>NC_134115.1:57292226-57605726 GCF_040939455.1 Microcebus murinus | reverse complement strand
ATATATATTTAGAAAAAATTAGCCCGGCATGGTGGCACATGCCTGTAGTCCCAGCTACTCGGGAGGCTGAGTCAGTAGGATTGCTTGAGCCCAGGAGTCTGAGGTTGCTGTGAGCTAGGCTGATGCCACGGCACTCACTCTAGCCTGGGCAACAAAGCAAGACTCTGTCTCAAAAAAAAAAGAAAAAGAAATAATTAAATAAAACCTGTGTTATCTGTGGGGCCATTTGCAGGATGAGTGAGTCAGATGACTTCAATTGACCAAGGCTGACGACATCATCTCTAAGAAGCTTTGACTGGAGAGAATCACGGATGTGGAATATCTGTCATTAAATAAATAGTAACACACCCTCCCCAAAAAAGTAGAAGGTAGAATAGTGGTTATCAGAGGCTGGGGAGAGGAGGGCAGTGGTTAGAGAAAAGTGAGTCAACAGGTACAAAGTTACAGTTATATAGAAAAAATAAATTCTGGTATTCTATTGTACAATAGGGTATCTATAACTATCAATAATATATTGTATATTTCAAAATAGCCAGACATGGTGCCTTAGGCCTATAATCCTGGCACTTTCGGAGGCGGGAAGATTTCCTGAGACTAGGAATTTCAAGACCTGTCTAAACAACACAGTAAGACCCCATCTCTACAAAAGATTGTTTTTTAAAAAATTAGCCAAGCATGGTGCTACATGCTTATAGCCCCAGCTACTTGGGAGACTGAGGTGGGAGGATTGCTTGATCCCAGGAAAATCTGAGGTTACAGTGAGCCATAATCAGGACACAGCAGTCTAGCCTGGCCAACACAGTGTGACCCTGTCTTTAAAACAAAATAAATAAAATAAAATAGGCAAGCCACAGTGGCTCACCCTGTAATCTTAGCACTCTGGGAGGCCGAGGCGGGCGGACTGCTCAAGGTCAGGAGTTTGAAACCAGCCTGAGCAAGAGCAAGACCCCATCTCTACTATAAATAGAAAGAAATTAACTGGCCAACTAATGTATACAGAAAAAATTAGCCGGGCATGGTGGTGCATGCCTGTAGTCCCAGCTACTCGGGAGGCTGAGGCAGTAGGATTGCCTGAGCCCAGGAGTTTGAGGTTGCTGTGAGCTAGGCTGACGCCACGGCACTCACTCTAGCCTGGGCAACAAAGCGAGACTCTTGTCTCAAAAAAAAGGATCAAAGGTGTTTTAATAACTACTTAGGTTCAATTCATCCCCTGGTACATCTGAGCAAAATCAACAACTTCATTTTCCCAAACTTTCTTGCTTTGAAAAAAAACCAAAACACTTCATTTTACTTAATTAAACCCATTTATTTTATAATACCCTCCTATAATCTAAATGTTCAATTATGGAAAATGAGTAAATAATGGAAATTAGGAAGATGTGATGGCATCAAGAGTGTTTATTAAAAGCATATAATAAATAGGAAATAATTATAAGTTTTAAAATGGTTTTACAAATTGAATTACAATAACTATGTAAAAAAAAATGTACACAAAACAAGACTGAAAGAAATACATTTGCCCCTAAAGTAAAATTATAAGTACTCACAGGGAAAAATAACTTCATAAGCAATCATAAATTTCCATTAAAATAAATATAAACACGTCTATTAAAGGGAAAGTATCAAGCAGAAAGAGCAATAACACATACTCTTAATCCATAAGCTTTTATACTAATAAAACCTAGAAATTCCTGAACAACCATGAATTGAACAACAATGTTCTATTTTTGCAGCTCAGTGCCACTTCAGTTCAAATGCTATAGAAGAAAACCGATAACCTGAAATTTGAATTACTGACCAAAGACATCTAAGAATAAAAAGATGGACAAACCTAGGTAACAAGAAAAAAAGTGCAGGGATAGGAGGAGGAGCCACAGGGAAAGAGGAAAAGAGGAAGAAGAGATGGGCTAAAGAAAGGAAAAAGGAGGTAGGGGAAGGAAGGTAGGAATGGGAGACCAGAATAAAAACAAACATCTTGTGAAAGAGCCCAGGCCCTTTCATAGGGGAAGAAAAAGTTCAAGAGCAATTATATTAATGTTTTCATTTTCAATTTCTTCCCCTTCATATATCTATCAATTACTATTGTATGAAATGAAACTACACTCTACAAATAGCTTCGCAAAATAAAACAGCAATTCAATATCTTAGTAAGCTATCACAGTCACACTTACACAATAACATCTATAATCACGAATTTCTCAGGATACAAATCAATCCAGGAAATTCTGATTTACAGAAAAAGATGGCTATAGAAAGGAACACATTTCAAATCTGAAGACAAAATTAACAGCCATACAGCTCATACCAACATATACATGTGTGACTGTCAATACTAGACTATACTATATTCGTGAGAAAAAAAAGTTCTTTCCTCTCCCTGAGGTCTCAGAGAAACTCTGGAGCATCAGTTCCTTCATCGGTAAAATAAAGATAGTAGACTAAATAAACAGGCAACTCTAAACAGACTATAAATCTATAATTAGAGAATAAAATGAAGGAAAATATTCATGTTCCCAAACTAAATACTGAGTATTCAAAATAAGTGATACCATCATTTACTATATACACAGCAACTTTCTAAAAATGTCTTTACTGATCAAATAAAAGCTGGTAATCATATGTTAATCTCTCCTCCCTTTTTTCCCGTAATGTTACTGATCCATGAAACCCACAGGTCTGGAAACCATTTTCCTATGCCACTTATAAAATAACTTCAAATGATTCTCACTACAAAAAAAAAAAAAATACTTTGCATACTTCCTGACATGCAGCAAGCAGTCAGCAAATGTTGGTGAATTAAACATAACTTTCAAGAAAATAAACCATTTTCCAAGCACTCTTGACTACCAGTAAGTAAACTGATACACCTATAGACAAAAAGTAAATTTTTATTTGAACATGACAGTTCAAATGAATCTTAATTTTTTTTTTTTTTTTGAGACAGTCTCTCACTCTGTTGCCTGGGCTAGAGTGCCATGGCGTCAGCCTAGCTCACAGCAACCTCAGACTCCTGGGCTGAAGTGACCTCCTGCCTCAATCTCCCAAGTAGCTGGGACTACAGGCATGTGCCACCATGCCCAGCTAATTTGTTCTATATATTTTTAGTTGTCCAGCTAATTTCTTTCTATTTTTAGTAGAGACGGGGTCTCGCTCTTGCTCAGGCTGAGCTCGAACTCCTGAGTTCAAACGATTCACCCGCCTTGGCCTCCCAGAGTGCTAGGATTACAGGCGTGAGCCACTGCACCTGGCCCTAGAATCTTAATTTTTTATGAGTTAAGAAAGTGGCTGTAAAGACTGAATTGAGTTTATAGACCTTACTTTCAGTCTGTTCAAGTCTGAGAATTAGCCATAGACATTACTTTCATGATCTATCACTTTTCACAAGCTCTGTGTTTACAAAACTAAGCCCCCTTATTACTGTCTGCTGCACATCAGCATATCTGCCTGAAAATGGAAGGCCAACAAAAGAGGTCAACAGTACACTGATTCATAATGAGGAACATTTCAATAGTCCCAGTAAGCTTTTTTTTTTTTTTTTGTCAAGACAGTGCTTTATTAAATCGTCTCCTTGTATCAAATGGTGTGTCTAGAAACCAGTAAGCTTTTTTTTAAGCATTAATTTCTTCTTTCAATTCAGCTGGAATACTGTTGTTCAAATTTTTCCTGAGCACCACTGTTTAATGGAAAACTGAAAAAGGAAAATTTGAGTCACTAACCTACAAAAACAAAATCTAATGCCCCCTGATATTTTAGAAAAGAGGAATATATGTTTATATGGAGATGAAAACAAGTAAGGATGAGACATATTCTTATAATGGTAATTGTTTTGAGGTAGTCAGATTACATGTTACCCTTTTGGTTTTTCTTTTTGTGCTATTTGTTTTTTGGGTTTTCTGTATTGAGCACAAATGGAGACATCTATCTATGGATACACACACATACTTTGTAATTAGGGGGAACAAATAACTAGGTTATCTATCTATAAGAGAACTAAACAGAAACACAATTTGTAACTAATGACAGATGACTTCAGAGAGGAAAAAAAGGACAAAGAATAAATCAGTGGTTTCCAGACCATTACCACCTGCAAACACACAGATGGGTCTAGGTTATAGATTTCATGGAGATATAATAGGTGTTTTGCTTTATTAACAATAAAGCGTACAATGCATGATGAAGAGCTGACAGATACAAATTGTCTGAATAACATAACATCGACACTCATAAAGCAAAGACTATAGGAAATAAAATCAGTGAGGAATACATAATTATTCTAATTTAGATCTAATGTAGATCTAATTTGTATTATGTCAAAACCACGCTGAAAGCAGAATATACCTTTTAAAATACCCATTGAACACTTCACAAACCTTGAGTAAGTATTAGGCCACAAAGAAAACCATAATTCATTTCCAAAATCAGAAGTAGCACAGTCAATAGTCAAAAGGCCAAAAAATTAGAAATCAATTACATCAGAAAACAAAAAGTCCTTTATCTGAATTTTTAAGTTATCTCTTAAAGAACTCAGAGATCGAAAAGGGAATCAAAAATAAAATTGCAGAAGATAATAACAATGAAAATACTGCATCTGACAACCTACAAAACACAAAGTATTACAGTACTCAGAACAATTCACAGCACAAGGCACAGGGTCTTAGAATAAAAATCACCTAAACCAGGAATGGTGGCTCAAGCCTGCAATCCAGGGCTTTTGGAGGCCAAGACAGAAGGATCACTTGAGCCCAGCAGCTCAAGACCAGCCTGAGCAACACAGTGAGACACTGTATAGAGACACTGTCTCTATAAAAAATAATAATAATAATCCAAGCATGATAGTGTACACCTGCAGACCTAGCTACTTTCAGGAGACTGAGACAGGAAGATCGTTTAGCCCCAGGAGTTCAAGGTTACAGTGAGCTATGATCGTGCCATTGCACTCCAGCCAGGGCAACAAAGCAAGGCCCTGTGCCTAAAAGAAAAAAAAACATAAAACAAAAAAACAAAAACCACGCCGGGCGTGGTGGCCCAGGCCTGTAATCCTAACACTCTGGGAGGCTGAGGCAGGTGGATTACTTGAGGTCAGGAGTTCGAGACCAGCCTGAGGAAGAGCTAGACCCCATCTCTACTAATAGAAATTACTGGACAACTAAAAATATACAAAAAATTAGTCAGGCATGGTGGCGCATGCCTGTAGTCCCAGCTACTCGGGAGGCTGAGGCAGGAAGATCACTTGAGCCCAGGAGTCTGAGGTTGCTGTGAGCTAGGCAGACGTCATGGCACTCTAGCCCAGGAAACAGAGTGAGACTCTATCTCAGGAAAAAAAAAAAAACACCTAAGGAAAACACAAGAGTAAAAATAGTAGTAAAGCTATAAGCAGAAAATAATCAAGTAAAAATCAGAAAAATAAATCAAGAGCTAGTTCTCTGGAAAATAAACTGTCTAGCTAACAATAAAAAAGGAGAAAAAATGCTGGGCGCGGTGGCTCACGCCTGTAATCCTAGCACTCTGGGAGGCCGAGGCGGGCGGATTGCTCAAGGTCGGGAGTTCGAAACCAGCCTGAGCGAGACCCCGTCTCTACTAAAAATAGAAAGAAATTAATTGACCAACTAAAAGTATATATACAAAATATTAGCCGGGCATGGTGGTGCATGCCTGTAGTCCCAGCTACTTGGAAGGCTGAGGCAGAATGATCGCTTGAGCCCAGGAGTTTGAGGTTGCTGTGAGCTAGGCTGACGCCATGGCACTCACTCTAGCCTGGGCAACAAAAGTGAGACTCTGTCTCAAAAAAAAAAAAAAAAAAATGGAGAAAAATGAAACATGCAAAACAGAGAAAATTAAAATAACCCTAAGGATATTGCTAACCACTTACAAGTACATTTGAGAACTGGTCAAAATGTATGATCTAGGAATCTGTCTTCATGGAAAAAAAGAAAAAAATGTATGATCTCCTAGGAAAATATTAATTATTAAAACTGAACCCAGAAGAGGAAGAAATCATATTCAGATCTATAACCACAGAGGAAACAGCAAGAGTTGCAAAAGAATTCTTGTCACCCAAAAGAAACATAATTTCACTGAGATTTTAATGGTTCCAAAATACAGGAAAAGATGGAAAGTGTCTAATTTTTTTTACCCAAAGTAAGCACAATATTGATGCCAAAAAAGAGAAAATTTCTGAAAAATCTCACGTATGAATATAGATATGAAAATCCTCAAAATAAAAAGTGCCAACCAAATGTAGTAGTACATATAGGAATATACTATGTCCAGTGGGATTTTTTTCCCACATATATGGGATAGTTCAACATTAGGAAATCTGTTGATATAATTCACCATATATTTAATAGATTAAAGAAAAATCATATGGCAATCTCCTTAACATGAGTTTAAAAAACAAACCAAAAAACCCTACCACTCTCAATATCAAATACCAGAGCATACTGACCAGTGGGAAAACTAGAGGATTCCCACTCAGGACAGGAACAAGACAAAGATGTCCATTATTATCACAATTATTTAACATTGTTATTTAATATTAGATGGGAGAAATAAAAAGTCAGAAAAGAACTGTTCCCCAAGCCAGGCGCGGTGGCTCACGCTTGTAATCCTAGCACTCTGGGAGGCCGAGGCGGGCGGATTGCTCAAGCTCAGGAGTTCAAAACCAGCCTGAGCGAGACCCCGTCTCTACTATAAAAATAGAAAGAAATCAATTGGCCAACTAATATATATAGAAAAAAAAATTAGCCGGGCATGGTGGCTCGTGCCTGTAGTCCCAGCAACTCGGGAGGCTGAGGTAGTAGGATTGCTTGAGCCCAGGAGTTTGAGGTTGCTGTGAGCTAGGCTGACGCCACGGCACTCACTCTAGCCTAGGCAAGAAAGCGAGACTCTGTCTCAAAAAAAAAAAAAAGAACTGTTCCCCAGGAAAACCCAAAAACTGAAAAACTATTATAAATATAAGAGAATACAAAAAAGTATTTCTGGACACAAAATTAATATTCTGAAATAAACAGCCTTCACGTATATAATGACCACATAAATATAATAGAAACATACAATATACCACAGGGAATAAGAGCCAAGAATAAACTTAAAGACACACAAGGAGAAAACTAAAGCTCCACTGAAATACACAAAAGACAACTTCTAAGATTAGAAAAATAGATGCTAATCACGGATTACACATTCAACATCATAAAGATCAATTCTAAGTCGCTATATAAATTTGGCATGACCTAAAGGAAAACTGGAGTCTTCTGTTTTTATTTTTTTTAACTAGATGAGCTAATTCTACAGTCCACATGGAAATAACAATTAAGTAAAAACAGCAAAAAAAAAAAAAAAAACTCTGAAGAAAACAATGAAGGGAGACTAGACTATCTGATATTAAAATATTTATTAAAAGATATAACACTTAAAGCTATACTGTATTGGTGCATAAGCAGATTAATGGAACACAATAGAAATCATTGAAAATACCAAAAATATGGACATTTGGTAGATAATAAAGCTGTCATTTAAAATCTGTTAAGTGAGGCCAGGCACAGTGTGGCTCACACCTATAATCCTAGCACTCTGGGAGGTCAAGGGAGGAGGATTGCTTGAGCTCAAGAGTTCAAGACCAGCCTGAGCAAGAGTGAGACCTCCATCAAATAGAAAAATTAACCTGGCATTAAGGTACATGCCTGTAGTCCCAGCTACTGAGGAGGCTGAGACAGGAGGATCACTTAAACCCAGGAGTTTGAAGTTGCAGTGAGCTATGACAACACCACTCTACCCGGGGTGACAGAGCAAAACTCTGTCTCAAAAATAATAATAAAAATAAATTAAAAGCAATCATGTAGTGACATCAGCATGATACCAGCACAATGGCACAGTACGCATCTCCAAGCTCACATCCTTGCACAGAAACATCAAAAAACAAATAGAAACTTTCAGAACCAACTTTGCCAGAACTCTAGAAACTAGTAAAGAGTTTACAGTACCAAGCAAAAGCTGAATTAAAAAAAAAAAGGGCAATCTCAAAACAGGAAAGTTTTGTGGCATTTTTACTTGACCTTGCCTACCCCTTCCTTGGCACAGCAGTGGTCTTGGTCATGAAGAGGCAGCAGTTTGCGTTCTCAGTGTGGGACCCTGGTCCCCAATTTTGGAGAGAGTAAAGGAGAACTTATTCACAAATAAGTCTGTTCTAAAAAATGTCTGTTCGAATCTGTCTGGGGTCCACCTGATGGAGTGGCCGAAGGCTCTCATCTGTTTGACCTAACTCAAAAGACAGATTGGACAGGTTGTGAGCGTTAACTGAAAACACTACAACAGAAACAAACAACCCTCAGAAACCTGGGGAACTGCCTAAGACTAGGATATTAAAAAGCCACCATATATAAGGTAGAATTTAGAAAGCCACACGTGATAGGCAAGACCCTATGCTTCACCTTGGGCTAATCCAAAGGCTGAGCATAAGCCTGGCTGATGCAGAAGTAATGCCCCTGCACAGAGCAAAATTGCTAAGACTGAGAGATGTGTTCTTTGTGGGTGGCTGAATTTTTAGCTCCTGGCATTCAAGGAAATCTGTATCATAATCCTAGTTGAATAAAAGCTAATGAACAGAAACTTCAAGGAATACAATTTTGCAAAAATGGTTCATGAAAGTCTTTAAACAAATAGACAACTATAGTCTTCAATAATCAAAAAACAGCAAACCCTGGGGAAGGGGAAGAATATGAATTCCAGTTATCATATAATTATAGTATTCAAATGCCCAGTTACCAACCAAAAAAAAAAAAAAAACACAAGGCAAAGAAGCAGAAAATATGGCCCCCTCAAAGGAACAAAATGAAGTAACAGAAACCGTGCTTAAGGAATTCTATACATCAGTACTACAAGACAGAGACTTTAAAACAACTGTTTTATATATGCTCAAAGAGCTAAACAAAAACAAAAACACAAACAACTAAAGGAAATCAGAAAAATAATGCATAACCAAAATGAGAATATTAATAAGAAGACAGAAATTATAAAAAGGAGTCAAACAGAAATCCTGGAGCAAAAGAGTTTGATAAATGAAATGAAAAATTCATAAGAGGAGTTCAACAAATTTGAGCAGGCAGAAGAAAGCAGCAGTGAACTTGAAGATAGGACAACTAAAATTATTGAGTCTCTTCATAAAAAGAACAAAGAAAAGAGAGTAGAGCCTAAGGAACCTGTGGGACACCATTAAGCAGATCAACATACACATTACAGGAGTCCCAGAAGAAGATAGAAAAGATCAGAAAGAATATTGTAAGAAATAATGTCCAAAAACTTCCCAAATTTGATAAAAGATATGAATCTACAAATACAAGAAGCTTAGTAAATTCCAAGTAGGATAATCTCAAGAGTCTCACACCCAGGCACATTATAATCAAACTGTCAAAAGACATAATCTTTAAAAAGCAGTCTTTCCAACCAGCGCCAAGCGATGGGCATCTCTCGGGACAACTGGCACAAGCGCCGCAAGACCAGGGGCAAGAGAAAGCCCTACCACAAGAAGCGGAAGTATGAACTTGGGCGCCCCGCTGCCAACACAAAGATTGGTCCCAGCCGCATACACACAGTCCGTGTGCGGGAAGGTAACAAGAAATACCGTGCCCTAAGGCTGGACGTGGGGAACTTCTCCTGGGGCTCAGAGTGTTGTACTCAGAAAACGAGAATCATTGATGTTGTCTACAATGCGTCCAATAACGAGCTGGTCCGCACCAAGACCTTGGTGAAGAACTGCATCGTGCTTATTGACAGCACACCATACCGACAGTGGTACGAGTCCCACTATGCACTGCCCCTGGGCCACAAGAAGGGGGCCAAGCTGACTCCTGAGGAAGAAGAAATTTTAAACAAAAAACAATCCAAAAAAATTCAGAAGAAATATGATGAAAGGAAAAAGAATGCTAAAATCAGCAGTCTTCTGGAGGAGCAGTTTCAGCAGGGCAAGCTTCTCGCATGCATTGCGTCCAGACCGGGCCAGTGTGACCGTGCCAGTGTGGCCGAGCAGAGGGCAAGGAGCTGGAGTTCTACCTGAGGAAAATCAAGGCCCAGAAAGGCAAATAACTCCTCCTCTCTCCTGTTTTAGTTCATGTAATAAGGTGTTTATTGTTCTTAAAAAAAAAAAAGCAAAAGCAGCAACTTACCATATACAAAAGATCCCCAATAACATTAATAGCTGATTTATTATCAGAAACTATGAAGGACAAAAGACAAGTAGGACGACATATTTAAAGTGCTGACAGAAAAAAACTGTCAACCAAGAATTCTATCTGACAAAACCATCCTTCAAAATGAGGGAGAAATTAAGACATTCCTAGATAAACAAAAGCTAAAGGAGTTGATTACCACTAGTCCTGCCAGACAAGAAGTGCTAAAGGTCGGAATTACAGAATACTAGAAAGTAACTCAAAGCCATATGAAAATATAGAGATCTCCAATAAGAATAAATGGTCAGATATAAATGCCAGTATTGTATTTTTGGACTGTAACTGCATTTTTTATTTTATGCAAGATCTAAAAGACAAATATGTAAAAATAATTATAAATCTATGTTATTGGGCTTACAGTGTATAAACATGTAGTTTCTGACAACAAATGTTAAAAAGGGGGAAGAACTGTACAGAAGCAGAGTTTCTGTATGACACTGAAGTCAAGTTGTTATCAGTTCAAAATAGACTGTTACAAATGTAAGATGTTAACTGTAATCCCTAAAAAGCTATGCAAGAGAATATTCAAGAGAAATAAAAATACATGTCCACACAAAACCTTGTACACAAAGTGGAGACAACCCAAATGTCCATCAACTGATGAAGGAATAAACAAAATATGTATATCCATAAAATGAAACATTGTTTGGCAATAAAAAGCAATGGTGTGGTTGAACCTTGAAAACATTGTATTAACTCAAAGAAGCCAGTCACAAAATACTACATACAATATGTCTCCATTTATGTGAAATGTCTAGAATAGGCAAATTCTTAGACAAAAAGTAGATCAGTGTTTGCCAGGAGCTGGGGCAAGGGGAAGATAGGGAATGAATGCTAGCGGGCACGGGTATCTTTTCAGAGTACTGAAAAGGCCCTAAAATTAGATTGTGGTGGTGGCTGCACAACTGTGAGAAAATACTAAAACCCACTAAATTGCATGCTTTAAATACATAAATTTTATGGTATATGAAATTTTAATGTAATTATTTTTAAAAATTCAGGCCTAAATACAGAGAGGACAGAAGGCAGCAAAAGTGTGTGCTATGGGGAAATTGTTTCAAGCTCAGGTCAATGGTTTCAAGCAGTTCCCAAATCTGTCTTAACATGAGTTTCAAGAGAGAACTAAGGGAATAGAAGGGAAGAAATAAAACCTCTAAGAGCTAAATAAATAACACACTCTTGAAAATGAAAGTTCTGAGTACCAAGCAGAATACACTGGTAAACACTGAAATCTAGATACATCATGAAAATTTAGATCATCACTAAATTTTAAAGACCCAGAAAATCAAAGAGGTTCCAGGTAGAAATGACTGTCTACAAAAGAAAGAATAAGACGAGCTTCAAGACCTCCCACTATCAACAACTGATGCTACAAAACTATGGTGGAAATCTTAAAAATCTAAGGAATAAATAGTTCTAAACCTACACTCCTACTATTCAATTAAAGGAGCAAAATAAAAGCATTTCAACATTCAACTGATGTTCCCTATTCATAAACTCTCTCCCTGAACAAATAATTCAAAGATATGATCTAGCAAGGCATTATATTAATCTAAAATGGGGGATATGTGGTAAGAAGCAGCAGTGATCAAATAAACCAGTAAAATGTATCTAGTTCAAGATAACTGCTGATGTATGATATAAAGGTAAATAAGGAATATGAAACTAAAATCCAATATGGCCTGAATATGTAAGGAGGCAGGAAAAGAGGAAATAAAATAAACTTGTTTTATTGTAGAGAATGGAGGATGTAGATACTAGAGATCATATATAGTACAGAAAGATTTACGTATTAAAATTTTAAGGGTAACCACCAAACAAAAAAGGACTATAATAAGCAAATTCCAAATTACTAGAAAAAAGAATGCAAATAAAGAAAACTGAATCAAAAGGAAGAAAGACTTAAAAATAAAGCAAAAAAGGGTAAACAGGCCAGGCGTGGTGGCTCATTCCTGTAATCCTAACACTCTGGGAGGCCAAGGCAGGAAGAGGTCAGTTCTTTGAGGTCAGAAGTTCAAGACTAGCCTCAGCAGAGTGCTAGGCTTACAGGTGTGAGCCATTGCACTGGGCCTGTATGTTTCTCATCAATCCTCTCCCTCTCTTTCTTTAGATTCTCAGGCCAGTAGAGTTTGATGACCTTTCTCAGTTGTTTCCCAGAGAGGACGAAATTTCTGGAAGATAAATAATTAGAGGCCGAGCCCGCTCACGCCTGTAATCCTAGCACTCTGGGAGGCCGAGGGAGGCGGATGGCTCAAGGTATCAGTTCAAACTAGACTGTTACAAATGTAAGATGTTAAATGTAATCCCTAAAAAGCTATGCAAGAGAATATTCAAGAGAAATAAAAGTTCGAAACCACCCTGAGCAAAAGCAAGACCCTGTCTCTACTAAAAATAGAAAGAAAATTAATTGGCCAACTAAAATATATAGAAAAAATTAGCCAGGCATGGTGGTGCATGCCTGTAGTCCCAGCTACTCAGGAGGCTGAGGCAGTAGGATCGCCTGAGCCAAGCAGTCTGATGTTGCTGTGAGCTAGGCTGATGCCATGGCACTCTAACCCGGGCAACAGAGTGAGATTCTATCTCAAAAAAAAAAAATAAAATAAAATAAGTAGAGATTCTGAAGGTCCCTGGGCTGACTTCCAGATGCCAAGACTCACCATCCCCCACAATATGCCCTGAAAGCACACAGTCCTTCATTAGTTACACCACAACCTAACCCCAATGCATGTGGCCTCCTCCTTAAAAAGCCCATTTCTCCATTAGTTGGGGAGATGGATTTGAGACCCAACTGATTCCCTGTTCTCCTGACAGATATTTTTCATAATAAAGAATTTCTTTCTTCCTTGGCAATCCTCATTGTCTCAATAATTGGATCTTTGTGCAATGAGCAAATGGACCTAGGCCAAAACCCCCTTGCAGTTTCAATAACACCTATTGCACAATAAAGTCCTAGGTGGCCAGCCTCTACGTTAAAACTCAGAGTACTAACTGACTACAAATAAAAAAGCATCAATGATTCCTAAATCATAACTAAGAAAAACAACAAAGAAAAATTAATAAAATCAAAAGTCAATAAAATTGATAAACTCAAAGCTCTTAAGGACCTTAAAAAAAGAGGCAAATTATTACTGATATCAGGAATTCAAGATCATTACAGATCTTACAGAGATTTTAAAAGGAATACTATATATAAATAAACTCATGGCAAAAGTTTGGCGTCATAGATGAAATGAACCAATTCCTTGAAAAACACAAACTAGCAAAGCTCACTCAAGAGCATATAGCCCCCTCAACAGCCCTGTATCTATTACAGGAATTGAATTTATAGTGAAAAACCTCATCACAAGAAAACTCTAGGCCCAGATGGCTTCACAGATGAAACCCACCATTTAAGGCAGAAAAAAACACCAATTCTGTAAACAGTTCCATGAACCCCTATATGATTTTTATAATCTTCTCCCTTAACTACATGACCCTTTGAGTTGTTTCCCAGAAACAATGGACTTGAACTCCTGGCCTCAAGTGATCCTCCTGCCACAGCCTCCCAAAGTGTTGGAATTATAGGTGTGAGCCACCATACCCAGCCTATACGAACAGTTTAATAGTGGATATTTCTAATGGTTGCTTACAGGAAATTTTTACTTTTTCTTTTTATATATCTTTGTATTCTAAATTTTCAAAATAGCTATATATGACATATTCTTTTTTTTTTTTTGAGACAGAGTCTCGCTTTGTTGTCCAGGCTAGAGTGAGTGCCATGGCGTCAGCCTAGCTCACAGCAACCTCAAACTCCTGGGCTCAAGTGATCCTCCTGCCTCAGCCTCCCAAGTAGCTGGGACTACAGGCATGCGCCACCATGCCCGGCTAATTTTTTGTATATATTTTTAGTTGGCCAATTAATTTCTTTCTATTTATAGTAGAGACGGGGTCTTGCTCTTGCTCAGGCTGGTTTCGAACTCCTGAACTCGAGCAATCCGCCCACCTCGGCCTCCCAGAGAGCTAGGATTACAGGCGTGAGCCACTGCGCCCGGCCAACATATTCTTAATATAACTTTTTAAATTTTTCAAATATATACAGATTGAAACAAATAAACCTAACTATACATAAAATTAGTAAAATAACCAGAGAAAATAATTATTTGAGGTGACTCCAGAACTTAGTATTCTAATTGTACATAGTAATAGAATATAGTCTAAGAATATAAACAACTATAAAAATTTTACATTTACTTTTTCTTGTTAGCAGTAATATCAGTATTACTATTTTAAACCCATTTTTGTATGTCTAATATAGCAAATAATGTTTATATTGTGAAGAGCCAAGATTTTTTATGAAAAAGGGAAAAAAAGTAAAATATTAAAGAACTGAAGTAAAAATTCTATAATTCTAAAATCTAAATTATAAAAATCCCCCTCAATACTAGTGATTTTTTAAAAAATATTTATTTGTAGAAGGACAGTATCAATGAGTATCCCTGGCACCCAGATTTTGATCTCTCAATACTATTCTACATTAATTCTTTGTTTGTTTTTCATTTTTGAGACAGAGTCTTGCTTTCTTGCCCAGGCTTGAGTGAGTGCCGTGGCGTCGGCCTAGCTCACAGCAACCTCAAACTCCTGGGCTCAAGCAATCCTGCTGCCTCAACCTCCTGAGTAGCTGGTACTATAGGCATGCACCACCATGCCCAGCTAATTTTTTCTAGATATATTACTTGGCCAATTAATTTCTTTCTATTTAGAGTAGAGATGAGGTCTCGCTCTTGCTCAGGCTGGTTTCGAACTCCTGACCTCGAGCAATCTGCCCACCTTGGCCTCCCAGAGTGCTAGGATTACAGGCATGAGCCACCACGCCTGGCACTATTCTACATTAATTCTTAAAGAATTAATATGGTTGTTTTCAGATGTGGGAAAGAAATTCATAAGGTGAACACAGGTCATCTATTGTGTATAAAAGAGATCTTTCAAAGATTTACGGATCATGTTGAAAAGATATCAGCTCAAAATGGTTCCCACTGATCAAAAATGAAACAATCTGTATATCAAAAAGAATGACTGCAATTGTTCCAAATACATGGTATAAATCCACAAGCCTATGAAGATACTCAAAGAAAAGATCCTTAAAAAATAATCCAAAAAGAAACTCCAGCAATAATCTGAGAACCACTAGAGATGACTGTTACACTAGCTCTTTAAGCTGAAAATCGATAATTAAAAGAAAAGACATGGGAGGGGGCAGGAGGGGATGAGTAAATTCACACTAGTCTGGGGGATGGACACACTTGTAGCTTTGACTCAGGTGGTACAAATGCAATTTACGTGACCAAAGTGTTTGTACCCCTGTAATATTCTGAAATTTAAAAAAAAAGTGAGACAAAAAAATTTTAACATCTGTCTTAAAACATATCATGACACACAAAAATAAACAAAAGAGGCCAGGCCCCATAGTTCACGCCTGTAATCCTAGCACTCTGGGAGGCCACGGTGGGTGTATCACTCAAGGTTAAGAATTCGAAACCAGCCTGAGCGAGCTCCGGTCTCTACTAAAAATAGAAAGAAATTGGGCCGGGCGCGGTGGCTCACGCCTGTAATCCTAGCACTTTGGGAGGCCGAGGCGGGCGGATTGCTCAAGGTCAGGAGTTCGAAACCAGCCTGAGCGAGACCCTGTCTCTACCAAAAATAGAAAGAAATTAATTGACCAACTAAAAATATATACATAAAAAATCAGCCGGGCATGGTGGCGCATGCCTGTAGTCCCAGCTACTCGGGAGGCTGAGGCAGTAGGATTGCTGAGCCCAGGAGTTTGAGGTTGCTGTGAGCCAGGCTGACGCCACGGCACTCACTCTAGCCTGGGCAACAAAGTGAGACTCTGTCTCAAAAAAAAAAAAAAATTAAAAAAAAAAAAAAAAAAAGAAATTAATTGGCTAACTAAAAATACATAGAAAAAATTAGCCAGGCATGGTGGCGTGTGCCTGTAGTCCCAACTACTCAGGAGGCTGAGGCAGGAGGATCACGTGAGCCCCTTGGTTTGAGGTTGCTGTGAGCTAGGCTGACGCCACGGCACTCTAGCCCGCATTCTAGCCCGGGCAACAGAGTGAGACTCTGTCTCTAAATAAATAAATAAACAAACAAACAAACAATTAAGCAGCCAGGCATGGTGGCTCACACTGGGACTCCTAGCACTTTGGGAGGCCAAAGCAGGACTGCTAAGCAAGAGATCTCTTTTGTAGAGATCTCGTTTCTACAAAAAATTTTAAAAATTAGCTGGGCATGGTGGCACACACCTGTAGTCCCAGCTACTCAGAAGACTGAGGCAGGAGGATCCCTCAAGCCCAGAATTTGAGGTTGCACTGGGCTATGATGACACATAACTGCACTCTAGCTCAGGCAACTGACCTACCCCAGGTCTTTGAGACAAGATCCTGTCTCAAAAAAAAATAGGAATTAAGCATTCATTCTGCCTTTCCAGTATTCCAGTAGGAATGACATTTCAGGGCAAGCAGACAGATAAGCGAAAGCTCTTCTTTACGGAAGAGACATTTCACAAACATAAATATGACAGAAATAGCACGATACCATTTCACAACCTCAATTTAAATAATTGATTCAAGTAAAGATCATCAATGGATGCTAAACAACTAGGTAAAAGGTTAACAGGGAACTTTATAATGGAAAGATCAGCTGATACCATCTGAACAAAATGATTTTAGAATCACTAAAAGTGGAACTATGATGTTAGCTGTGGGCTTGTGAAAAAAAATAAGTGGGACAACCATTCATTAGGTACCTCCTGATGTGATACAAAAGTAGTACAGCGCACCACCTCTGTGGTGCTTCTCCCCTCCACCCTGCTCCAACAAAAAGCATATGAATTAAATCAAGCTCCAACCATTAGTTTATTAAAAAAAAAAATAGAGGGACAAGTGAAAAAAACACCACAAGAAAGCATACATGGGAGGAAAAAAAAGAAAGTATGGACAAATCATGAATGCTGGGTACCTATAGGACAAATGGCCTGGTTTCTCCAATGAATCAATAACATGAAAAGGGGATGATTATTACAGAATAAAAGAGACTTAAGAGATATGAAAACCACCGGGCATGGTGGCTCACGACTGTAATCCTAGCACTCTGGGAGGCCGAGGCAGGCGGATTGCTTGAGGTCAAGAGTTCAAAACCAGCCTGAGCAAGAGCGAGACCCCGTCTCTACTATAAAATAGAAAGAAATTAATTGGCCAAATAATACATATAGAAAAAATTAGCCGGGCATGGTGGCGCATGCCTGTAGTCCCAGCTACTTGGGAGGCTGAGGCAGAAGGATCGCTTGAACCCAGGAGTTTGAGGTTGCTGTGAGCTAGGCTGACGCCACAGCACTCACTCTAGCCTGGAAAACAAAGCGAGACTCTGTCTCAAAAAAAAAAAAAAAAAAGAGATATGAAAACCAAATAAGTGGTAAGTGTGGATCTTATCTGAATCCTGAATGGAAGGAACCAACTATAAAGTAACATTTTGAAGACAATAAGAGAAATTTTAATATGGATGGTATTAGATAATATTAAGGAATTACTAATAATTTTGTTAGATGTCATTAACAGCAACAAGATGGTTTTGTTTTATTAAAAGAAGGTCTTCAATTAAAGATGCATAATAATGTATTTAATATTTCAGGAATAATGTTTGAGACTTACCTTAGAAAACTCTAGGTACCTCATCACAGTTCCCCAAAAATAGAGGAAAAGAATTGAAAAAGAGATCAGCCAAATACTGATCTTTGTGAAAGCTAGGCAATAGGTACATGGGAGTTCATTACATAATTCTCTCCACTCTTCTGCATATTTTAAAATTTCTGTAATAGGTCAGGCATAGTGGCTCATGCCTATAATATCAGCACTTTGGGAGGCCGAGGTAGGATGATCACTTGAGGCCAGGAGTTCAAGAGCAACCCAGGCAACTTAGCAAGACCCCATCTCCAGAAAAAATTTAAAAATTAGCCTAGCACTCTGGGAGGCCGAGGCAGGCGGATCGCTCAAGGCCAGGAGTTCAAAACCAGCCGGAGCAAGAGCTAGACCCGTTCTCTACTAAAAATAGAAAGAAATTAATTGGCCAACTAAAAAATATATAGAAAAAATAGCCAGGCATGGTGGCACATGCCTGTAGTCCCAGCTACTTAGGAGGCTGAGGCAGGAGGATCGCTCGAGCCCAGGAGTTTGAGGTTGCTGTGAGCTAGGCTCACGCCACAGCACTCTAGCCCGGGCAACAAAGCAAGATTCTCTTTCAAAAAAAAAAAAAAAAAATTTAAAAATTAGCCCAGTGTGATGGTGTGTGCTGTAATCCTAGTTACCCAGGAGGCTAAGCCAGGAGGATCATTCAAGCCAAAAAGTTGGAGTTCACACTGAACTGTGATTGCACCACTCACTGCACTCCACTCTAGGCAACAGAGCAAGACTCTATCTCTAAAACAATAAAGAAATAAAATAAAATTATTAAAAAAATACCTAAAAAACTGAAACCTAAAAGATAAATCAACCAAAAACAGTAAGTGGTCTTAACTGGATCCAGGACTGAACAAACCATCTTTTATAAAAAAGAAGAATTTGGCCAGCCTTTGTCCCTGGAAGATACCTTCTAAATTTCCTCAACTTTGTAGCCTTTGGGATTTAATCAGTCATGGCTGTGTAATGCAAGTCAAAAAAACAAACAAACAAAAAAACTCTTAATACCAAACCTTAAGTGCACTTCCCTAGTTACCTACACTCTGCATACATTCTCACACATCAATGTGCTGGGGGACAGGGACAGGACATAGAGGTTTCGTGTTTGGGACCCTCCCAGACCTTGCTCTATGTATCTCTTCTTTTGGCTGGTCCTGATTTTATATTCGTTTGCCATTTAAAAAAAAAAAAAAAAAACCCTATAATCCTAAGTATAGCACTTTCCTGAGTTCTGTGAGTTATTCTAGCAACTTGAGGGAGTAATGGAAACCCCTAAATTTACAGCCAGTTGTTTCAGTAGCCTGGTACCCATCAAGTTTGTGGCTGGTGTCTGAATTGAAAGCAATCTTCTGAATGACTGTGCTCTTAACCTGTGTAGTTTGGCCTAATTCTGGGTAGTATAGAATTGCATTATGGATCTATAAGGACATTTAGTGGACTAGAGAAAAATCTGAATAAGTACTGGTATAATATTAGGGAATTACTGTTAATGGTTGGGAATAACAATTGTGCTTATAAAGTAAAATGTCCTCATTTTTTTTAAAGCTATATAATTATTTGTCAGTGAAATATGTATAATTTACTTAAAAATATTTCAGAAAGGTCAGGCGCGGTGGCTCACACCTGCAATCCTAGCACTCTGGGAGGCTGAGGCTGGTGGATCATTTGAGCTCAGGAGTTCGAGACCAGCCTGAGCAAGAGCAAGATGCCATCTCCTAAAAAAATAGAAAGAAATTAGCTGAAAAACTAGAAATGTATAGAAAAAATTAGCTGGGCATAATAGCACATGCCTGTAGTCCCAGCTACTTGGGAGGCTGAGGCAGGAGGATTGCTTGAGCCCAGGAGTTTCAGGTTGCTATAAGCTAGGCTGAGGCCACAGTCACTCTAGCCTGGGCAACAGAGTGAGACTCTTGTCTCAAAAAAAAAAAAAAAAGATATATATATATATATATATATATATGTACTTTTTTTCAGAAAAAAAATTAGACAGCAAATGTTAATTGTTAACCCTTGCCAAAAAGATACCCAAGAGAATGTACATAATTACTAAATCCATCATCAAAAAGAGTGCAGTAAGAAGACACATGCAATTACATGTCAATTGAAATAACAATAATAATAAATCCCTAGTAAACTGGTAAATGTGAGAGCAGACATAATTGCCCTGCTCCTGACCTTTGGAGAAAGCATTCTATTTTTCAACATTAGGTATCATTTAGCTATAGGTTTTTCAGATACCCTTTATTAAACTTTCAGTTTAGTAAGCTATTTTAGCGAATGGGTATTGAATTTTGTCTGATGATTTTTCTGCATCTATTGTGATTACCATATAGTTTTCCTTTATAAGCATGTTAATATGGCTAATTAAATGAATAAAGTTTTTTTTTCTTTTTTCTTTTTCTTTTTTTCCTTTTCCAAAGGAGCTTCAGGAAATAATTTTAAACTGTTTAAAAAAAAAAAGACACAGAAATATATAAATAGAATTCTATAGTGAAGAAATGTTACCTGGCTTCCATTTTTCTCCCCAATGGAACAACTTGATAAATAATTACATCTTTGTTTCCCCCTTAGAGTTGTTTCTCAAATTTTGCTATTCATATGAAAAACTATCTCTGGGTGGTCACAGCGAAAGACAATTTCTCAGGCTTCATACCTCACTCATTCATTTAATGTGTACAACTATTGCCTGGAACTGATCTAAGTACTGGGAATAGAACAATAACAGGAAAAAAATCTCTCATTAAAATTAAGTTTAATGGAGATGGACAGACATTAAGTATAAAAGAAATAAAAATTACCAAGAATTCCTAAAGTGTAGTACATTAGCTTTTGAAAATAATTTTTTTTTTTGAGACAGGGTCTCATTCTGTTGCCCAGGTTAGAGTGCAGGGGCGTGGTCATGCCTAACTGCAGCCTCCAACTCCTAGGCTCAAGCAAACCTGCCCAGCCTCCTGAGTAGCTGGGACTACAGGCACACACCACCAAGTCCAGCTCATTTTTGTATTTTTTTGTAGAGACAGGAGTCTCAATATTGCCCAGGCTAGTCTCAAACTCCTGACCTCAAGCGATTCACCTCAAGCGATTCCTCAGCCTCCCAGAGTACTAGGATTATAGGCATAAGTCACCATGCCCAGCCTCAAACTGCTTTTAAAACCCTCTGAGCAGAACAGTGACCACGGAAGTTGGAGCATATAATAACTCACTTACTGGAGGGGAAAAAAAAAAAAAACGCTCTCACCCTATAGCTCCAAAGATAACAGAAAAGCAATTCCTGAGAAGCTTTGCCTTTCTAATCAAGCAGATATTAGAACTAAATGTCAAATTAGATGCCACATTACAGATATACTGCTGTATTTATTAAAATAGCATGCCTGGCAACAAAGAAGGATTTCCTAAATATGATACAAAAAGTACAAGCCATTGAAGAAAAAAATTGAAAAATTCAGTTCATTAAAATTATGAACTTTTTTCATCAGAAAACCATGAAGAGATGAAAACCAAGTCACAAATTGGAAAGGATATTTGCAACCTATAAATTAACAAATAATTAGTATCCAGAATATATAAAGAACTCTTTTTTAAAAATCAATCAGAAAAAGAGAAACAAACCTAAATAAAAATAGGCAAAAAACTTGAATACAGGCCGGGCACGGTGGCTCACGCCTGTAATCCTAGCACTCTGGGAGGCCAAGGCGGGTGGATTGCTCAAGGTCAGGAGTTCAAAACCAGCCTGAGCGAGACCCCGTCTCTACCATAAAAATAGAAAGAAATTAATTGGCCAACTAATGTATATAATATAAAAATCAGCCGGGCATGGTGGCGCATGCCTGTAGTCCCAGCTACTCGGGAGGCTGAGGCAGGAGGATCGCTTGAGCCCAGGAGTTTGAGGTTGCTGTGAGCGAGGCTGACACCAGGGCACTCACTCTAGCCTAGGCAAGAAAGCAAGACTCTGTCTCAAAAAAAAAAAAAAAAAAACTTGAATACACACTTCACAGAAGCACAATGGCCAATTAACATAAGAAAAGGTCCCTAACTTCAGGAAATGTTAATTAAAACACAATAAATTCCATTTCAAACCCACCAGATTAGAAAAATAATTTAAAAGTCTGACAATATCAAGTGTTAGGGAGGAAGTGAAGCAACCAAAACATACACTGCTGGCTCCTGACTCAGTAACCACAAGATTTCCAATTACCATGAGCCAATTCAGTGACTCAATTACTGAAGTGTTTGGTAAGCATCAACTGATGATGACCAATCAAGCATTCTTGAGAACACACACAGATTACTGCCAAATACAAATTTTGGCCCTTGATGAACTGTGTCCCATTTGACTCAGCAATATGAAAAAGAAAACTTTTAGTACCTTAACCAGTTTATCAGGTTTATTTTGTGAAGTATAAAATATTCAAGTATTCATTTCCTTCTAGAATGCTGATGACATCATAAGTGACTAAAATTTTAATAAACCATCATTCCAGTAATATTACTATTTCAATAAAAACAAGTAGTTTAAAATGGTAGTAATTGAAAATGAAGAAAGTGAGTGAATGAGAAAACAAAAAGGAAAAAAAAAAAAAAAGAAAACCAGTGCTTATACTTTATAGGAGTTGGAATGGCCCTGTGACCACCTAAGAGGGGGAAAATGGTATAACAGATATAATGTGGGCATTGAGGTTGGACAGAGATGAGTTCAAATTCAGACTCTACCATTTTATTGCTGTAACTTTAGTTAAGTTATTCAACTTATCTGATTCTCAGTTTCTTCAATACATAAAAGGCATGCATATTGCAATCTATCTACCTAATCAAACTGTGAGGATTAAGTGAGATTATATAAAGTGCTTAACAACCCTGGCTCATTAGTATATACCCAGCGTTAGCACCTTTCCCTTTGTAAATCTTGCTACCCTCAACTAAAATTTTTAAAGCCTGAAATTATAACTCCATTCATAGAAAAATATTACTCTTACATTCAAATTATTTTCCAATATTACAAGAAACTCTACACAACAGGTGGGAGAACAATATTCTGCTTGCTTCTTTTTCTAACTGAAAGGACTTTTCCTGTAAAAAAATTCTGAAAAATCCTATTTTTTCCTATAAGAAATCTGGAAAAGATGATGGATTTTCACTTGTCTTTGTGGCATAGAAGCAGGGATTCCCATACTGTGTGGGAAACTAAACCCAGGTGATTTCTAAGCTGCTTTTCAGCTCAAGGTTTTTTTAATTCTAAGAAAAAGCTTATTTAATGTTTTTGAGACAAAGTCTGTGTTGCCTGGGCTAAAGTGCCATGGCGTCAGCCTAGCTCACAGCAACCTCAAACTCCTGGCCTCAAGATTCTTCTGCCTCAGCCTCCCGAGTAGCTGGGACTACAGGCATGCCCCACCATGCCCAGCTAATTTTTTCTATATGTATTAGTTGGCCAATTAATTTATTTCTATTTATAGTAGACACGGGGGTCTCACTCTTGCTCAGGCTGGTTTCGAACTCCTGACCTTGAGCAATCCGCCAGCCTCGGCTTCCCAGAGTGCTAGGATTACAGGCGTCAGCCACCGCACCCGGCCTGCCTTCATTTTTAAAATAATTTTTCCCAATGAGGCCATAGAAGGTTAATAAATTATTTGCTGTGCAGTGATAGAGATGCTCACTAGACAAACATTAATTTTCCCATTTCCATAACTGTAATTACTTATTAATGTAACACACAGTAAGTATTCAATAAATAACAAAATGAATAGAATGGACTAGAAACAAAAACTTAATTTATAAAATGCCACTTAAAATTAAGTTAATGCTGACAATGTAATTCTTTTAGACTTTGGACATTTCACATTCTTTGTTATAACACAGAAACTTTCACTTTAACTAGGTTATGACATTAACTAGAAAGAGTTAATCTATCACTAAAGACTAAAGTGCCTGTTTTTCTCACTATCATTTCTGACAAAATTCAAAAGGGAGTATTTATCCTATCTATCCAAATCCTCAAATAATAATTATAACTGAGAAGAGACAAAGCACTAGTAAGCGGGGTTAGAACAATATATTTAATAGCTCACTAAATCACCAAATCTGGTTTTGCAACACTCCACGGTGTCTAAAAGGTCTCAATATTTTATTTCAGTTTAACATTAAAATGTATTTTTCTGTCCAGCCATACTTTTAAGACGCTAGTCTGGAAATAATTACATGTGGCAACACAAAGGTCTCAAACACAAAGGTCAGAGATCGCTGATACAGCTCAAATAAACTATAAACTTGACGTTCAACAAGAGAGAGCTGGAGCTGTCTCTGAGGCCCAGGTGAATTGTATAGGTAAGCCTCCACCCAAGAAATAAAAACGGCAAGATAAAATACCTAGAGAAGACCAGAAAAGATATCCCCAAAGAGCATTCACCCCTGGTCTGCTCTCCCCCCTTTATCCCTAATCTCATCGCCTCAGGGGGAACTAAATCTACACCTTATGTCCCCAGCTCACCCACAACTCCCCATCATTCACCTTCTCTACTATAACCTGGCTCCCCCTCCCCGACATCCTCTAGTTCCCAATGAGCTGCCAACCCAATAGGTGTATACTGCGCCTGTCTTCAGTAGGGCATTAGTCCCCTTAATCCGAACTCATTCTTCCGCATCCCATCTGCCCTCTGCCACTTCAACTCTGGTCCCCTCACTCTGACCCTTCTCCCAGAATCCTCCCCAGTCACGGATCTCCGGCCCCCTTCTCCTTCCCACCCCCAGAGCTCTGGCTCCTTTCCTCGGGATCGGCTCCCGGCCCTTCCCCTAGTTCACTCCTCTACGAGTCTCCCAGTACCGGCCCCCTCCCCCAACTCCGCCCCTCTTCCCCCATCCCAAAGGGAGGCCCCCTCACCTGAACACCGCTGCTGCCGCCGTGCCCGAAGCCGAAAGGTGCTGGCGCTGGCCGGCCTCCCAGGCTCGGTCCCCGCTGAGCTCCTGACGGCCCCTAGGGAGAGCGAACGCCACCACCTCGAACTCTGCCTGCCCCGGGCCAGGCCGTCACCGTAGCCACCGCCAGTACCGCAGCCGCCATGTTGTAGGCCTACTTCCCTCCTCTTTCCCCTTACCGCTCCGCCCCTTTGGGCGTCTTACGTCACGGCGCTGCGCTCCACCCGCCCGGACCAATGGGAGGAGCCGACGGTGACGTAACTAGTCTCTCCTAGCGCTGAACTACTCCCGCAACCTGGAGCATTGCAATTGGAATGGGTGAACTCTGCTGACCTAAGGGGAAGGCAGAAAGGAGCGGGTCACTAAGAGGGTGAGACTCGGAGTTGGAAAGCCCAAGAGCCCTAAATCGCGAAGGGACACACAAAGATTTAATAGCAAGTCCTGCTTAGGATTTGGGATGTCTAGTTTCTGTTCAGGGTCAGCGAACTGGGACGAGACATACCCTCTATCCGCCTCACTTTCCCAATGTATATAAATAGGTTGAAAGGTGACCCCTAGAGCTCCTTTCAATTCTGACATCCAACGGGTTTAAACCAGGTAATCAATCCCAAGCTTTCACTGCCTTTTGTGTTCCTTGCATATCTCTGGAATTAGGTGATGGAGGATTCATAACTCAATATGATGAATCTTTGTTCCCAGAAGTTCCTAATCGATGGTAGAAAAGGAAGCATGAACAGTTAACTATAGTAGAAGTCAGAGAGTGATAATGGTGCATCTATTGCTTTGGGAAAATATACTTCTGGCTAAGGAATTAGGAAAGATCTACAACTCTATACTTTATGTACACACATAAAGTGTGTGTACAGTCCCACGTCCTCATCTCTAGCCCTGTTTTCTCTCCAGAATTTAAGTGGCAGAGAATATAATATTCATACTTTGAAGGATGCAGCAGTTTTAATTCACTATGAGAAAGTGGATATTACAGAAAGAGGAGTCAAAGTGAGCAGAGAATAGCAAGTCACCAATTCTGGATTCTTTGTCTACTTAGTTCAGTAGGTAATAGACAAGCCACAGGTCTACTGAGAGAGCAATGACCTGAGCAAAGCTCATCTTGAGAATTAAAATGGTTAGTAGTTACTAAAATGAGTTGGAAACTACGTGGTAGATTTCTACATTGAGTAAAACACTCATACTTGAACTAAAGCAGAAGTAATGACTGATAAAGACTAGGGGAGCAAGATTTAGGAGACACATTCAACTAGATTTAGCGACCTACTATATGGGAGGAAAAAATGGCAAAGAAGAAAAAACAAACTTTCAGGGGGTCTCCCATTAACAGAAACACAGAAGACCTAAGGTTTTGTGAAATGCTAAGAGAAATAATGAGTTCAGCTAGCCAAGCTAAGATTAAAATGATGACAAAATTTTCTGGAGAGACAACAAAGAGGGAATGTGGGCTTGGAAATCAGGAAAGAGGCAAGGAATACACATGAGTAATATATTGGTACTACTTGAACAAATAGACTTTTCATTCATTTATTCAATAAATATTTATTGAGTACCTCCAGTACTCAAGCACTGTTCCAAGCAGATACAGGGATACAGCAGTATGTAAAACAGACCCCCGAAATCCCTGCTTTCATGGAACTTACATTCTAGAATAGGGTAACTAATAGATAATGAAGAAGAATAAAGCAAGTAAAAGGAAATAAAAAATCTTCAAGGTTGAAATTTAGAAAGAGTGATCAGAGAACATCTCAGTGAAAAGATGACATCTGAAAGAGCTGAAGGCAGTAAAGAAAATGAGTCTAGGCCGGGTGCAGTGGCTCACGCCTGTAATCCTAGCTCTCTGGGAGGCCGAGGTGGGAGGATTGCTCGAGGTCAGGAGTTCGAAACCAGCCTGAGCAAGAGCAAGACCCCCGTCTCTACTATAAATAGAAAGAAATTAATTGGCCCAACTAATACATATACAAAAAATTAGCTGGGCATGGTGGCGCATGCCTGTAGTCCCAGCTACTCGGGAGGCTGAGGCAGTAGGATTGCTTGAGGCCAGGAGTTTGAGGTTGCTGTGAGCTAGGCATTCACTCTAGCCTGGGCAACAAATCGAGACTCTGTCTCAAAATAAATAAATAAATAAGAAAATGAGTCTATCTAGGAGAAGAAAATTTCAGGCCAAGGGAACAGTAAGTACAAGGGCCCTGAGGTACATACTTCTATGTTCTAGGAACAGTAAGCAGTCCAGTATGGCTTGAATGAAGTGAGCAAATAGGATGGTAATAGGAAATAAAGTCAGAAAGAGAAAAGGAAGCTAAATCATATAAGGTCTCATAGATCATTTTGAAGATTTTAGTGTTACTCTGAATAACCTGAAAGCCATGGGAGAGTTTTGAGCAGAGAAGGGATATGATCTAACTTTTTTTTTTTTTTTTGAGACACCATCTCACTCTGTAGCCCAGGCTAACGTGCCATTGCATCAGCCTAACTCACAGCAACCTCAAACTCCTGTCCTCAAGAAATCCTTCTGCCTCAGCCTCCCGAGCAGCTGAGACTACAGGTTTGCGCCACCATACCTGGCTAATTTTTTTCTATTTTTTTTAGAGACGGGGGTCTTGCTCTTGCTCAGACTGGTCTCGAACTCCTGAGCTCAAATGATCCACCCGCCTCAGCCTCCCAGAGTTCTAGGATCATAGGCATGAGCCACCACGCCCGACCTGATCTAACATTTTTTTTTTTTTTTTTTTTTTTTTTTTTTTGACGCAGAGACTCACTTTGTTGCCCAGGCTAGAGTGAGTGCCATGGCGTCAGCCTAGCTCACAGCAACCTCAAACTCCTGGCCTCAAGTAATCCTACTGCCTCAGCCTCCCAAGTAGCTGGGACTACAGGCATGTGCCACCATGCCTGGCTAATATTTTCTATATATATTAGTTGACCAATTAATTTCTCTCTATTTATAGTAGAGACAGGGTCTCACTCTTGCTCAGGCTGGTTTCGAACTCCTGACCTCAAGCAATCCTCCTGCCTCCCAGAGTGCTAGGATTACAGGCATGAGCCACCATTCCCGGCCTGATCTAACTTTTTAACAGGATCCTTCTAGGTACCACACTGAGCATAAGCTAAAGATGGAAAAGCATGGAAGAAGAAAGACCACTTAAGAAGTTATTTCAATAATCCAGGCAAAAGTCGACAGTAAATCATCTTTTGATCTAGTAGCAATGAAGGTAATTAGAAATGGTCAGGTTCTAGGGCCAGGTGTGGTGGCTCACGCCTGTAATCCTAACACTTTGGGAGGCCAAGGTTGGAAAATCACTTGTGGTCAGGTTTGAGACCAGCCTGAGCAAGAGCGAGACCCTATCTCCACTAAAAATAGAAAAAATTAGTTCGGCATGGTGGTATACACGTGTAATTGCACCTACTCAGGAGACTGAGGCAGGAGGGTCGCTTGAGCCCAGGAGTTTGAGGTTGCAGTGAGCTAGGCTGACACCACTGCACTTGAACCAGGGCAACAGAGTGAGACTCTGTCTCAAGAAAAAAAAAGAAGAAAAAAAAAAGAAAAGAAATGTTCAGGTTCTGGGTACATTTTTAAGGTAGACCTGTAAGAATTTGTTCACAAAAATAAATAAATAAAATAATTTGCTTGGCCAGGCATGGTGGCTCACGCCTGTAATTCTAACACTCTGGGAGGCCAAGGTGGGAGGATCCCTTGAGGTCAGGAGTTCAAGACCAGCCTGAGCAAGAGCAAGACCTCATCTCTACTAAAAATAAAAAGAAATTAGCCAAACAGCTAAAACTAGAAAAAATTAGCCAGGTGTGGCACAGCCTGTAGTCCCAGCTACTCAGAAGGCTAAGGCAGGAGATTGCCTGAGCCCAGGAGTTTGAGGTTGCTGTGAGCTAGGCCGATTCCTTGGCACTCTACCATGGGCAACAGAGCAAGACTCTGTCCCAAAAAGAAAAACAAATTAGCAAAAGCTAAAATAGTCAAGTACAAAAAAAAAAAAATAGTCAAGTACATCAGTACATCCAATGCCACAAGGATGGAGAAATAAACTTTTTTTTTTTTTTTTTTTTGAGTTAGAGTCTCGCTTTGTTGCCCAGACTAGAGTGAGTGCCATGGCGTCAGCCTACCTCACAGCAACCTCAAACTCTTGGACTCAAACAATCCTGCTGCCTCAGCCTCCCAAGTAGCTGGGACTACAGGCATGTGCCACCATGCCCGGCTAATTTTTTCTCTATATACTAGTTGGCCAAGTAATTTCTTTCTATTTATAGTAGAGATGGGGTCTCACTCTTGCTCAGGCTGGTTTCAAACTCCCGACCTCGAGCAATCTCCCCGCCTTGGCCTCCCAGAGTGCTAGGATTACAGGCGTGAAAGAAATAAACATTCTTATACATTGTTGACAGCAATATAAATTGATAGAAACATTTTATGGTGTAATTTTGGCAGTGACTATCACAATATATTGTGAAGTAAAAAGCAAGTTGCAGAATGATGCATATTTTTTGCAAAATAAAGCAACATGTATATAGATGTTATATATAGACATACATGATTAAGCATAGATAAAAGACTGAAGGGATACACACCAAATTATCATTTGTGGCTCTGGAGGGAATAGGACTTGGCTAGAGCCAGGTGGGCAGCAGAATTTGGGACTAAGAAAGGAGGGGAAGTGGAAACCACATAAGAGAGATGTACCCACTGCTGCGAAATGCTCCACAGCCAAAATAGAGGAAGTGCTACCCTGGCTTCTCCCTTTCTCCCACCACTAGTCAGTCTCCTGCCAGTGCCTCCCATCAGCTGAATCTAGCTAGTTGTGCAAAGGAACTGGGCAATGTAGTTTTCAGAAGGAGAACAGAGAATGGGTCTGAAAACAAAGATGCAATGACCAATCTATAAAAAGTTACTGGGTATTTCATAGAATCAATGAGAGAGATGGAAAATCAGGTATGAAAAAAGGAGAAAACTTAGAAGAAACACAGCAGGAAGCAAGGCAAGTCATCCTGTAAAGTAGTAAAACATAATTAGAGAATTTTACTAAATATTTTTTAAATGGAGTGAGTAGACTGTCCTAGAAGTGGGACAAAATACCCCTGTTCATAGTAATCCATTCAGTTAATGTGCTAAGGATTACTATAAACCAAGTGCTGTGCTGCTGTGGGAACGAAGATTAAACAAGACCAGGCTTCAGCCATCAAGAATCTGGGGGATGGGGGGGTATATACATACATAATGAGTGAGATGCCCACCATCTGGGGGATGGACACGCTTGAAGCTCTGACTTGAGGGGAGAGGGGGGGCAAGGGCAATATATGTAACCTAACATTTGTACCCCCATAATATGCTGAAAAATAAATAAATAAATAAATAAAAAGAATCTCAGGAAGAAGACAAACGTGTAAACATGCAATTACAATAGACTTAAATAATCTCAGTGAGCTCAGGGACAAGGCCTGACATTAGGCTAAACTGTGCCTTTGTGCATGATAGAAAAAAGCACCATCTCTGAGAGGATGCAGTGCCAGGGTATACAACTTGGCAAGCTAAATGCAACTGGATTTCAGCCCTCTCTGGACCCCTTAGCCAAGTACTTTTGGGCAGAGTGCAAAGTGCACATCCATACATGGCTTTCTTGCCAGAGGAGGAGACTAGCACCTATGGGAGGAGGATAGAGGCAGCTGATGAGGATAGGCGCCTGTGCGGCAGGAAGCCCTAGGAGCCCAGCCTCCTAACCCAGAACATCGTGAGATACCTCAGTGGTTTCACTTGCTTCTGGTGCTGCTGTGGCAAGGAGTTGGCAAGGAAAACTCCCAAAAATTTGGAAGGACTCCTTTGGAAGGAAAAATTGACAGATGGTGCTTACAGCTTTGCTTTGGTTCTCATATCAGAGTGAATGCTAGATGTTTTCTTCTGGTTTCCAAGATAGTGTTTGAGATCTAAAAGCCTCCTTTGCCCAAAAATAATGAAATGTCAGTACACACAGTTAAGTGTGGGCACATGGTAAAGTGAATCCTGTGCCAGGTCAGCAAAGTTTGATTTGCAGCTGTGTGAATCCAAGATTTGGAGTTCCATTCTTGTCTTTTCTTTTAGTCATGTAACGTTGTATGCAACAGTATCCAATAAGAAAGGATTGCCTGGATAATGCATATGAGACAGTGTTATGCAGCCATTAAAAAGAATATTACAGGCCTTCCACCTGCACGACAGACCCTTCGCCTCTCGCTTGGGAACTGCAGCCTCCCTCACCTCGGCTCGAAATGGACCCCAACTGCTCCTGCGCCCCAGGTGGCTCCTGCGCCTGCACTGGCTCCTGCACGTGCAGAGTGCAGATGCTCGTCCTGCAAGAAGAGCTGCTGCTCCTGCTGCCCCACGGGCTGTGCCAAGTGTGCCCAGGGCTGCGTCTGCAAAGGGGCATCGAACAAGTGCAGCTGCTGCGCCTGATGCCAGGGGATCCCAGCTCCCAGATGTAAATAGAGCCACCTGTACAAACCTGGATATTTTTTTCATATCACCCTGACCCGTTTGCTACATTCCTTTTTCTATGAAACATGTGAATGACAATAAAACATTTTTTACTGGGAAAAAAAAGAATATTACAAAAGGCAAAATTAAAGCTGGACATACTGGCTCATGCCTGTAGTCCCAGCTACTGCGGAGGCTGAGGTGAAGGGATCATTTGTGCCCAGGAGTTCAAGACCAGCCTGGACAACAAAGCAAGACCCTGTCTCTAAAAAATATAAATAAAAGGCAAAATTATACATACAGTGAGAAGATCAGGAATTGAGGAAGGGGAATGAGTAGTAGGTGAAATATGGGGCATTTTTAGGGCAGTTCAACTATTCTGCGTGATACTGTAATGGTATAACACAAAGAATGAACCTTAATGTAAACTATGGAGCTCAGCTAGTAATCATGGATCAGTACTGGTTCATTAATTGTAACAAATGTACCACACTAATAAAAGATGTTATTACTAGAGGAAACTAAGGAAAGAGCAGTAATATGGGAAGTCTATATTATCTGCTCAATTGTTATTATAAATCTAAAACTGTTTAAAGAGTCTTTAAAAAAGGATGTTATAGAAGTAAGTAAATGTGAAAAGATACTCAGAAAACATTGTTAACTGTTGGAGCTACTAACAATATATGCAATGTAGTCTCATTGTTATAAAATTGTATGTGTGTGGCCGGGCGCGGTGGCTCACGCCTGTAATCCTAGCTCTCTGGGAGGCTGAGGCGGGTGGATTGCTCGAGGTCAGGAGTTCGAAATCAGCCTGAGCAAGAGCGAGACCCCGTCTCTACTATAAATAGAAAGAAATTAATTGGCCAAATAATATATATAGAAAAAATCAGCCGGGCATGGTGGCACATGCCTGTAGTCCCAGCTACTCGGGAGGCTGAGGCAGGAGCATTGCTTGAGCCTCAGGAGTTTGAGGTTGCTGTGAGTTAGGCTGATGCCATGGCACTCTAGCCCAGGCAACAGAGCCAGACTCTGTCTCAAAAAAATAAAGTAAATCTCCAGGTCTGTTATGAGCCAAAAAAATAAATAAATAAATAAAAATAAATAAATAAAGTAAAATAAAATGGGATTTGGGAGTCAGATCACTCACCAGCCTGTTGGAATTGAGGCCATCATCACTAGTAATAGGTGGAGCACTATTAGCCCCTAACATATGATAGTAATGCAATTAATCAAATTTTCACCAGTGATAAATTGGGATGTTCTGCCCAGGAAAAGGAATGCATTGGGGTTGGAGAGGGTGATGTATCACGCATTTGGGAAGTAATAGGATGTTTGTTGACATGGATAATAGGTCCTCTGGAGAAAGACAATTAAAGACTAAGAATAAATGTCAAAAGCCCACCTTAGCAGTTTATAAACAGACTATCACTGCCAACCAGAGGGCAGAAAAACCTGAGGATCAGACCTAGGATATGAGATTTGCAGAGCTCCAGGTATTTGTAAATTGCTCATTCCTCCTTGTTAAAGATTAGCTCTCCCCTTTGCTTGAAGATGATGCAGAAATTTCTGCTTTACAAGATGTGTGCTTCCCCACCTGCATCTACCCCAAGCTCTGAACCTGGCCATTAGACCAATAACTAGGATTAAATGACAACATGATTGGCCAGGACTGACAAGGGAGGCAAGAGACTATAACTAAAGGAGCTTTAGAACATAACCAGTGTGTACTGACAGCAGCCAGGAGAATATTAATGGGCTGGATCTGAGGATTCTGATTCTCTATCAAAGTAGGGAGAGGTTATCAAACTGGAACACAGGATTTAACACTCTGACAAGGTTACTGACAGATGGTGCTAACATCTGCTAGGTGCTAGGATGGTGCTAGGATGGTTCTTAAGAACTTAGAGGGACCAGGCATGGTGGCTCACGCCTGTAATCCTAGCACTCTGGGAGGCTGACACAAGATGATTGCTTGAACTCAGGAGTTCAAGACCAGCCTGAGCAAGAGTGAGACCCCCATCTCTACTAAAAGATAGAAAGAAATTTGGCCAGGCAACTAAAAATATTAAAAATAAATAAATAACTAGTCGGGCGTAGTGGCGCATGCCTGTAGTTCCAGCTACTTGGCAGGCTGAGGCAGGAGGATCGCTTGAGCCCAGGAGTTTGAGGTTGCTGTGAGCTAGGCTGATGCTACAGCACTCTACCAGGCAATAGGGCAAGACTCTGTCTCAAAAAAAAAGGAAGTGATGGACCAAAATAAGTGAAGTGGTATATCAGAACTGCTGTTGGATATGGTGAAAGTAGGAATCAAAAGGTTCACGCCTATAATCCTAGCAACATAGGAGGTCCAGACAGGAAGATTGCTTGAGGCCAGGAGTTTAAGACCAGCCTGAGCAATAGTAAGACCTCATCTCTACAAAAAGGAAAAAAAATTAGCTGGGCTTGCTGGTATGTGCCTGTAGTCCCAGCTGCTTGGGAGGCCTTGGAGGCTGAGGCAGGAGGATCTCTTGAGCCTAGGAATTGGAGGCTGCAGTGAGCTATGATGACACCACTGCACTCCAGCCTGGGCAACAAAGACCTTGTCTCAAAAAAAAAAAAAAAAAGATCAGAGAAAAGGAAAGTTAGAACAGACATACCATATAAAACCAGAAAACTCACTGAATGACTTTTTCACAGGGGAGCTCTAAAGATGCTCTAGCGAAAGTGGCACTGACATCACTGAGAAGCTCAATGATGGCTGCCCCTGCACTTTCAGAACAGGGCTCCTTGATAGCAATGGGAATAATAGGATCCCAAAATAATAGAGACGAGATGGCAGTACTTAACCATCAGAAGCAACATAGATACAATATAATATAATGATGTATGAAGTTTGAATGGCAGCCAGAGGGACCTGACCTGTAGAGAACTATGGAGATGACTTAATAGTACATGATATTCTTAAAGTTGAGATGGCCAACAAGGATATTACCCAACTTAGACAATTAAAAGAAATCCAGGCTAGGTGATCAAAAAGCTGAGTCATAACTCATTGACCAGTTTCTCTACCAGAACCAGTCTTCAGACCTGGAACCCACTAACTGAAGGAGAGGCCAAGTCTCCAGAAGGAAGGACCCTGTGACACCATAGTAAATGTACGTGGCAGTGATACGATACCCCCCGTCTTTCCTCAAAGAGGTCTGCTCTGCTAGCATTTGTTTGGGCAGCCAAACACAGGAGGAAAGAGCAATATTATCCAAGCAATTCAAGGACTGTTGGACATAAGTCTGAGATGAAATTGATACTAGTAGGGTACTCAAAACATCATCAGGATTCTCCAGTTAGCATGGGGGCATATGGCAACCATGTCCTGAATGGAGTCCTAGTCCAGGTTCAGTTCATAGTGAATCCATTGTGTGCACAGACACACCTGGTAGTAATGTCCTCCATTCCCAAGTATATAAATGAAATTAACATACGTGGTAGTTAACAGAACTACCATGTTGGTCCCCAGTGTGGTAAGAACTATCAATGGGAAAGGACAAATAGAAGCCCCTGAAACTTCCTCCTGCTACTCAGCCAGGACAGCAATCAAAAACAAGATCACATTATATGGGTAATAGCAGAGATCAGTGATACTCTTAAAAGATTTAAAAGATACAAAGGTAGTGGTCTCTATTTTTTGATTTAGCAGAATCCTAGACAGATTCTGGAGGATGACAGTAGACTATGGCAAACTCAAAAAAGTAGTAGCTCCAATTGCAGCTGCTGTACCAGATGTAGTATCTTTGCTAAAGGAGATTAATGTTACCTCCAACACATGATATGTGTGATATGTGACCACTGAGCTGGTGAATGCATTCTTTTCCATCCCTATGAAAAAGGAGTACCAGAAACAGTTAACTGTCACTTAATGGACAATAATGTACATTTATAGTCTTGCCCCAGAGCTATGTTAATTTTCATGCTCACTATTATAATATATTCCTAAGGGACTTTGGCCATCTGGATGTACTGCAGAACATCACATTGGCCCCTATATTAGGGACAGAATATTCATCAGTCTGGTTGTATAAAAAATGGCAAATTCATTGGAAGTCTTTTTAAGATATATATGCTTTCAAAGGTGGGAGATAAACCTTAAAAAGATTCAAGGACCCACCACAATAGTTAAGTTTTGGGAAGTCTAGCAGTTTGAGTAATGCTGGTATATCTCCTTCAAAGTAAAAGACAAATTACAGTATTGCACACCTCACCCCCGCCCCTTCAACTAAGGTGTCTTTGTTCTGGAGGCAGAATATTAGTCCTCACTTGGGAATACCACTTCAGCTCATATACTGGGTTACACAAAAGGCTGCCAGCTTCGAGTGGGCAGGTGGGCAGATCAGGAAAGTGCTCAGCAGCAGGTCCAGACTGAGGTGCAAATGGCCCTGCTGTTTTGGCCATAGAATATAGTAGAACCTATGCTGGCTGCTATGATTTGGATACCTGTGTCCCAAAAAAATTCATGTTGAAATTTACCTTTTCTTTTTTTTTTTATCTTTTTTTTTTCTTATTTTGTATTTTACCACAAAAGAGCTGCAGAAATTTACCTTTTCTTATATTTTTTCTTTTTTCTTCTTTTTTTGTTTTTTGTTTTTCAGAATAAAATGTGCATGTCATGTCCATGTTGAAATTTAATCTCCAGTGCAATAATATTAAGAGGTAGGGCAGGCCAAGCACGGGTGGCTCACGCCTGTAATCCTAGCACTCTGGGAGGACGAGGCAGGCGATTGCTAGAGGTCAGGAGTTCGAAACCACCCTGAGCAAGAGCGAGACCCCATCTCTACTATAAATAGAAAGAAATTAATTGGCCAAATAATACAGATAGAAAAAATTAGCCAGGCATGGTGGTGCATGCCTGTAGTCCCAGCTACTGGGGAGGCTGAGGCAGCAGGATTGCTTGAGCCCAGGAGTTTGAGGTTGCTGTGAGCTAGGCTAGCGCCACGGCACTCACTCTAGCCTGGGCAACAAAGCGAGACTCTGTCTCAAAAAAAAAAAAAAAAAAGAGGTAGGGCATTTAGGGGGTGATTAGGTCATGAGGGCTCCTCTCTTGTGAATGGGATCAAGAACCTTATAAAAGAGGCTTCACATAGCATTCAGCCCATTTTGCCTTTCCACTTTTTGCCATGTGAGGATGCAGCAAGAGGCACCATCTTGGAAGCAGACAGCAACACTTACCAGACACCGAACCTGCCAGCACCGTGATCTCAGACTTCCCAGCCTCCAGAACTATGAGAGAGAAATTTCTGTTTTTTATGAATCATCCAGTCTCAGGTATTTTGTTATTGCAGACCAAATAGACTAAGACTATGGCAAAAGACATCATATGGAGTTTCCCCAAAAAGAGAATCACAATCTAAATGTCTGGGATTCCAGAGCAAGGCTATGGCATCTATAGCGGAGAATTACAAATTTTTTATATAACAGCATCTGGCCACAGTAGAGATGGAGAGTGCCTGATTACAGAACATGAACCACATGGACAGTACAATCCATCATTAGTCTGGTTTGTCAGTCCCCCCAAGGCATAAGGTAGGTGGCCCCGCAGCAATTTCTCACAAGACAGAAGTGGTGCATTCAGGATCAGACACATATATGGCTAAAGGTTGTAAGCTAGAGGTGGCACAGACCCTCAAACCATCCACTGCTATTACCTTGGCAGCTCTCACTCAGCTTATATCTGTTGCCACCTATGCCCTTATGACCAGCTAACAGAGGAGGTTGACTTGGCAGATGACAAAATACAAGCATAAAATACCACATAGAGATGACCCTAAAAGAAAATGATGATGAGAAATGCTCCCAACTGGGGAGCTTTGGCAGGTGTACCATCCAATTTTGATAAAAAGAGAGTGGCTTGAGGTTAGATATAATCAGAATCGTGGATAGTAGTGAGTGATTTGGTTGGTTGGTTAGAGGCCTTGAATGAGAAAGACTGGAAAAGCAGGAAAAAGGACTTCTAAGGAAGAAGTTGTTTTTTGTTTTTTTTTTGAGACAGAGTCTCACTTTCTTGCTCAGGCTAGAGTAAGTGCTGTGACGTCAGCCTAGCTCACAGCAACCTCAAACTCCTGGCCTCAAGCAATCCTATTGCCTCAGCCTCCCAAATAGCTGGGACTACAGGCATGCACCACCATGCCTGGCTAATTTTTTCTATATATATTAGTTGGCCAATTAATTTCTTTCTATTTATAGTAGAGACGGGGTCTCGCTCTTGCTCAGGCTGGTTTCGAACTCCTGACCTCGAGCAATCCGTCCTCCTCGGCCTCCCAGAGTGCTAGGATTACAGGCGTGAGCCACCTCGCACGGCACAATTTTTTTCTTTAATTGTTTTTTTGACTTTTTTTTTTTTTTGTCTCTATCTGAGATGGACTCTAACTTCCTCTAAAATGAATAATAGGTACTAGACTTGCCCTCTGGTGATAAACAACCAGAAAACTGGACAAAATATATGAAACAACTGTTTTCAGACATGAGACAAAAAGGAATGCAGGACTTTGATCCCTGAGAGAAGGAAAACAACTAGGATGAGCCCAACACCACCTTGGCTTTCTGCCTAGAGGAACTTTCCAAACTTTAGCTCAGGGACGGGGATCCCAAGCAGAATACAGCAGTCTTGAGGTGAGGAAGCAGGGATGATGTTTGAGGAGAATGAGGCAGCTGGAATTTGCAAGGCAATTTTGCTATAGAAGAGCTACATGGAATAAAAAGAACCAGAAGTGCATAATGCTCCTGTTGAGTCTGATGCTGAATACTAGGCCACACATGAATAGAGTGAAACTCCATAACACTGGTCAAAACACTTGTCACAAATAGACAAAGACCAGTTAGAGTGGTAAAGGTAGGTATTAATCAGTAATATGCCTTTGCAATAGGAAAGAGGATCTAGCATGAACTGAATTAAGCTTTGATTTTCACAGAGGTGACTGGGCCTTTTAAAGGGGGAACATTCAGCTGGGCGTGGTGGTATGCATATATGGTCCCAGGTGCTCACGAGGCTGAGACAAGAGCCAAGAGATCACTAGAGCCCAGGAGTTCCAGGTTATGGTGATCTATGATCACACCACTGCACTCTAGCTTGGTTGACAGAGCAAGACTCTGTCTCTAAAAAGAATAAATAAATAAAGGAAGAAGGGGAGAACAGAGAGGGCTTTGAGCAGAGTCAGGGAAGAGAGGGAGACTGGGAGACAGAGGCCTTATCCTTCCCAATAATTACATTTCAAAGGAACGGTTTTCAAGTCCTCTAGAAAGACACTCCTGAATTGTAGGAGATACACATATATCTCAAAGGGACAGAGAAGGGGTGTACAATGGTAAGCACTTTCTAGTAAATGGTCTAAGAAATGGTGGTCAGAGGCCTATCCTCAGGTGTTGCCTAGAACAAACTGTAAATTCTTTTAGTGGCCTGAGCTTTTTCAGGCCCTTTAAGGGGAGTTTAGGCTCAGGTCATCCTAGGGATGCAGGCTCCAGCTGTTAGAAATTGTTAGTATTTGTTTTAAAAAAAATTTTTTTATTGTGGTAAATATACATAACAAAATTTATTATCCAAACCATTTTTTTAAATTTTTCAATATGAAGGGAGTGGAGTGAGGAAGGGGTGAGACCCCATCTCCACAAAAAATAAAAAATTAGCTGGGTACGGTGGCATGCACCTATAGTCCCAGCTACTCAGGAGGCTGAGGCAGGAGGATCGCTTAAGCCCAGGAATTCAAGGCTGAGGTGAGCTATGATGACGCCACTGTACTCCAGCCTGGGCAACAGAGTGAGACCAAATCTGGAAAAGAGAAAACCAAAGAAAAGAGAAAAGAAAAGAAAAATATACTTTAGGCTGGGCGCAGTGGCTCACGCCTGTAATCCTAGCTCTCTGGGAGGCCAAGGCGGGCAGATTCCTAAAGGTCAGCAGTTCAAAACCAGCCTGAGCAAAAGCATCTTACTATAAATAGAAAGTCTCTACTATAAATAGAAAGAAATTAATTGGCCAACTAATATATAGAGAAAAAATTAGCCGGGCATGGTGGCACATGCCTGTAGTCCCAGCTACTCGGGAGACTGAGGCGGCAGGATTGCTTGAGCCCAGGAGATTGAGATTGCTGTAAGCTAGGCTGATGCCACAGCACTCACTCTAGCCTGGACAAGAAAGTGAGACTCTGTCTCAAAAAAAAAAAAAAGAAAGAAAGAAAAATATACTTTAAAGTGGTAAATTTTATATTATGCATACTTTACTATAGGAAATCACACTGGTGGGGCATACTGATAATAGAGGAGGCAATGTGGGTGAAGGGACAGAGGATATATGGGAACTCTCTCCATGTCTCCTCAATTTTGCTATGAACCTAAAACTGCTCTAAAAAATAAAGTCTATTTAAAAAAAAAACAACTCTTCCAGATAAAAAGAGGCTTAAGGTAACATAGCAACCAGCTTGTAGGATTTGAAGTGTGATCTGTGATTGGATCCTAGTTTGGACAGAATACATGTATAAGTCACTTTTGGTACAACCAGAGAAATCTGAATAGGAACTGTGAATTAGATCATTCTGGCTATGTAAAAATAGATTTCAGAATGTCTACAATTGCATTAAAACACTTCAGCATAAAAAATTTAATTGAAAGGGGAAAAATCATTGACTAAAATCTGTAGACTAAACTGACTTGAATTGACTAAAATTCAAGAGAAATGTTGAGTGGTTCCTGAAGTAATTACTGCTTCTAAAATAATTACAGTGTTAAATTTAATTTTTTTAAATTATTGGTTGAAGCTGGGCACAGTGGGACACCTCTAGTCCCAGCTATTTGGGAGGCTGACACAGGAGGACCACTTGATGCCAGGAGTTTGAGGCTGTGGTACCCCATGATCACACCCCTGTACTCCAGCCTGGGTGACACATTGAGATTCCATCTCTGAAATAAATTAATTAATTTAAAAAAAAATGACAACTCACGCCAGTAATCCTAGCACTCTGGGAGGCCAAGGCGGTGGATGGTTTGAGCTCAGGAGTTCGAGACTAACTTGAGCAAGAGCAAGACCTCGTCTCCACTAAAAATAGAAAGAAATTAGCTGGACACCTAAAAATATATAGAAAAAATTAGCCGGGCATGGTGGTGCATGCCTGTAGTCCCAGCTACTCAGGAGGTTGAGGCAGGAGGATCACTTGAGCCCAGGAGTTTGAGGTGGCTGTGAGCTAGGCTGATGCCATGGCACTCTAGCCCAGGCAACAGAGTGAGACTCTGTCTGAAAAAAAAAAAAAAAAAAAAGACAAGAACCAGATGGCTGCAGGGATCTAGATAGCAAGAGCTATTGGATATTTTCTTCAGGGTGACACCTGAGATAAATTGGCTCCAACCACTTGCCATCTCTATTTCACTCTGAATAGGATTCAAATTACAGAAAACAAGGGTCTGCCTTGGCCTAATTTGGGTAACATGCCCACTTGGCCAGGGCAGTGCAGCATCTTGACTGACAGTTCCACCATTAGAGTATGCAGAGGGGGAAGGGTAGTTCCTCAAAGAAAAAATCAAAGTGTACAACCAGGAAAAGGGAAATTAGAATCTAGAACAGGTGAAAAACAATAGATTTCACCACAACTTCACATGTTTGACATACACATACAAAATTTCACTTACTCCTCGCAATAACCCTATGTGGTAGGTATTAACATCTTTGAGAAAGGCTCCAAGTGGTTATACAACTTCCCTGAGATCACAAAGCAACTAGGAAGCATAACCAGCATTGAACTCAGGTCAAACCCTGCTTTCAAAACCCACACTCTTTCTGTTACACCATGTGTATGCTAGGAAAAACAAACTAAACAAACTGAATGTTTTTCTCCTACTATACACTCAACATAATACAGAATACTTCTGCAATCAGATACATAATTTTTTTCCCACACATAACAAGCAGTTCTCCAGTAGACACCAACTGGGTGCTCTATAATTCAATTCTGACACTATCTGCGTGGACTTAGACTCCAATCCCATAGGTTAAGGGTTCAGTCCCACAAGACGGCCCCCAACATCAGATGCCACTCACAAGTCCAGAACTTCTGACCCATCAGCTATAAATTGGGAGTTCGCATGACCCTCTACTCAGGTTTGATTAATTTGCTACAGTGGCTCACAGAAGTCAGGGAAACAGTTTAGTTGCTTTTATCAGTTTATTACAAAGGATACAGAACACAGCCAGATGAAGAGATGTCCAGGACAAGGTCTTGAAAGGTCCAGAGTGCAGGCGCTTCTGTCCCTACAGAGTTGGGGTGCGCCACCCTCCTGGCACGTGGACGTGTTCACCAATCAAAAACTCTCCAAACCCTGTATTTTGGGATTTTTATGGAGGCTTCATCACATAGGCATGACCGATTAACTCTGTTTCCAGCCCTTCTCTCCTCTCTGGAAAATGGGAGCTGTGGCTGAAAGTTCCAGGATTCTAATCATGGCTCCATCTTTCTGGTGGCCAGCCCCCCTCCAGGAGTTCACCAAGAGTCATGTCATTCAAACAAAAGACACTCCTATTGCCTGAAGTTCCAAGAGGCTTGGGAACTCTATGTCAGAAGCTCCTATCATGCAGGAAATTACAAAAGTCTTAGGAATTCTGTGTCAGGAACCAGAATCAAAGACCAATATGCATATTTCATAGTATTTTATCCCATTACACAGAGCAGAAGATTAAATGTCTGCTATTCCACAGTTTCCCCATCAGTAGAAAGAAGTAATGACTTGCTGTAGGTTTCCTGACTAGCTTGGATATCACTAGCTAACTAACTTAGGTTTGCAGAGCAGCCAGGGCTCCCATGGGTTCTTCCTGTTTCCTTTATGTCTTCTGTCATGGCCTAGAAGGGGGGAAAAAGTATGGTGCAATGAACAACATAATAATAATAACTATTTTTCAAATACTTCCAAGCATAGTGTTTTTATGTCCAGCTTTGATTCAATTCTCTTAATGTAACAGAGTAGTCAACTCTCCTCCCATTTATATAGAAGGGTAATATTGACAGGGGGGAATATGTAACAGAAGAAATTGCTTGAAAAAAACCAGCAAAAAATGTTTTATGTCTCTTTCAAACATCCCCCACTCCTTTTGGAGAACTAGGAGATGCATCCCTGCCTCAGGTCAATGGTCAGGAGAGACAGGGGAATGTCTTTTGTTCTTTGTACCACAGGAGATGGCTCAAGAAAATTGTCTGGGCAGAGGTCACGACATCATCTTAGCAGAAAATGGGATTAATCCAGGCAGAAGTCACAAGATTGCCTTAACTGAAGATGGATGAACCCAGTGGAAGTCATGAGATTGTCCTGGCCAAAGATGGTATTGATCCGAACCTTTAAAAGCTCTGTACTTCTGCTCAGAAGGAGGACACTGGCACTTTGAGATGGGAGTCTGACAGCCTCCTCATTTGCCGCCAAATTAATAAGCTCCTCTTTCCTTCTCCTCAAACCTCTTGTCCTCATTCTTCTGATGCATCCTCAGGGACAGGGGACAAGTGCCAAACTTTCAGTAACATTGATAGTCACATAAGGTAGACAATATTACTATCCCCAATTTGCAGTAAAGGAAACAGGTTTAGAGAGTGGAAGTAGCTTTCAAACCCACCAAAACTGAGTGCTCCAAACATCTACACCCCACTACCCACTCTCCTGCCTTTTTGCCAATGAGGCCTGAGGACGGTCATCTTGCCCTTCCCTTTCGGTGACAGGAGTGGTCTCAGTCCCCTCATCTACTTTATTAGGGAGTTAGATTTGTTTATCTCAGAAGGCTCCTCTACCTCTTATTTCTGCTTCTATGGGCAAGGCAAAGAGAGGAGTTCTGTGCTAATCAAAGAGAAGAGCAAGGCCTCACTTAATGGACTTCGTGTTCCTGTCCAGGAGCTCTAAATTGAGGTGCATGACTTATTCCAACAAAGAATGGGGCACTCTGGATATCTGCAGGTGGGGAGATGGGCTGCAGATCAGTTAGATAAATGGCTGGGTAGAATCAACGGTGATATAGATGCAAAAGAAGTTGATGAGAAAAGTGGGCCACCCTTGGAGGCAGCCTTCTTCCTTTTCTCCTCTGGGTTCAGTTTCCTTTTTATCCTCAGATTCTTGGGAGAGTGAGGAGTAGATAAAATTGAAGGGAAATTGCTGCTGGATGGCAAGTAAAATTAAAATATGCAGTAACTTAAATCAGCTTTCTCCTCTCCCCAAACAGCCTACAATAAGTCTGTCTCATTCTATAACAGTAAACAGGAATCTGAAAAATCCATTTTTGCTCAAGATTTTTCATTATAGAGAGTAAATTTTAACTGAATCAACATGCCATCTTTACCAGAATTCTGCTATAATGTTTTTGTTGTTGTTGTTGTTGTTGCTGTTTTGAGACAAAGTCTGTGTTGCCTGGGCTAGAGTGCCATGGCATCTGGCTAGCTCACAGCAACCTCAAACTCCTGGGCTCAAGCAATCCTACTGCCTCAGCCTCCCAAGTAGCTGGGACTACAGGCATGTGCCACCATGCCCGGCTAATTTTTTCTATATGTATTAGTTGGCCAATTAATTTCTTTCTATTCATAGTAGAGATGGGGTCTTGCTCTTGCTCAGGCTGGTTTCGAACTCCTAACCTCAAGCGATCCACCCGCCTCAGCCTCCCAGAGTGCTAGGATTACAGGCTGTGAGCCACGCACCTGGCCTACTTTTTATATATATATATATTTTTTAGTTGTCCAGCTAATTTCTTTCTGGTTTTTTTAGTAGATACAGGGTTTTCCTCTTGCTCTTGCTCAGGCTGGTCTCGAACTCCTAAGCTCAAACGATCCGCCCGCCTTGGCCACCCAGAGTGCTAGGATTATAGGCATAAGCCACCACGCCCAGACTGCTAAAATGTTATTAACCTGTATTTAAATATAATAAAAATATTTCCATGCTCACCCGGATGACTCAGCCTTGAACTTGGATCTGCTAAAGGAAGATAAAACTGCAAAAGTCTCCATGGTGGGGGTGGGGGAACACGTCACTCACTCAGCCACAGTAGGTTTCCACCCAGATGTAGCTCTTGGATGTTTGTTGGTGGCCCAGGGGTGGCTAATGTCAAATAGTCCTCCGATGATTGCCAGTCCCCATGGTATCAGGGGCACAGCTGGGTGAGGAATATTTCAGTCTAGAGCTCCATCACCCAGTCCTACTCTCTCACAAAAATGATCCCATAGCCAGATGGTAGGGGATGGGGAATAGGAAAGGCTGGAGAAAGAAAGCCGTGGCAGATCAGCACGTGGTTCCTGGCCAGAGCAGGGGCTCGTGCGTCAAAGCAAGGCACAGATGGTCTTCCAAGTAATTAGAGAAATTAAGTCCTCAGCATATTTTAATCCCTGTACAGCCAGACTGCTAAGAAAGAAAGAAGGAAAGAAGGAAAAATGAAGGAAAGAAGGGAAGGATGGAGGAGAGAGAGAAAGAAAGAAAGAAAGAAAGAAAGAAGGAAGGAAGGAAGGAAGGAAGGAAGGAAGGAAGGAAGGAAGGAAGGAAGGAAGGAAGGAAGGAAGGAAGGAAGGAAGGAAAGAAAGAAAGAAAGAAGGAATGAGAGAGGCCGGGCGCAGTGGCTCACGCCTGTAATCCTAGCATTCTGGGAGGCCGAGGCGGGTGGATTGCTCGATGTCAGGAGTTCGAAACCAGCCTGAGCAAGAGCAAGACCCCTGTCTCTACTATAAATAGAAACAAATTAATTGGCCAACTAATATATAGAGAGAAAAAAATCAGCCGGGCATGGTGGCGCATGCCTGTAGTCCCAGCTACTCGGAAGGCGGAGGCAGCAGGATTGCTTGAGCCTAGGAGTTTGAGGTTGCTGTGAGCTAGGCTGAAGCCATGGCACTCACTCTAGCCTGGGCAACAAAGTGAGACTCTGTCTCAAAAAAGAAAAGAAAAGAAAAGAAAAGAAAAGAAAAGAAAAGAAAAGAAAAGAAAAGAAAAGAAAAGAAAAGAAAAGAAAAGAAAAGAAAGAAAGAAGGAAGGAAGGAAGGAAGGAAGGAAAGAAAGAAAGAAAGAAAGAAAGAAAGAAAGAAAGAAAGAAAGAAAGAAAGAAAGAAAGAAAGAAGAAAGAAGAAAGAAAGGAGGGAGGGAGGGAGGGAGGGAGGGAAGGAGGGAGGGAGGGAGGGAGGAAGGAAGGAGGGAAGGAAGGAAGGAAGGAAGGAAGGAAGGAAGGAAGGAAGGAAGGAAGGAAGGAAGGAAGGAAGGAAGAGAGGGAAAAAAGGGAGGGAGGGAGGGAAGGAAGGAAGGGAGGGAGGGAAGGAAGGAGAGAAGGAAGAGAAAAGAAAAAAGGAAAAGGGAGAGAAAGAGGAAAAGGAAGAAAAAAAATAAACACATGGAAGATACGAAAGACCCTTTCAACCTCAAGGTCTGGCTTGCTTGGGCAAAGTGCTACAGCTTGACATTTTTCCCAGAAGTACTAGAGTTTCCTATATCCCTCTTTTACAATTTCCTGAATCAACGTTTCATCTTTTGCCTCTTCCTGTGGCCCCCCCAACCCTTTTCCAGCCAGCTCAGATATTAAGGAGAAATAGCTGAATTAAGATATCTTGACTGGGACCAGAAATTTCTCTCGTATGGACTCTTGCTGACTACTTCAGTTCAATTACCATCAGTAGTAGAAAAACTCCATCGTCAACATAATCGGTAATGTTAAGACAACCTGGGTTGGCACCAGCTACTCAGGAGACTGAGGCAGTAGAATCACTTTAGCCTAGGAGGTGTTTTTTTTTTTTTTTTTTTTTTTTTTTTGAGACAGAGTCTCGCTTTGTTGCCCAGGCTAGAGCGAGTGCCATGGCGTCAGCCTAGCTCACAGCAACCTCAATCTCCTATAGCCCAGGAGTTTGAGTCCAGCATTTAAAAAAGAAAGAAAGAAGGAAGACTTAACCTGGGAACCTGAGATAGTGATTACTGCCTGATTGATTCTGACCCAACCCTTGACTAGTTATGAAGGGTGAGGGTCCCCTTTGGTCACTCACTCTAACTATACATTCATGGTAACAGGTGTGGAGGACCAAGTATCAGAGATAACCCTTGCCCCTGATGAAGGGGGTGTTACAAAGGACCAGAGGGATAAATGGCCTTGGTAGAGCTAGCTGTGTTTAGGATGAACTTCTAAGTTGTTGAGATAGTTTCTTTCTATTTTTAGTAGAGATGGGGTCTTGCTCTTGCTCAGGCTGGTCCTGAACTCCTGACCTTGAACGATCCACCTGCCTCAGCCTCCCAGAATGCTAGGATTACAGGCATGAGCCACCACGCTTGGCAGGATGAATTTCTTACCACAACACAGGCTGAATTGTGTACCTAATGGTGGGATATAGAGGAAAGACCATTGGATTGGGTAATGATTTGGTTTTAGTCCTGCCTCTGCCACTAATTAGCTGTGTGGCTTTTGCAAGTTGTCTTACCTCTCTGAGCCTCAAATTTCTCCTTGGCAGAATGGGAATGATATCATTTATTTCTCAGGGTTTTTGAAAGACTCAAGCAAAATAATGCTGTGATAATGTTTTAAAAAGCATTAAGGGTTATAAAATAGAGTATGATTTTATCCACCTTCTCCTCTAATCATTATTTTAGAATTTGAATGTATGTACAACTCACATGGCAGTTGAAAAAAGAAAGAAAATAAATAAAATTTAAATTTAAAAAGTATTATTTATTTATTTATTTTGAGACAGAGTCTCACTTTGTTGCCCAGGCTAGAGTGAGTGCCGTGGCGTCAGCCTGGCTCACAGCAACCTCAATCTCCGGGGCTCAGCGATCCTTCTGCCTCAGCTTCCCAAGTAGCTGGGACTACAGGCATGTGCCACCATGCCTGGCTAATTTTTTGTATATATATTTTTAGTTGGTCAATTAATTTCTTTCTATTTTTGGTAGAGACGGGGTCTCGCTCAGGCTGGTTTCGAACTCCTGACCTTGAGCAATCCGCCCGCCTCGGCCTCCCAAAGTGCTAGGATTACAGGCGTGAGCCACCGCGCCCGGCCTAAAAAGTATAATTTAAAAAAATAAAATAAAATAAAGAATTTGAATGTATGGATGGGTCCCTCACCCTAGATTCTGACTCTCAGGAGAAGGAAGTTGAACAGGAGCATACAGTGATTTCAGAAGGCATCAAAATGAATGTGGACTGAAATGGATTTGAAGAGATATAGATCACTGGACTATGATTTGGACAGTTCACCAATGGCATGCATTCCTTCATTCCTAAAGCAAATTAGGCAGAAGGGAAATGTCCTTTTCTGTTTCCACACCTGCTTGTAAATTTTCTCTGGCCAACTGCTTCATCTAACTGACATGCTGAGTTACAGCTGATGCTGGGATAGGAGAGACGTAGTTGCTGATCTCTTCTTTGTACAGGTTGGTTTGGAAAACTTTAAAACCATCTCTAGCTGCCACCCTGAAAGCAGCATTCACAAAGTTAAAATGAAACAATTAGCTGATTTTTTTCAGACTAGCAAATTAATTTTTTTTTTTTTTTTTGGCTGGGCGCAGTAGCTCACACCTGTAATCTTAGCACTTTGCTAAGGTGGGAGGATCACTTTAGCTCAGGAGTTCAAGACCAGCCTGAACAAGAGCAAGATCCCATCTCCACTTAAAAAATAGAAAAAATTAGCTGGGTGTCATGGCTCCCCAACTACTCGGGAGGCTGAGGCAGGAGGACCATTTGAGTCCAGGAGTTTCAGGTTACTGTGAGGTAGGCTGATGCCATTCTACTCTAACCTGGGTAACAGAGCGAAATTCTGTCTCAAAAAAGAAAAAAAACTTGTTTTTGAGACAAGAGTCTTGGTTTGTCACCCAGGCTGGAGTGCAGTGGCCCAATTATAGCTCAGTGTCCATTTCTCAGGTAAAGAAACCAAGGTTCAGATTTATTCTCCTGATTTGTTGAGAGTTAGTAAGTGGTGGAGGACTGTTAGTAAGTGGTGGAGGCAGGATTAAGAACTCTAAATCCCAATTGATGCCTTTTTTCCTATATAGCACAAAAGAACACAATGGAGGAACCCCTTCTTGCTAGAAGGGACCATCAGTACTTTCTGGAATAAGGTAAAGCATAAATAAATTTTTAAAGAAGAAACATCTGGGTAGGCACAACATCTGCCAAAGGTCACTTAAAGAGTTGACAAATGGTTTTGATATCCCTGTGGAATGGTCAAAATTTGTTTGCTTGCAAGTGACAGAAACTCAACTCAAACTGAAGGAGGTTCTCAGACAGTGTCATCAGGATTGGCTTCTATCTGTGGGTTCTGTGTTCCTCAGTGTCAACTTCATTTTTAGATAGGCTCCTCCCACGGGATGGCAACCTGATCCCCACAGCTCCAGCCTTCCTTGCTTCTAGTGTAGCAACCCAGCATTATGAGAGCCTTATTCCCAATAGTTCTAGCTTTGGCTGCAACTAGATTATATATCCAATCCTAGAGTAATGGTCAGGTCAGCCCCAGTCAAATTATCTGGTTGGAAATTAAGAGTATATTTAGGATTCTGTTACCAAAAAAGGGTGCATGGATACCATGGATACTGGGAAAACCAAAACAACTGCTGTCTACTACACCCTGTAAAGGAATGTAAAAAAGCTAGAAATTTAAATGGAAATGGGAACATATGGCATTTGTGATCTCTACATTGAAGATTTGAAATATCCTTTTATGGAAAGACAGAAAGCCTCCAGGAATAATATAGCTCCTCTATTCCCAACAAATCCAATTGTACAAAGAAAGCAATACCCTTCTGCCCACTGTGATTGGAGAGATGTACCTGTTCACTGCTGCCTACTGCCTCACCGTGCTCAGGCGAGAGCTTCCAAGGGAGGAAATAGTTTCCATTCTTAGAGCTGTTTCATTGGAGACTGGATTAGCAGGACAAACATAGAAGGCATAAATCTGTTGATGTATCTGGAGCTAAAAATCTGGAACCCGTGGAATACAGAGAAGCAAATTTCTGTGCGTATGTGCGTGAGTGTGTGTGTGTGTGTGTTTGTGTATATCCATTTAGATAGACTATAAGAAAAAGAGGGTTAGAAGACAGGAAGGGAAAAAAAAGACAAGGAGAGATTTTGGCTTGCTAAGCAGATTTCATATTCTCATTGCCTTTCTTCTTTTTCTATTTTTTTTCAGACAGTCTCACTCTGTTGCCTGGGCTACAGTGCTGTGGTATCAGCCTACCTCACTGCAACCTCAAACTCCTGGGATCAAGTACTCCTCCTTCCTCAGCCTCCAGAGGAGCTGGGACTATAGACACCTACCACTGTGCCCGGCCATTTTTTTTCTACTTCTTGTAGAGACCAGGTGTTGCTCTTCCTCAGGCTGTTCTCGAATTCCTGACCTCAAATGATCTCCTACCTCGGCCTCCCAGGGAGCTAGGATTACAGGCATGAGCCACTGCGCCTAGCCTCAGATTTTTCTTTCAATGTGCAATAACTAAAAAAACTTAACACATGTTGGCTGCAACATATTTGATTTACTTCTCAGCAGGAATCCTTTCTAAGAAAAGTTTATTCAAAAGTAGCTTACAATGATAATACACCAAAGGAGTATTGATAACAGTATGTTGAAATAGACAATGTTCCTATTGCTAAAGGGTGTAAACATTGACACAAACTTTCTGGAGGGCAATTGGGCAAAATCTATCAAGAGCCTTAAAAATACTTATACCTAGGCCAGGCACGGTGGCTCACACCTGTAATCCTAGCACTCTGGGAGGCCAAGGCAGGCAGATCATTTGAGCTCAGAAGTTCGAGACCAGCCTGAGCAAGAGTGAGACCCCGTCTCTACCAAATATAGAAAAAAATTAGCCGCGCATGTTGGCACATGCCTGTAGTCCCAGCTACTTGGGAGGCTGAGGCAGGAGGATCACTTGAGCCCAGGAGTTTGAGGTTGCTGTGAGCTAGGCTGACGCCACGACACTCTAGCTGGGGCAACAGAGTCAGACTGTCTCAAAAAAAAAAAAAAATGACTTATACCCATTGACTTCTTACTCTTACTTCCATGAAATAAGAGATATATACAAAGATTTCTCCAGGAAGCCATATATGCTCTAAATCAGCATCCAATATATGGTGCTCTTTCTCTAATAACCAGGATTTCACAGGTCCTGGAACCAAGCAAGGGGTGGAAATGCGAGTGGCACCACTTAACTGTTATGTCTAGTGACCCACTAGCAAAATTTTTACTTTCTGTTCCCATGACCTTCTGCTCTGCCTATCTAGAAGTCTTAGTTCCAAAGGGAGGAATGCTTTCACCAGAGACACAACAATGATTCCATTGAACTGGAAGTTAAGACTGCTACTTGGCTACTTTGGGCTCCTTGTGCCTCTGAGTCAATAGGAAAAGAAGAGAGCCACTGTACTGTCTGGTGATGGAGCCTGAGTACCCAGGGGAAATTAGGCCGCTACTACATGATGGAGATAAGAAAGAGTATGTCTAGAATACAGGGTATCCCACAGAGCTTCTCTTAGTGTTACCATGCCCTGTGATTTTACTTATTTATTTATTTTTTTGAGACAGAATCTCGCTCTGTTGACTGGTAGAGTGGCGTCAGCCTAGCTCACAGCAACCTCAAGCTCCTGGGCTCAAGCTATCCTCCTGCATCAGCCTCCTGAGTAGCTGGGACTACAGGTATATGCCACTACGCCTGTCTACTTTTTATATTTTTAGTTGCCTGGCCAAGTTTCTTTCTATTTTTTAGCAGAGACGGTGCGAAGGGAGAGCATCTCACTCTTCCTCTGGCTAGTCTCAAACTCTTGAGCTCAAGCAATCCTCCCACCTCAGCCTCCCAGAGTGGTAGGATTATAGGCGTGAGCCACCACACCCAGCCCATGCCCTGTGATTAAAGTTGATGGAAAACTACAATGACCCAGGCAGGGCTACTTCTGGCCCAGAATCTTGAGGAAAGAAGGTATAGCTCACCAGACCAGGCAAAGAACCATGACCAACGGAGGTGTTTGCTGACAGAAAGGGGAACATGAAACAGGTAGTGAAAGAAACTACAGCTATGACCACATGACCTATTGCAGAAACAAAGACTGCTATTATTACATTTCTTTTTATTTTGTTATGAATATGCGGGTATAATCAAATATCTCTGTTTTCTTTCCACTCTTATCCCCTTATCACATAACATAGGATGTATTAATAATATTTAACTTTACATCACAGTATTTAAGTTACAGGATATCGAAGAGGAGAGTGAACATCACGGAAGGACTTTGTGTCCTCTTCTGTGGGAATGAATTCATGCATTTTTGGCTGTACACAGGACACTTATATCACGTTGGGTGGAATTATGACTTTGTCATTATTCTTAGTTATTCTTAAGCATAGTTTAAGGTATATTCTTAACCCAAATACCAAAAAAGAAAAAAAGAAATTAAAATGAGTAAAAAAAGTATAGTTTAAGGAGATGTGCATAGGTGCCAAGTTGACAAGGGGTGGAATTATTAGTTTTATGTATATTGCCAGTTATTTAATCAAATACTAATCCAGGTGTTGATGTGAAGGTATTTTGTAGATATAGTTAATATTCTATAATCAGTTGACTTTAAGTAAAGGGAATTACCCTTGATCCTGTGGATGGGCCTCATCGAGCCTGTTGAAAGGCCTTAGGAGCAAAACTGAGGTTTCCCTGGGAACAAGTAAATTCTGCCTCAAGACTTTGGTATCAGCTTTGGCCAGAGAATTTCCAGCCTGCCCTAAATACAGATCTTGGACTTGCCAGCCTCCACAATCACGTAGACCAATTTCTTGGAATAAATCTCACTTTGTGGCCGGGCGTGGTGGCTCACGTCTAAAATCCTAGCACTCTGGGAGTCCGAGGCGGGAGGATTGCTCAAGGTCAGGAGTTCAAAACCAGCCTGAGCAAGAGCAAGACACCGTCTCTACTATAAATAGAAAGAAATTAATTGGCCAACTAATATATATAGAAAAAATTATCCGGGCATGGTGGCACATGCCTGTAGTCCCAGCTACTTGGGAGGCTGAGGCAGGAGGATTGCTTGAGCCCAGGAGTTTGAGGTTGCTGTGTGTTAGACTGACGCCACGGCACTCACTCTAGCCTGGGCAACAAAGCAAGACTCTGTCTCAAAAAAAAAAATCTCACTTTGTGTGTGTGTGTTTGTGTGTGTGTGTGTGTGTTTTACTGTTCTGTTTCTCTGCAGAATCTGAACTGGGCTGGGTGCAGTGGCTCATGCCTGTAATCCTAGCACTTTGGGAGGCCGAGGGAGGTGGATCATTTGAGCACAGGAGTTCCAGACCAGCCTGAGCAAGAGTAAGACCCCTATCTCTACTAAAAATAGAAAGAAATTAGCTGGACAACTAAAGATATAGAGAAAAAATCAGCTGGGCATGGTGGTAGATGCCTGTAGTCCCAGCTACTCAGGAGGCTGAGACAGGAGGATTGCTTGAGCCCAGGAGTTGGAGGTTGCTATGAGCTAGGCTAACACCACCACACTCTAGCCTGGGCAACAGAGTGAGACTGGGTCTCAAAAAAAAAACAAAAACTGATACACAGCCTAGTAGTACAATAGTTAGTTAAATTATGGTATATTCATTTATTGAATTATTTTTCAGCATTAAAAGTTATGTTTTTAAGAGACACATAAATATCAATAACTCCTTTGGAGCTATAAAAAAAGAGACACATAAATAATATGGGGAAGTTCTCATAATATTACAATATTACAAACAATAGGGACAATTTCTGCTCCCAATTTTTTTTCAAAAAATAAGCACACACATAGAGGACAGGAATAGACACACACACACACACACACACACGGAAGAAAAATCACAACAGTATTGCATTTATTTCTTGGTAATAGTTTTTAAAAATATTTCTGGACATTTGTTGTTTGTATTATCAGAGCAAAAATGTTATTGTCTACTTGACTAATGATAAAAAAGCCTTTGTTTAGAAGGGAGGGAAGTGGAAAAAAAAGAAAGCCTTTGTTCAACTGGGTAAGCCATTTATATTTTTATCGTTAGTTGATTCCTACTTATTTGTTTTCATGCCAAGATTACCTTGCATTTGAGTCAAGAGACTCCTTAACAAAATTGGTAGGTAGTATTCTTTTAGAATTTTTATTTTTATATTTAACGGCCAATTAATCATTTTGGAAAAGTATAAAGGAGGCAGAATGAGACCATGAGATACTTTCTTTTTCCAGTTGGCTGCTTTTCTCTTATCTTTTTCCAAATAAATTACTTGAGCTCATAAGTAGAAAAGTTTCATCTCTTCCTTTGCTTTCATGTTCTGAATAAAGAGAAAACATGAGAGTACAAGAAAAATACTAAAATAAATACCCTTGTAACTTCAACTGGACCCAGATATTTAAGGTGGCTATGTTGAGAATCATATAGACCAAAGTTCCTGGGTTCTAGGCTTGACCTGCCTTTTTTGGCCTTAGTTTTGTTTGAAACCATGAGCTTAAGATAAGAGCTATCTCTATAATAGCTTCCATCTTTACTATTATTATTTTTTTTTGAGACAGAGTCTCACTTTGTTGCCCAGGCTAGAGTGAGTGCCGTGGCATCAACATAGCTCACAGCAGCCTCAAACTTCCTGGGCTCAAGTGATCCTACTGCCTCAGCCTCCCAAGTAGCTGGAACTACAGGCATGCACCACCATGCCTGGCTAATTTTTTCTATATGTATTAGTTGGCCAATTAATTTCTTTCTATTTATAGTAGAGATGGGAGTCTTGCTCTTGCTCAGGCTGGTTTTGAACTCCTGACCTTGAGCAATCCTCCCGCCTCGGCCTCCCAGAGTGCTAGGCTTACAGGCGTGAGCCACCGCGCCCGGCCAACCATCTTTATTATTTTTTAATTTGTTTTTATTTTTTAGAGACAGAGTCTCACTCTGTACCCAGGCTGCAGCATAGCGGCAGTATCACAGCTCCCTGTATAAGGAAGCTTCAAGGGAGCCCTTGAACTCCTGGGCTCAAGGAATCGTCCTGCCTCAGCTTTCCCAGTAGCTAGGACCACAGTCACGTGCCACTACACATAGCTAATTTAAAAAAATTTTTTTCTATCCAGATGGATGAATTAGTAGAAAAAAAAATTTTTTTTGTAGAGATGGGGTCTCACTATGTTGCCCAGGCTGGGCTCAAACTCCTGGCCTCAAACAATCCTCCCACCTTGACTTCCCAATGTACTGGGATTACAGGTGTAAGCCAACACACCTAGCCCATCTCCTACCTTTAATAACGTACACCTCAGGATCTGAAAAATATTTCCACAGTGGGTGAAGTAATTACCATTCACATGCCTCGGAGACCTCTAATATCTCCACATCATCAGAGAGCAGTTATTAAGTACTTACCATCTGTGCCAGTTCATGCTCCTTATGTCCTCCAAGTCTCTTTCCTTGCTATGTTTTTATTATGTGTGCATGAATTAAAATCCCAAATCATTTTTCCTAACAAAAGTTCTTTCCTCCTGAGCTCTCACTTGCCCCTTTGCTAGCAAGGATAGTTAATTAGCACCAATGCATGAAGGGTAGAGTCACACAGGGAATTGTGGCAACATCTGCTTTGTTTGTTCCAGGAAATCTTTGCAAACAAACAAGAGAAATTACTCTTGCTAAGCAAGCATAACACAATTCAATTTGTCCAAAGCATTTTACAGTATTTCTTATTGTTTATACTTCCTGGCAAGACTGAGGCAAAGAAGATAATAAACAGGTGCAGATCCTGGTCCCCAGCCCACTGATGGGCCTCCAGCAGCACATTGTATTATGATGAAATGGTCACAAGGACTGAATTGGAGGGGTGAGCTTGGAGAAGATTGGAACTGTTGGGGATTTTTATAGAAAGCTACAAAATAGAATAGTTTGAAATCATCTTTAGGGCCGGGCGCGGTGGCTCACGCCTGTAATCCTAGCACTTTGGGAGGCCGAGGCGGGCGGATTGCTCAAGGTCAGGAGTTCGAAACCAGCCTGAGCGAGACCCCGTCTCTACCAAAAAAAAAAAAAAAATAGAAAAAAAATGAAATCATCTTTAAAAAGAACTAGATATGATCCTTTTGTAGTTCATAAGTGTGATGATAGAGTTTTCACGCCTATGTGTGAGATGTCCTCCCTCAAACCTTGTTACTATGTTAGCACATTGGCCATCTGATGTGAAAACAAAAGGACTAGATTATGGCTATGGAGACACAGAGACAGGTACATACAAAAAAGAACTGGAAGATTCCCACATCAGGAATTTTTTTTTTTTTGAGACAGTCTCACTACATTGCCCTGAGTAGAGTGCTATGGGGTCAGCCTAGCTCACAGCAACCTCCAAGTCCTGGGCTTGAGCAATCCTTCTGCTTCAGCCTCCCGAGTAGCTGGGACTACAGGCATGTACATGCATGTACAGGCCTGCATCACCATGCCCGGCTAATTTTTTTATTTTTTGTAGAAACGAGGTCTCACTATGTTGCTCAGGCTGGTTTCAAACTCCTAAGCTCAAGCAATTATCCCACCTCAGCTTTCCAAAATTTTAAGATTACAGGCATGAGCCACAGGCATGCCAGGCCAATAAGTGATTTTTTTATATCTTTCTTTTCTTTCCTTGCTTTCCAAGTTTCTACTCTGAGCATATATTTATTTTATAATTAGAAAAAAAAAATGCTAGCCGGGCGTGGTGGCTCACACCTGTAATCCTAGCACTCTAGCACTCTGGGAGGCCAAGGAGGGAAGATTGCTTGAGCTCTGGAGTTCGAGACCAGCCTGAGCAAAAGTAAGACCCCATCTTTACTAAAAATAGAAAGAGGCCCGGCGTGGTGGCTCACGCCTGTAATCCTAGCTCTCTGGGAGGCCAAGGCAGGCGGATTGCTCGAGGTCAGGAGTTTGAAACCAGCCTGAGCAAGAGCGAGACCCCATCTCCACTATAAATAGAAAGAAATTAATTGGCCAACTAATATATATATATATATATATAAAATTAGCCGGGCATGGTGATGCAGGCCTGTAGTCCCAGCTCCTTGGGAGGCTGAGGCAGTAGGATTGCTTGAGCCCAGGAGTTTGAGGTTGCTGTGAGCTAGGCTGATGCCACAGCACTCACTGTAGCCTGGGCAACAAAGCGAGACTCTGTCTCTAAAAAAAAAAAAAAGAAGAAGAAAGAAAAGAAAAAAAATGCTCCCTTAAATAAGCTGCTAGACCTATCAAAGGTTCTAGAAGCAAGTTATTACAGCATTATTCTCATCACACAGTCTCTTCCCTATAGTTTATTGTTAACATACCTAGAGGAGTTTGTAAAATGTACATTTGACTTTTTCTTCATTCAGTCATTTAGATTTGGGGAGGGTATAAAATATGCTAGGTGCCCTCCAAGGCACTAGGGATTTGAAGATAAAATGGGTGTCCTCTGCCTTCAAGTAGCTCCCAACCTAGTGGGAGAGAGACAGATATGAAAAGAGACCATTATAATACAGTATGATAAATTATCTATGAAAAGCTCCTGTGGGAGCACAGATAAAAGGCATCTTAGCCAGGCTGAAAGACGGGCGATGGTAGGAGGGAACCATGTCACAGAAGAGTTTATGTTTGAGTCTGAGAAATTATTTACTACTAATAAATGATTCTTATTATATGCTAGAATGAGTGAACAAATAAGGAACATTTCTCAATCTTGGAAGAAAATTTCAAAATTCATTCAGTCATTTATCCATTCATTCAACGCATTTTTGTTGAGTACAAACATGTGCTCGGCACTAGAGATACAATGGTAGCAAAAATAGCCATAGTCTCTTCTCTCAAGGAGCTTACATTCTAGTGGGGGGAAACAGGTATTAATCAAATAATCATACAAGTAAATGTAAAATTTTACTTGGGATAAGTGCTGCAAAGGAGAAACATATAGTGATATGGAACCTAATAATGGAGAGGAATTATAGTCAAGGAGGCCTGGGAACACTTTAAAAATGATGTTTTAAGGGAGATTAGAGGGATAAGTAGGTATTACAACAGTAAAGAGGAGGGGAAAGAGTATATCAAGTAGAGGTAAAGCTGTGCCTAGGCCCTGCAGCAGGAGGAAGCATTTTGGTTAGGAAGGACTGAAAGAGGGCCAGTAATAGCCACTTGTAGAAGACTGAAACAGGATCCACACCTTTCACCTCTCACAAAAATCAACTCACGCTGGATAACAGACTTAAACCTAAGGTATGAAACTATTAGAATTCTAGAGGAAAATGTTGGAAACACTCTCCTAGACATCGGCCTACGCAAAGAATTTATGAAGAAGACTCCAAAGGCAATCACAGCAGGAACAAAAATAAATAAATGGGACATGATCAAACTAAAAAGCTTCTGCACAGCCAAAGAAATAGTCATGAAAGTAAACAGACAACCTACAGAATGGGAGAAAATTTTTGCATCCTACACATCTGATAAGGGGCTGATAACTAGAATCTACTTAGAACTCACGAAAATCAATCAAACAACCCTATCAAAAAGTGGGCAAAGGACATGAACAGAAACTTTTCTAAAGAAGACAGAATAATGGCTAACAAACATATGAAAAAATGTTCAACATCTCTAATCATCAGGGAAATGCAAATCAAAACCACAATGAGATATCACTTATTTCCAGCAAGAATGGCCTTTATCAAAACATCCCAAAACAATAGAGATAGGAACACTCCTACACTGCTGGTGGCACTGCAAACTAGTTCAACCTCTATGGAAAGCAATATAGAGATACCTTAAAGCGATACAAGTGGATCTACCATTTGATCCACCAATCCCATTACTGGGCATCTACCCAAAAGATCAAATGACACTGTACGAAAAAGACACCTGCACTCGAATGTTTATAACAGCACAATTCACAATTGCAAAGCTGTGGAAACAACCCAAGTGCCCATCAATTCATGAGTGGATTAATAAAATGTGGTAATGTATACCATGGAGTACTATTCAGCTCTAAGAAACAATGGTGATATAGCACCTCTTGTATTTTCCTGGATAGAACTGGAACCCATACTACTGAGTCAAATATGCCAAGAATGGAAAAACAAGCACCACATATACTCACCAGCAAACTGGTATTAACTGAGTAGCACCTAAGTGGACACATAGGAACTACATTAATGGGGTATCTGGGGGATGGGAGGAGGGAGGGGAGAGGGTATATACATACATAATGAGTGAGATGTGCACCATCTGGGGGATGGTCACGCTTGAAGCTCAGACTTGTGGGGGGAGGGAGGGCATTATTTGAAACCTTAAAATTCGTACCCCTATAATATGCTGAAATAAAAAAAAAAGAGGGCCAGTACAGCTGGAGCTGAGAAACAGGAGGAGGAGTATTGTGTGAGATGTGACTGTTATCAAGTTAGTAGCTAGATAATGCAGTATCATGTAGGCCAGATTAATGATTTTGTCTTTATTCAAACAGCATGAGGAAGATGTTGGAGAGTGTTAACCTGGAGGTGAGCTTGAGGATGACTTGATGAAATTTGCATTTAAAAAGATAACTGTCTGCCGAGTATGGAACAGAATAACAAAAGAGGACAGAGTGGTCCCTCTAGAAAGGTGGATGCAGTGGTACATCTATGAGACCCTCACAAATGGTCCAAGCAATAGATGACAGAAACTTGGACTGGGGGGTGTGGAGATGTGAACAGATTCAAGATATTTAGAAGGTCAAATCAACAGAACTTGGTAATGGAATATGTGTAAGTGTATGTGAGGAGAGGCTGTGAGAATAGGAAGAGACAAAGATGATTCCCAGGCTTTCATACTCTAGAGAGTGTTATGCTTGTTTTGTTTTGTTTGTAGTGCTAAGGGCAAAATGATGAATTCAATGTCCCCTCCAGGTTCATTTCAGCCTAGGGCTAAGGTTTTTAAATTTTCTTCCTTCCTAGCCTGATTATCTCTTTAAAAGTACAGAGGAGCCAGCACAGTGGTGATGCATGCCTGTAATCCCAGCTACTCAAGAGGCTGAGCGGGGAGCATGGCTTGAGCCCAGGAGTTCAAGGCCAGCCTGGGCAACATAAGGAGATTCCATCTCTAAAAAAAGATAAAAAGAGGCTGGGTGCAGTGGCTCACGCCTGTAATTCTAGCACTCTGGGAGGCCGAGGCAGGAGGATCACTTGAGCTCAGGAGTTTGAGACCAGCCTGAGCAAGAGTGAGACCTCGTCTCTACTATAACTAGAAAGAAATTAGCCAAACAACTAAAAATAGAAAAAAATTAGCTGGGCATAGTAGTGCATGCCTGTAGTCCCAGCTTCTCGGGAGGCTGAGGCAGGAGGATTGCTTGAACTCAGGAGTTTGAGGTTGCTGTGAGCTAGGCTGACGCCATGGCACTCTAGCCCGGGCAACAGAGCCAGACTCTGTCTCAAATAAATAAATAAATAAATAAATAAATAAATAAATAAATAAATAAAAAGAAAAAAAGAGAAGAAAAAGGAAGCACAGAGGGAGAGCAAAAGAGTCCAGGGGAAAGAATGTTGAATGTTTTTATTTCTTTTTCTTGAAGTATGCTTACATAAACTGTACAAATCTTAAATGTACAGTTTTGATGAATTTTTACATATGTAAACATCAGTATAATCACCACTCAGAAGATATAGAATTTTTCAGAACACTAGAAGGCTCCCCAAAGTCCCCTACCAGTTAGTAACCACCCCTAAGTATAGTGATTACTCTGACTTCTTTTACCATTCATCAGTTGTGCCTATTTTTGTGCTTCCTAAAAACAAAATTAGGCATTTACTAATCACATTTAGGAATTATTGCTTTGTGTTTGACTTCTTTCACTCAACATTGTAAAATTCATCCATACAGTTTTGTCTACATTAAATAAAATATGGAGACGAATCTCTGAAATTAAAATGCTTTAGGCCAGATGCAGTGAAATCCCAGCACTTTGAGGAGCCAAGGGGGAAGGACTGTTTGAGCCCAGGAGATTGAGGCTGCAGTGGGCTATGATGATGCCACTGCATATTCCAGCCTAAATGACAGAGTGAGACTTGGACTCTACCAAAAAAAAAAGTTTTATTTGTGAAGAAAGGATGCAATCGCAATTTGGGGCATGCACACAGACTGGGTGGTCTTCCACATGGCCAAAGAACAAAGAGAAGGTTGGTGGTTTTGTATAAAGGAGAAATGTTACATGTTGCTCTTCAAGACAGTTCATTGGCACTGGTAAGGTTATGAGGAACTGGCAAGCTATGACTGGTAAGTGATGGCAATGGGTAAAATTATTCTTCCAGTCACAACAGGTTGTTTCAGCAGCTATTAAGTAAAACTGATTTCAGGTTACAGAAAGCAGATTCAAGCAGCCAAGCTCACAGAGAATTACATTCTTGGAGCAATGTTATGTGCCCCAAGTACTCTTCACCCCACCCCCACCCCATTCCACCCCTGCCCTCTGGACTCTATATTACTTGGGATGACTAAATTCTCAAGAATGACCTGATTCATGTGACCAACTTTCATGGTATTCATGTGTAGCACTGCTGTGTAATATTCCATTGTGTGAATATATCACAATTTATCTTTTCTACTGTTGATTGACATCTGACCATTTCCAGTTTGGGACTATTATGAATAATTCTTGTATATGCCTTTTTTCTTTTTCTTGGAGATAGAGTCTTGTTCTGTCACCCTGGCTAGAGTGTAGTGGCATCATCATAGCTCACTGCAACCTCAAACTCCAGGGCTCAAGCAATCCTCCTGCCTCAGCTTCTCAAATAGCTGGGATGCAGCCGCCACCATGCCTGGCTTATTTTTTCTATTTTTTGTAGAGATGGGGTCTTGCTGCTGCTCAGGCTGGTCTTGAACTCGTGACCTCAAGCAATCTTCCTGCCTTGGCCTCCCAAAGTGCTGGGATTATAGGCTTGAGGCACCGAGCCTGGGCACTGTACATGCCTTTTGGTGGAAATAAACACTTATTTCCGTTGGGTTTATAACCCAGAAGTAGAACTGCTGGATCATAGCGTATATATGTTTAGCTTTAGTAGGTGTTAATGAACCCATAAGGGAGGTTTAATATTACTCGCTGCACAGAAAGCCAATTACTGAGACAACAAGGATTGTTAAAGAAGAAAGGCTTTATTTCAGTGGACATGTGTACTGGGAGGAAGGAGGTATAGACTGCCTCAAATCCACCCTCCATCAACAGGGACAGGGGTTTTTCGGGAGGTGAAATGAATAATGCATGAGGGGAGTGAGCATCATGACATGTTTGGTGTGGAGAGCAGAGCATGCAAGCATAGTGGAAATTGTTACTACATACATCCCACGATCAAAAAATAGCAGACAGGCTGGGCACCATGGCTCACGCCTGTAATCCTAGCACTCTGGGAAGCCAAGGCGGGCGGATCCTTTGAGCTCAGGAGTTTGAGACCAGCCTGAGCAAGAGGGAGACCCCATCTCTACTAAAAAATAGAAATTAGCTGACAATTAAAAACATATAGAAAAAATTAGCTGGGCATGGTGGCACATGCCTGTAGTCCCAGCTGCTTGTGAAGCTGAGACAGGAGGATCACCTGAGCCTAGGAGTTTGAGGTTGCTGTGAACAAGGCTGACACCATGACACTCTAGCCCAGGCAACAGAGTGAGACTCTGTCTCAAAAAAAAAAAAAAAAAAAAAAATAGCAGATAAGTCCCTCCCAGGACAGGGATTTTAGTATTATAATGAGCTAGGGGTTAATACTGGTCATTTTCTCAGCCTTGTGTATATGCTCAGTGGGTCCTTGGGCACAATCTGTGGTGGGGTATCACTTATCTTGTCTTCTGTGGACAAACAGGTAGTGTAAGGCTTTGTAGTTATCTTGTGACTGCAAGAAGGCTCCATTGTTTCTGGGAAAGAAACTCAAAAGGGAATGCATCATTGCAACAGAAAGTTACAAAGTTCTGGTCAGCAAATCTTACTAGCCTGGGAACTTGAAACATAAGAGAATTACCAAAAAACAAAAAGACTGTAAAAAAATGTTTTCTTGCTTATAGAGCCAGTTATAGTGTATATATGTTTAGCTTTAGTAGGTACTGCTGAAGATTTTTCCAAATTGGTTATGCCAAATTACATGCTCACTAGCAATGTATGAAAATTCCAGCCATTCATTTCACCTTCTCACCAATACTTGGTATTATCAGTCTTTTAGAAGCAATTATGAACTTTTAAACTTCCAAATAGGCCTTCATTCCATTTCCACAGAAATAGCAAGCTCTGCTATGACATTGCAGATGGTTCCTTGGATGTCAAGAAGAAGTACACCAACTTCAAGAATGAGCCTGTAGCAGTGCCCTGTGTTCCCCTCTGACACTGGCAGAGAAGACCAGGATCCAAGCCCAACCCAGCCTGAGCCTAGGGATTCTCAAAGGATTCCAGACTCTTGCCCAATGGGCTCCTGGGTCATCCAGAGCATTGTGAGGTGACACAGAACTAGAATAACAGACTTAAAAAAGGAAGCTGACCCATCTCTGACCCATTCACTGTATGCATGCCTATACAGGGACAGGCCTGACCAAGTAAGATAGAGCTGTCTTTCCCAAGGTGGCATTAGGGGTTAGCAGCAGTGCCAACTTGGGATGGTGGAGGACCCTGCCTCAATCTGGCCTTTGGTTTGGCTTGGAAAACAAATTCATATCTCCTTGTAGGCAGAACTTCAGATGGGCCAACAGAGCTCCCTGGAGGTATGAGGCCTGAAGCCTGAAGGGACCAGCAGGTAACTGGGCACCACAGCCTGAGGCCAGTCAGCCCCAAGCAAGAGCATCCTGCTTCCTCGGAGGGTTTCTTTGCCTGAGGAAAGTGGAGGCTGGCAGTCGTATTCCTTCAGGATCTTCTGAATATGGAGGCAAGGGTGATCCTGAGGAAGCCCCTTTGTTAGGTGGCCAATGCCAGCTTAAAAACGGACTGACAAGCCAAAAATGGCCCTTCTTTCTTGTGGTTCAGAACTCCCAACCTGCCCTAACGGAGACCCAACCAGAGCTGGGAGAGTGAGGCAGGCAATGACAGAAAATTACAGCGTGAGGCCTATTTCATAAAGCACAAAAGACAATGTGCTTCGATAGCAGGTCATGGGAATCTATTACAGGGGAGGCCCGGTCACACTGTAAGGTGACTTAGGGGTTGTTGTGGTTCCCACAAAACAAAGGGTCAGGAGGAGGAGGACAGCAACACTGGGAGGAAAGAAGTGGAGCGGATAATGGAGCCTGAGGGCGCCCCAAGGGTGTGAAGAGGGCGGCCTGGGCTGCACGTGCTGGGCAGATCCTCTGATATGGGAAAGTCTGGCCATGCTGCCCTAACTTTCCAGCCAGACTTCACCTTTGAGGGGTCGGGGTGGCTTCTGCCTCCTCCTTTTGCCCCCCACCCCGTGTCCAGCCCTGGGCCCCAGGGCACGCTTTGTGATAGGTTTGGGAAACGTTTGGTGCTAGATAGGAGGTAACCAGCAGCAGGTGAGGTGTAAAGACGTGTGCTGGCAGGGATTCTTCCCGCAACAGTGCTGGGAATCCTCACTTCCGGGTGCAAGCGGAGAGGTGGGCTGGGGTCCGAGGTCAGCAGCCAGAAACTAGATTCCCTTGCTCGTCCACCTCCAGCGGCCGCCAAATGACCGTTGGAAAAGGTCGGGCTACGGCTAGGCAACAGCCGCAAACTCTCCCCAAAGCCCTAAATCCTGCCTGGCTGGTTCCGGCGGTGTCTCCGTGGCGACGCGCTGCGAAGTGCGGCTGCGCGAAGGTGACGGAGCTCGGGCGAGGGGGAGGGGGTGTTTTGGTTCTATTTGCTCGCCGTCCTTTCCAGACTCGGTCGTCGGAAAGCTTTTCGTTCCTGCTTTTCCTTCCCCTTTCCCTTCCCTTTCCCAGTCCCAGTCCTCCCCCCCTCTTTCCCATCTGTCTGCCTCCCATTTTTCTGCCGCCGCCCCGGGTCCGGGCCATTTTCCGGGCCGGGCGCACTAAGGTGCGCGGCCCCGGGGCCCAGTATATGACCCGCTGTCCTGCTGCCCCTCGCTTCCCCCGCCCCATGTGGCTGCGGGAACGCGGTGGCGCTGCCCACTATGGCCCGGAAAGCAGTTAGCAGGAAGCGGAAAGCGCCGGCCTCGCCGGGAGCTGGGAGCGACGCTCAGGACCCGCAGGTGAGGGCTGAGAGGCCGGGACCTGGGTAATGAGGCCCAGGCACCAAGAGGAGCTTTGGGTCCGAGATGCGGGTACAGGATATCGGGTCCAAGATCTGTAGTCATAGACGAGACAAGAATGGGGCCCGGGCCTATAGAGTCAGGGCCAGGCTCTTTGGAGTTCACTGGAAAGCAGATAGGCCAGAGCGGTGAGAAGCCAAAGGGGAGCTCAGAAATGGGGCATATTCCTCGGGGGACGTGCAGTCAGGAAGAAACCAGAATCTTGGCTTTAGAGAAAGGGGAAAGCGAAGTTAAGGGGAATCGGTAACAAAACCAGCCTCCCAAGAGATACTAGGAGGGAGAGTCTTTCAGGGCCCCCAGGAAGCTGGAATGATTGCGTCCCTCATCAAGGAAGGAGTCTTCCTGTGGATATGAAGTCATGAGCTGGGCCTTTTGGCACTTGAAACCCTGTAGAAGAAACAGCAATTCCCAGGTATCATCTCTATACCGTCCTCTTTGGAGAGGAGGGCCTTCTTGGACTGGGATTCGGACTCTGGTTTCCCCGTGCCCACCACCCCGTTGGTGTTTGATTTTTCGAATTCTGCAACTGCCTTCTGCGCGGGCGTGATGATGGAGGAGCGGCCATTGATAGTTCATCCCTGAGACCCCAGTCTGGCTCCTTGGGCTGCACCTTCCATGCTCCGCGGGGAGTACAGGCTGAGAGGGAGAAGGGGACTAGGTAGAGATGCACCCCAGGTCGGTATGGAAATCACTTGGGCATTCATTCTTTTCCCTATCAAAAATAGCTATAGGAGATCTGAATCCTTCACTCTTAAAAGGTCTAGTAAACCTTTTGGTCTGTTCTTTTCTGCTTCCATTCCCTTGTTATTCAGCCCTTGTAATTCACATAGGTAAGTTTGACTATGAGCAACATCTTTTCAATGTTGGAAGAGTTAAACTGGACTTTCTGGATCGCAAGACTCATTCTGTTTTGTTTGTATTTGTGTTGTATGTAAATCCTGCGGGATGAGTTCTTGGTGATTTCTCTAATACAGTGGATCTGTTATGCTAAATGAAAGTAGCTGAAGCCCTGATTTTTAATGTTGCTTTCCACAGTTTGGCTGGGATCACTCTCTTCACAAAAGGAAAAGACTCCCTCCAGTGAAGAGATCTTTAGTTTACTACCTAAAGAACCGGGAAGTCAGGCTACAGAATGAAACCAACTACTCTCGAGTGTTGCACGGTTATGCAGCACAGCAACTTCCAAGTCTCTTGAAGGAGAGAGAATTTCACCTTGGGACCCTTAATAAAGTGTTTGCATCTCAGTGGTTGAATCATAGGCAAGTGGTGTGTGGCACAAAATGCAACACGGTAAGTGTGTCTGGGAAGACATGAACTTTGCACTAAGTCCTGAATATATGGCTCTAGAATTTCTCACTGCTCATTTTCCCCATCAGTTTCATTCAGGAGGGAAATGCATTACTCTCTATTTTCTCATGTTGATGATTTCTTCCTCTATTTTTCTGTGCCTCTTCTCACTTCTACATTTCTCTTCTGATAAGTCTTCAAAGAAGTGTATATCTTTAGGCCTCTTGCCCACTGGATATGCTGCTTCTAATTTTTTTTTTTTTTTGCCTCATCTTTTTATGTTGCTTTTAAGTCAAGAGGCCTCAAAGGAAATACTTAGGAAATGATGTTGAGAGCATCATTCAGGATACATAACAGTGAAAACCAAGTTTTATCTGCCAACCTAAGGACATATGTAGAAATATTTAAAATAGTACTTGGCTGAAGATAGGAATAAGGCAAACGTTGTTTTTTAGGGAATAGACTCTAAAGATGTATAAACAAATATGAGAAAGGCGCAAACCATTTCCTATAAGGAAGGCAGAGAATGTGTGTCTGGTGGTATATTTCAAGGTATAAGCATTTGCTCTTTGGAAAGTAGCCTTTTAAAGAGAGTGACTTAAAAGATAGTTATAAATGAATGAAGGGGAAAATTGATCAGTAAATAATGCAACCAGCATAATTAATAGGCAAGGATAAAATAATTCAAATAGATCTGACTGGAGATGGTGGCTCACGCCTATAATCCCAGTGCTTTGGGAGGCCAATGCAGGAGAATCACTTGAGGCTAGGAGTATGACACCAGCCTGGACAACATAACGAGACCCCTGTTATACAAAAACAAATATATTAGCTGTGTGTGGTGGCATGTGCCTGTAGTCCTACCTACTTGGGAGACTGAGGCAGGGGGTGGGAAATGATTAGGCCCAGCCACTGCCTTCATTTTCATCTCATGCTGTGTGAATAGACAAGTAATGTCATTATGGCTGATTAAATTGACCCGAACAGAAACAGATCTTGGATCAATTGAAAAAAGGAAGGCTGTTTACATATATACATTATAAGTGCAATGTACATTGTTGGGGAGATGGACACGCTTAAAGCTCTGACTCGAGGGGGGAGCAAAGGCAACAGCAATGTATATAACCTTAACATTTGTACCCCCATATTATGCTGAAATTAAAAAAAATAGAAAAAGAAAAAACGAAGGCTGCTCTAGATCCAGAAAATCTTAAGTGTTAGGAGAAGTGTCTGTTTATAAAGGACATAAGCATAAGATTAAACAGTTTTAAGGAAGGAAATAATACCATGATGGTTGGGACCAAGCTTTCACTTCCTCTTCCGTTGAAGGTTGCTTGCCTTATACAGAAGCTTTCAAAACTAAGTGGTAACGAGCCTCTATAAAACTTTGTTTTCCTAGTCTCAAGCTGCCCACTCGTGGTTTGAGAACTGTCATTGTTGTCACTTGGAGTGGAAAAAGAGTATTTTGCTTAGAGGAGTTTATTCTACTCCCCACACGTGTATCATAGCATTTAGCCCAGCAAATATTGCTGAATTGTGGACTGAATTATTCATCATAGTCTGGCTTCTGCTTCTTGAATTTATGACACTATTTGAAGATGAGCATGTTAAATAATAATTTAACCTACTCTTTTTTTTGAGACAGAGTCTTGCTTTGTTGCCCAGGCTAGAGTGAGTGCCATGGCATCAGGATAGCTCACAGCAATCTCAAACTCCTGGGCTCAAGCAATCCTGCTGCCTCAGCTTCCCGAGTAGCTGGGACTACAGGCATGCGCCACCATGCTTGGCTAATTTTTTCTTTATATATTAGTTGGCCAATTAATTTCTATTTATAGTAGAGACAGGGTCTCGCTCTTGCTCAGGCTGGTTTTGAACTCCTGACCTTGAGCAGTCCGCCCACCTGGGCCTCCCAGAGTGATAGGATTATAGGCGTGAGCCACCACGCCCAGCCTTAACCTACTCTTAATATTAATAGCTGCCTCTTTCTGTCTTCCTGCATCCTCATGACCTAAAGTGTTTTGTCTGGGGTAGAAGTTTCCTTTTATAGTTAGTGTTTGTTTGTTTTTATTTAGTTTCCAGAACCAAAGCAAGAAACCAGGAACATTGTTTTTCTCTGAACTTTGTGATATTTGGCAAATGATTCCCTTATTTATGCTTTTGTTTTTGCATCTGTAAAATGGAAATAGTAATACCTAGTACTTAGAAAGTGTCTGTGTGCATCTGGGAAATACTTAAATTAGCAATATATTACTTATTCCAAAGTACTAGTAGTGATAAAAATGAATCCAAAACCTTTTCCAGTGCTCTTTGCATTTTTGAAGAACGGAAAGTTATTTAAATAGAACCATCTTTGGATAATATATGAGGATTTCAGAGAAAGGGAGATCATGTTGTAGTCTCAATAGCAAATTAAGTTTTGATTATGGTAAGATTATTGAAATCTTACCACTAATGAAATGATTTAAATATATTCAGTAGGGTCCGGGTGAGGTGGCTCATGCCTGTAATCCTAACACTCTGGGAGGCCAAGGTGGGAGGATTGCTTGAGTTTAGGAGTTCGAGACCAGCCTAAGCAAGAGCAAGACCCCATCTCTACTATAATAGAAAGAAATTCGCCCAACAACTAAAAATAGAAAAAATAGGCCGACCGCGGTGGTTCATGCCTGTAATCCTAGCACTCTGGGAGGCTGAGGCAGGCGGATTGCTCGAGGTCAGGAGTTCGAAACCAGCCTGAGCAAGAGCAAGACCCCCGTTTCTACTATAAATAGAAATTAATTGGCCAACTAATATATATAGAAAAAATTAGCCGGGCATGGTGGCGCATGCCTGTAGTCCCGGCTACTCAGGAGGCTGAGGCAGTAAGATTTCTTGAGCCCAGTTTAAAGTTGCCGTGAGCTAGGCTGATGCCACGGCACTCACTCTAGCTTGGGCAACAAAGTGAGACTCTATCTCAGAAAAAAAAAAGAAAGAAAAAGAAAAAATTAGCCAGGCACGGTGGCATGTGCCTGTAGTCCCAGCTACCCAGGAGGCTGAGACAGTAGGATCGCTTGAGACCAGGAGTTTGAGGTTGCTGTGAGCTAGGCTGATGCCTCAGCACTCTAGCCCAGGCAACAGAGTGAGACTGTGTCTCAAAAAAAAAGAGAGAGGGATGTTTTGGGAGGGGCACAGTTTGAGGAGAAGGATAGTAATAGGCAGAGCGATGATGTATGTGGTTTGAAGTACTTAATTTTAGACACAAACTCCCATTTCCCGTTGTCAGTGCCTTCTAGCCAAACGCTATCAGGGACCCACCTATGGTAGAACAAGTTAGATATAATTGCTCATTACACATAGGGAGAACCTGCACCATAGGGAAGAGAGGACCTCTCAGTAAGAGTGTTAGAAAGGACTTAAAAGAATGGGGATTGGGCCGGGCAAGGTGGCTCACACCTGTAATCATGGCATTCTGGGAGGCTGAGGCGGGCAGATCCTTTGAGCTCAGGAGTTTGAGACCAGCCTGAGCAAGAATGAGACCCTGTCTCTACTAAAAATAGAAAGAAATTAACTGGCCAACTAAGAATATATAGAAAAAATTAGCCAGGCATGGTGGTGCATACCTGTAGTCCCAGCTACTTGGGAGGCTGAAGCAGGAGGATCTCTTGAGCCCAGGAGTTTGAGGTTGCTGTGAGCTAGGCTGGCGCCATGGCACTCTAGCCTGGGCACAGAGTGAAACTCTGTCTCGAAAAAAAAAAAAAAAAAAGAGAATGGGGATTGTGTCAGGCGATTTGGGATAAGCCTTAAGGAAATAGGACTTTGCTCCGGGTCAAATACTGTCAGGATGGGGGAAATTTCTGTTTGGGTATCTTAATCTTATCTAGGAGGAGGTTAAAGCTATCATTTGTAAAGATGAAGCAGTCACTCAGATTAAAGGGATGTTTCATCTTTTTGTGGTTTATTATTTTTTTATTTGTATAAATTTATGTGATATAAGTATAATTTTGTTTTACATGCATAGAGCCTCATAGATTGTATAGTGGTGAAGTCAGGGTTTTTAGGGTATCTATCACCACAGTAATATACATTGTACTCCTTGAATAATTTCTTATCATCTACCCCTGTCCCACTCATCCTTTTGAGTCTCCATTGTTTATCATTCCAGTTGTACACATTTGGTACACTTTACATCCATTTGTACACATTATGTAGTTCCCACTTATAAGTGAGGGCGTGTGGTATTTATCTTTCTGGTTGAATAGTATTCCTTTTTGTGGTTGAGACAGTGTTCATGTTTTGGTCTCTGTTCTGCTATGATAATACAGTGGCCTTGTCTGGTATATTTGTTATGTGAAATTATTTATGTTCATCAGAATACCAAGCCAAGCTAACTTTGGATGTCAAGGTTGCTTTTTTCTTTTTTACCATCTCCCAAAGTAATGGTCAGAGATATATATACTGTTGACTTCACAGATGGACTTGGTGGATCATAACGAAGCAGACAGATGAGTTTTGGCTACTGTTTTCTGGCAGAAGTGAGGGAGAACTTTGAGACTGCCTAATTTCACAGGTGGAGTGGAATAGTAGGCACCAGGGTTGAGAAAATAGTTATAATATTATGTCCATGAGTTTACATATTCAGATTCTTGAAATAATAAAAGAAGAATATAAAATTCAATTTGAAACACAGGGAGGCAAAATATGATTAAGTGTGGGAGTTTTGCTCTGGCCATATTTTTATTTGTTTCCCTTTGTCTTACTATTTTATTTTCCCAAAGGGATACAACCTTTTACAAAGTGCTTTAAAATGCTTGCAGAATTCCTTGGGCCCCACCCTGTGTATGTCTCTTTATTTTTCTATCTGCATTGACAGGTTAACGGTATTCTTAACTGAATGATATATTTATATTTTGTAGTTAGGCTAGTAATCTGCTAATTAGCCTCTTTTTTTTCTGGTAGTTTGGTCATTTTCACAATATTAATTATTCTAATCCATGAACATGTGATGTCTTTTCCATTTTTTGTGAACTCTTCAATTTCTTTCATCAGTGTTTTATAATTTTCCTTGTAGAGATCTTTTACTTCTTTGGTTAAATTTTATTCCTAGGGGGATTTTTGGGGTTTTTTTTAGGTATTATAAATGGGATTGCTTTCTTGATTTCGTTTTCCACTAGTTTGTTGTTGGTGTATAGAAACACTACTAATTTTTGTATGTTAATTTTGTATCTTGCAACTTTAGTGAATTCATTTATTGGTTCTAATAGTTTTTTGATGGAGCTTTTAGGGTTCTCTATATATAAGATCATGTCCGTCTGGCAAGGTAATCCCAGCACTTTGGGAGGCAGAGGCAAGAGGATCATGTGAGGCCAGGAGTTCTAGGTTGTAGTGAGATGCAATTTTGCTGCTGCACTCTAGCCTGGGTGACATATCGAGACCTGTCATTAAAAAAAAAAAAAATTACCACGTCATCTGCATACAAAGATGATTTGACTTCCTCCTTTACAGTTTGGATGCCTTTTTTTTCTTTCTCTTGTCTAATTGCTCTGGCTAGGTCTTCCTGTACTATGTTAAATAAGAGTGATGAGAGTGGGCATCCTTGTCTTGCCTCAGAGGAAAAGCTTTCAGTATAATGTTAGCTAGCTGTGAGCTTGTCATATATGGCCTGTGAGGTATGCTCCTTCTACACCTAGTTGTTGAGGGTTTTTATCACATACTTTTTCTGCATCTATTGAGATGATCATATAGTATTTGTCCTTAATTCTGTTGATGTGATATATCACATTTATTGATTTGCTAACTCTTTTCTTTAAAATGGCATATGGTTAATCTTTGTCTAATAAGAGATGTTCAGATTTATCCCAAAATATAGGTGATGGTACTAGTGTTGGGTTTTTTTTTATCTTTTTTTTTTTTTTAGCCTAGAACTGATAAACAAATTGAGAGGTGGGCACAGTGACTCATGCCTGTAATGCCAGCACTTGGGAGGCTGAGATAGGAGGATCACTTGAGACCAGGAGTTTGGGGACCAGCCTGGGCAACATAGCAAGACCCTATCTCTACAAAAATAAAAATTTAGGCCAGGTGTGGTGGCTCAGGCCTGTAATCCTAGCACTCTGGGAGGCCAAGGTGGGAGGATTACTTGAGCTCAGAAGTTCAGGACCAGCCTGAGCAAGTGCGAGACCCCATCTCTACTAAAAAAATAGAAAGAAATGAGCTAAACAACTAAAAATAGTAAAAATTTGCCAGGCATGGTGGCATGTGTCTGTAGATCCAGCTACCCGGGAGGCTGAGGCAGTTGGATTGCTTGAGGCCAGGAGTTTGAGGTTGCTGTGAGCTAGACTAATGCCACGGCACTCTAGCCTGGGCAACAGAGTGAGACTCTGTCTCAAAAAAAAAAAAAAAATTAGCCAGGTATGGTGGTTCATACTTGTAGCCCTAGCTACTTGGGAGGAGGAAGCAGGAGGATTGCTTGAACCCAGAAGTTTGAGGCTGCAGTGAGCTATGATCATGCCACTGCATTCCAGCCTGGGCTATAGAGCTAGACCAGGTCTTTAAAAAAATAAGAAAAAAAGAAATTGAAAATAAAAATTAGTCTTTGACTTATTTTCAGAATATTTGACTGTGTTGGGAAGAAGATTTTAGATGTAGAAGTGTTAGAATTGCCTTGTTGGCAGGTTCATTCTGTTGGTGCACATGGGCAAAAGTGTTTCTAGATTGGAAGTAATTGTGGCAGAGGTTCTGTGCAGTGTTAATTCATGTTATAAGGCATTAGGAAGAGCAGGAATAAGAATGAGTTCATACCTCTTATAGGTGATAGTACTAGAGTTTTTTTTCCTCTGCCCCTTTCTGGTTTACATCTTTGGGAAGGCCTTGTTTGGATTGGCACAGGTATGGGCCCCAGAAATCCCATTTAGTATAATGCTTTGCAGACTTTGCGTTACCTTCTGTACGTGAGGAAATTAATGGTGAAGATTATTAGGGCACAAGCAGCAGTCATGTAAAAGAATTCAAGAAGACTATTTAGGACATATTTTCTCAATAAGGATGTTAATGGTGTTTAGTGTGGGATTTTACTTCATATTGTAGGATTTTCACATTCCTGGCCTCTGGTCCTTAGATGCCAGAAATGAGCACCCTCCACCTCCCACATCCCCACATCTGACAGACACATGTATACAAACACACAGATACACATGCATGCATTTTCAAACATCTGTGCCCCCAGTCAACAACTATTGCAGAGCTTGAAGTGGGTATTTTTCTCTTAAGTGATCTGAGCCCTTTATTTCAGATACAGCCTATTTGAGGCTTGAGACATTGGAAAGTAAACAGAGGAGGAACATATTGACCCTATGCTTGAAACTTATTTCCCTAGCTGGATCCTTGATAGGCATTAACAGTCAGAGAAAAATATTTTTATTCTCAAGCTGATATATGGATATTTTTCTATTGGAATGGAATCAGCATCTGGATCTAGTTCAAGATGAGGGGTTAGGCAAATATGAGTTTTTCCTGGTGACATCTAGGAGTATTGCTTTCCTGCCTGAACCTTAAGCATGAGACTGTTCGTGTTTCCTAGGCTAGGAGATCAAAGGAAGAGACTGGTGCAAAATTGGCAATTGGGTTGAATCTGGGATTATGATTGGGCTGCAACATTTGGCTTCTTAAGCTGTTGATTCCACTTCAGTGGTCTTATTTGCCTTTGGTTCTGTGGATGCCACCAGTCCATTTTCACATGTTAAGTGGAGGTGTTCCCATCAGGATAGTTTTCTAATGTGAGAGGAATTGGAAAGTGTTTCTACATCTCATTGGCTAGAATGTAGTGAGACAATTTTGTGGTTTGTGTCTGCATTTATTAAATCCATAAACATCTGTTGCATTTCTCCTCTATAGCAAGACACTGCCTAGTGTGGGTTTGCTGTGATATAGAAACAAATCGCAGACAGAGGTGGAAGGGACTGTAATGATAAGGGAGTTCATGCAGTGAGTTCTAGCTAGGCACAGTGATGCATGCTGGTAGTTCCAGCTACTCAGGAAACGGAGGCAGGAGGATCACTTGAGCCCTGGAGTTCAAGGGTGTATGCAATGTGTGATGATCGCACCTGTGAACAGCCACTGCATCCCAGCCTGGGCAACATAGTAAGATCCCCCCATCTCTTTTAAAAAAAAGAAAAAGATAATGGAGTTTTAACCATTGACCTCCATTTCTCCTTTTATAGTTACAGAAACAGACCCAAAGGAGGAAAGTGATGAGCCTGAAATTCCATAATGAGACAGAAGCAAAATTAAGTCTGGACCCAGTTCTCATGTTCCTTGTCAGAATTCTTTACATTATACCTAGCACCTCTCAAACTTTTTCACTGAGATACCCCTAATGGCAGAGGACTACTCAGTGGGTATCCAGACAGTACTGAGCCAGTGTGAAATTTCTTTGAAGTTCCAAGAATTTTTTATTATAGATATTCTTACAGATTTTGCATTTTGTACTATACTATATTCACAATTCTCTTTATATAAAAATACTGTGCTGAGAGATGGAAATCTTCCTTCATCTCCTGATTAAATTAATGTTCTAGGAAGATGGGTGTCATTTTTTTCCTGTAAAAAACACAACACTACATCATGTAGAATACATGGATTCTGATTTTGATCTCTGCCTAGCTTGCCTGGGATATGATACATAGCCACATGCAAAGTTAATTATAACATAAATGCCTCATTAGTAGTGCCAGCCATGGGTGCTCCTCGGAGGAAGTTGTTATTCTTAGCTAGGGTATTCATAGAGGATTCCCTAGGGAGAAAAGGGTTTGATTGATGGGAAGGAAACAAGGATGTCAATCCTTTAGAAGAGTCAGCAAAGTACAAGAAATATTAAGGGACTCTGAATGAACTCATTTGCATTATGCAAGGCAGAAGCTATACGGAAAGAGAGACTGTGACTCAGTCACTGAGAGTTGGATGGCAAGGGCTAACTGAATCTTTCTTGGATGATATATATATTTTTTTACTTTTCCCTTTTGTTCATGTTTAGCCTTTAATAATGAATAATCCTGTTAATTACCTTTCTCATCTTGAGAATTGGAGTCACATGCTTTCAGCATGGCCCCTGGTGAATTTAGGGTCTGTTTCTATAGCCCTGTATCCTTGGGGATGGGGAAACCTGGGTTGTTGAGAGCACAGCTGGGAAGTGCCTGACACACCAGATACCTGGGAGGGAGAAGTGCTGGTTACTTGGGGGAAGTGCTAGTCACTTAAGTTGATTCCTGTTCTCTGTGAGCCCTCCTTTAGAAGCCTGTCCTCCATGGCTAGGCGCAGTGGCTCACGCCTGTAATCCTAGCTCTCTGGGAGGCAGAGGCGGGCGGATTGCTCGAGGTCAGGAGTTCGAAACCAGCCTGAGCAAGAGCGAGACCCCGTCTCTACTATAAATAGAAAGAAATTAATTGGCCAACTAATATATATAGAAAAAATTAGCCGGGCATGGTGGCACATGCCTGTAGTCCCAGCTACTTGGGAGGCTGAGGCAGAAGGATTGCTTGAGCCAGGAGTTTGAGGTTGCTGTGAGCTAGGCTGACGGCACGGCACTCACTCTAGCCTAGGCAACAAAGTGAGACTCTGTCTCAAAAAAAAAAAAAAGAAGCCTGTCCTCCTCATCCCTAGGCCTAATTACTTGAATGGCTACTATATTGCCAAAGGAATAAAGAAGTTCCATGAGCTAAGCATGGTGTCTTTTACCAATCTATATTTTAAATTAATAGATATTTGATTTATTTTATATATATATATATATATATATATTTTTTTTTTTTTTTTCCTAGAGACAGGGTCTCCCTCTGTTGCTTGGGCTAAAGTGCGGTGGCATCATCATAGCTCACTGCAACCTTAAACTCTTGGGCTTAAGCGATCTTTCTACCTCAGCCTCATAAGTAGGAATATAGTTGTGTGCCACTATGCGGAATTAATTTTTCTATATTTTGTAGAGATAGGGTTTTACTATGTTGCTCAGGTAATCTCAAACTCCTGGCCTCAAGTGATCCTCCCACCTCAGCCTCCCAAAGTGCTAGGATTATAGGCATGCATTGTTGTGCCTGGCTGGTGAATGTTCGATTTCTGAGGGCTTAGGCCTTTGTTTCCCAGGCTTAACCTGTGAACCACCTGCATTATAGTCACTTGAGGTATGTATTAAAAATGATGATTCCAGGCCGGGCGTGGTGGCTTACACCTGTAATCCTAACACTCTGGGAGGCCAAGGCAGGAAGATTGCTCAAGGTCAGGAATTCAAGACCAGCCTGAACAAGAGTGAGACCCCGTCTCTACTAAAAATAGAAAGATAATAGCTGGACAACTAAAATATATATAGAAAAAATTAGCCGGGCATGGTGGTGCATGCCTGTAGTCCCAGCTACTTGAGAGGCTGAGGCAGGAGGATCGCTTGAGCCTAGGAGTTTGAGGTTGCTGTGAGCTAGGCTGACACCACAGTACTCTAGCCTGGGCAACAGAGCAAGACTCTGTCTTAAAAAAAAAAAAGATGTTTGGCTTAAAGTGCTCTTGGAAAAAAAGATGATTCCTGGTCCCCGCTTACCCTCCCAGTAATGATTCAGGATTGACTTCATTGAGGCTTAGGAATTGGCATTTTTTTTGAGGCAAAGTCTCACTCTTATTGCCCGGGCTAGAGTGCCGTGGCGTCAGCCTAGCTCACAGCAACCTCAAACTCCTGGGCTCAAGCGATCCTTCTGCCTCAGCCTCCTGAGTAGCTGGGACTACAGGCATGCACCACCATGCTCGGCTAATTTTTTCTATATATTTTTAGCCAATTAATTCTTTCTATTTTTAGTAGAGATGGGGTCTCATTTTTTTTTTTTTTGAGACAGAGTCTTGCTTTGTTGCCCAGGCTAGAGTGAGTGCTGTCGCGTCAGCCTAGCTCACAGCAACCTCAAACTCCTGGGCTCAAGCAATCCTGCTGCCTCAGCCTCCTAAGTAGCTGGGACTACAGGCATGTGCCACGATGCCCGGCTAATTTTTTCTATATATTTTTGGCCAATTTAATTCTTTCTATTTTCAGTAGAGATGGGGTCTCATTCTTGCTCAGGCTGGTCTTGAATTCCTGACCTTGAGCAATCCTCCTACCTCGGCCTCCCAGAGTGCTAGGATTACAGGCGTGAGCCACCACGCCTGGCAACAGCAGTAATTTTTTTTTTGCCATCTTATTAAATGTGGACCAGGTGTTTGGAGCCTCATATTTTCTAAACCATACTCTGGGCACAGGTAAGACATCTGGTTTAATAGATCTGAAAGAGTTTCTTTGTAGTCATCTTGGTTAATGTCTGTTTAGTAGCCTATAGGGTATAAATTAAATCTTATTTCTGGGCTGGATACAGTGACTCGTGTCTGTAATTCTACCACTTTGGGAGGTTGAAGCAGGAGGATCGCTTGAGGCCAGAAGTTTGATGTTACAGCTCTGATTGTGCTACTGCACTCTAGCCTGGGCAACAGATTAAGACCCTGTCTCTAAAGAAAGTAAAAATAAATCTTATTTCTGTACTTTGGAGGAGCCTTTGACAAATGACTGTTTTCCTCATTTGCCTCTTCCTGGTCTCATTTAACAAACATGAAACTTGAAGAGATTTCTGGTTTTTAGGTTAGATCTTAGCTTAGGCTCTTAGTTTCCAAGCTTTTTGTTATCTTTTTAGGAGAACGATATGTAAAACCATGTCAAAAATATCTACATTTATACCAACAAATTTGATTAAGTCTTTTTTTTTTTTTTCTTTTCTTTTTTGAGACAGAGTCTCACTCTGTTACCCTGGCTAGAGTGCCATGGCATCAGCCTAGCTCACTGCAACCTCAAACTCCTGGGCTCAGGCAATCCTCCTGCCTCAGCCTCCTGAATAGCTGGGACTACAGGCATGTGCCACCATGCCTGGCTAATGTTTTTCTATACATTTTTAGTTGGCCAATTAATTTCTTTCTATTTTTATTAGAGAGGGGCTCTCTGCTTTTGCTCAGGCTGGTCTTGAACTCCTAACCTTGAGCAATCTGCCTATGTTGGCCTCCCAGAGTGCTAGGATTATAGGCATGAATCACTGCACCCGGCCTCAGCTCTATTTTTTATTAGCTTTGTGCCTTTCAACAAGCCATATATCTTCTCCAAGGGCTGTCTTCTCTTCTCTTTAAAATAGAGTAGTTAGTACCTGCCCAGAAGAGTCATGGAGAAAATTAAATAAGATGTTGATTAGCACAGTGCCTGGAAATATGTAAATGCTTAGTAAATTATTGATATAATTAACAGTAGTGGTTTCTGGTGGAGGAAATGGTGGTGGTGGTGTGATGGTGCTAGGCTTTAGGTAAGTTGCTGGTTAAATTCAGGTACACTTAAAAAGTGAGCAGTTCTCTGTTCTGTAAATGGCTGCTTTTTATATGCCATTTACATTCCAAATAGCTTAAACACTTAGGCTGAGTGTGGTGGCTTATACCTATAATCCTAGCACTATGGGAGGCCAAGGTGGGAAGATTGCTTGAGTTCAGAAGTTTGAGACCAGCCTGAGCAAGAATGAGACCTTGACTCTACTAAAAAATTATCGAGGCATGGTGGCACATGTCATAGTCCCAGCTACTCAGGAGGCTGGGGCACCAGGATCACTTGAGCCCAGGAATTTGAGGTTGCTGTGAGCTACAATGATGCCACTGTACGCTACCGGGGATGACAGAGCAAGACTCTGTCTCAAAAATATATATAATTTATATGAAGAAATTAGTAAATTATGTGACATTATGTTTAACTTCATTATATAAGGAATATAGATAAAAGAAAAAGAATTTAGTAGTATGTTTCAAAAGTACATATTATTTGTTGAATGAAGAGACTAAAACTGTTATACCCTTTGACCTAGTATTTTCATACCTGAGAATTTATCCACAGGAAAAGTCTTTCTCAACAAGATAATCATTGGAAGCTGTTTTATCTCAATATTAATAATAGGGCAATACTGAAGTAAAATGTGGTGAATCAAATCTGCATGGTAGGATGCTGACATTAATATAATTATGTCAACTGTGATATGCAAAGCATTTGATATGTTAAATGAAATACAAAATTCTCCCTCTGCTGATTAAAGCTGTGCACAATTACAGCATGCATGTGGTTGAGGACTAAACAGGAAGCTGACAAATGAAAAACATTTTTTTTTTTTTTGTCTTTTTCTGTTTGTTTGTTTTTCTGGAGACAGAGTCTCGCTCTGTTGCCCTGGCTAGAGTGCTGGGATGTCAGCCTAGCTGACTGCAAACTCAAACCCCTGGGCTTAAGGGATCCGCCTGCCTCAGCCCCAACTACCAGTAGCTGAGACTACAGGTGTACACCACCACGCCTGGATAATTTTTTCTTTTTTTTGAGACAGAGTCTCGAGCTTTGTTGCCCATGCTAGAGTGAGTGCCGTGGCATCAGCCTTGTTCACAGCAACCTCAAACTCCTGGGCTCAGGCAATCCTGCTGCCTCAGCCTCCCGAGTAGCTGGGACTACAGGCATATGCCACCATGCCCAGCTAATATTTTCTATATAAGTTGGTCAATTTCTTTCTATTTATAGTAGAGACAGGGTCTTGCTCTTGCTCAGGCTGGTTTTGAACCCCTGACCTCGAGCAATCCACCAGCCTCGGCCTCCCAGAGTGCTAATTTTTTCTATTTTTAGTAGAGACAGGGTCTTGTTCTTGCTCAAGCTGATCTCACACTTTTCCCACCTGAACCTCCCAGAGTGCTAGGATTACAGGCATGAGCCCTTGAAAAACATTTTTTTTTAATTTTATAATTATAAATTATCTTATATCTTTATATTTTTTTTTCACAAGACTTTTGTGGTGCTCAAAGAAAAACATTTTAAGAGAGAGGATTCTTAGTGAACTTTCTTGAATTTTTAATTATTATTGATAAAGTATTATTTGTCCAATAAGCACTCATCTTCTGAAAATATTATTTTGGCTAGATGAACCTTGCTTTTTCTTAGCCTAAAATGATGGTAAAAAGAAGAGAGGAAGTAGGCCTGGCACAGTGGTTCACACCTAGCACTCTGGGAGGCCAAGGCAGGAGGATTGCTTGAGCTCAGGAGTTTAAGACCAGCTTAAGCAAAAGAGAGACCCCATTTCTACAAAAACTAGAAAAATAAGCTGGCATCGTGGCTCACACCTGTAGTCCCAGCTACTCAGGAGGCTGAGGCAAGAGGATAACTTGAGCTCAGAAGTTTGAGGTTGCAGTGAGCTAGGCTGACGCCACTATACTCTATCCAGGGTGACAGAGTGAGACTCTGTCAACCAAAAAAAGAAAAGAGAGAGAGAGAGAGAGAGAGAGAGAGAGAGAGAGACAGAGAGAGAGAGAGAGAGAGAGAGAGGAGAGAAGAGAGAGAGAGAGAGAGGAACTCGAAAATACAGTAAGTTATGCAGCAAAAAGTTTACCCTTTCAGTTACAGGAGATTTTTAGAGCTTATAACAACACCTAGGAAGATCTTGCTTTTCAGTGGGTAAATACACAACTATATTGTCCTCAAGTTTTTGTGCTGTTATGCTGAGGAAGTAAGAGTGAGAGACAAGGCTTTATGTTATAATTATTTTAATACTATTATTATTAAAAGCTTATAATCTCTTAATATACCAGATATAAATTAATATGTAATTGCAATCTCTGCTCCCCAGTAGTTTACAAATTAGAGATAAGGCTTTCTGTTAACCAGGAAAATAAAAAGCTGAGAGTATCCTGTATAAAAATTTTCTCCTGAATAATTTATACATTAACTATTAGCATCCTTGAGTATATAGAAATTTCTTCCCTAGGAAGAAATAAGAATTTGTATGAAATCATGGGAGGCCGAGGGAGGTGGATTGCTTGAGGTCAGGAGTTCAAAACTAGCCTGAGCAAGAGTGAGACCCGTCTCTACTATAAATAGAAAGAAATTAATTGGCCAACTAATATATATATAGAAAAAAACAGCCGGGCATGGTGGCGCATGCCTGTAGTCCCAGCTACTCGGGAGGCTGAGGCAGAAGGATTGCTTGAGCCCAGGAGTTTGAGGTTGCTGTGAGCTAGGCTGATGCCACACCATTCACTCTAGCCTGGGCGACAAAGTGAGACTCTGTCTCAAAGAAAGAAAAAAAAAGAAGAATTTGTATGAAATCAGAGCAATGAGCTGGGCATAGTGGCACAGTCCTGTAATCCCAGCTATTGTGGAGGCTGAGGCATGAGGATCCCTTGAGCCCAGGAGTTCAAGGCTGCAGTGAGCTATAGTCTTGCCACTGTACTCCAGCCTGGGGAACAGAGTTGAGATCCTGCCTCTAAAAAAATAAAGAATTTGTATGAATTCAGACTAATGGACCAATCCTTTTATTTATCCTTACATTTTTCTGATTAGATGAAATTGCTTGGGATGTGATGGGATATGTAGTCATATAAAAGCAATACTAAATTGCTTTCTGATTTTGCAACCTAAGAATAATTTCTTTTTAACAAATATCTGTTTAGTTAGGTGCTTACAGTAGCTAAACCTCTGTTGTATGTTGTTAAAGGCTCTTTATTTGGTGACTTTAGTGGGTACTAGGCAAAATTTTAGGTGTCTTGCCAAAGCTGCCTTTCCAGGCTTAGTTCATTTTTAACAGAGACCTCCAGAATCAGGGATTAGAAATCAATTTACTGCTAGATATAAAGCTTATAAGAATTATGTCACTTAAATCCAGGATAATGATAAATCCTAATATGATCTTCCTTCCACAAAATCACAGTTCTGGTGGGAAAAAAACATCAGAATTCAGGACCTAGTGGGAAGTACTGTTGCTGATCTCAGCTAGCCAGCCCTGCAGCCCATCTTTTGTAGGGGCAGCTTAGAATCAGAATTCAGAGTGTAAGAGATCTTACCATAACACAGGCATCTGGATTTAGATACAGGGATGTTCATTGCAACATGTTTTATGTTACTAAAACTTCGAATATGGCGTAAATGTTCAATAATAAGGAATTGTTGACCAGGTGTGGTGGCTCACGCCTATAATCCTAGCACTCTAGGATGCCGAGGTGGGAGGATAGTTCGAGGTTAGGAGTTCAAGACCAGCCTGAGCAAGGGCAAGACCCCATCTCTACTAAAAATAGAAAGAAATTAGCCGGATAACTAAAAATATATAGAAAAAACAGACGGGCATGGTAGCACATGCCTGTAATCGCAGCTACTTGGGAGGCTGAGGCAGAAGGATCACTTGAGCCCAGGAGCATGAGGTTGCCGTGAGCTAGGCTGACGCTATGGCACTCTAGCCTGGGCAACAGAAAGATTCTGTCTCAAAAAGAAAAAAAAAATAATAAGGAATTGCATTTAATAAATGCTAGTATATTCATGCAGTGAACTGCCTTATAGCTATTAAAAATATTATCTAGAAGTATATTAATTTGGAAAAGTGTTATGGCTGTATCAAAGGATATAATATAGATAGAATTCTTTTTTTTTTTTTTTTTTTTTTTTTGAGATAGAGTCTCGCTTTGTTGCACAGGCTAGAGTGAGTGCCGTGGCTTCAGCCTAGCTCACAGCAACCTCAAACTCCTGGGCTCAAGCAATCCTTCTGCCTCAGCCTCCCAAGTAGCTGGGACTACAGGCATGCGCCACCATGCCCGGCTGTTTTTTTCTATATATATATTAGTTGGCCAATTAATTTCTTTCTATTTATAGTAGAGGCGGGGTCTTGCTCTTGCTCAGGCTGGTTTCGAACTCCTGACCTCGAGCAATCCGTCCTCCTCAGCCTCCCAGAGTGCTAGGATTACAGGCGTGAGCCACCGTGCCCTGCCAGGATGGTAGGATTGTGGTGGTTTTTGTTTTCTAATTTCTGCTTTTCTATGTTTTGTATGTTTTCTAGATTCTTTTATTTTATTTATTTATTTTCTCTTTTGTGTGTGTCAGGCTTGTGTCCATGTCTTTAGATAGATTATTTTATTTTAAAGAACCACATGGGCTTGGCTTTAGTAGACTTCTAATAGAACCAGTTATCCAAACTTTCTGGGTGTGACAACTTTTCTAGCTCCTGAACAGTCTGAAATATTTGTAGCCAGAGTGTTGATTGCTCAGGCAGCTTATCAAACTCAGCCATACCCCAGGTCCTGAACAGCCAGTTGCACAGGGCTTGGCAACTGGTCTTTAGAGATGGGCTGAACAGAATACCTGATTCTCATGGCCATTGTTGGAGTCCCAAGTGAGTGTAGCTCCTTATTATGTCAGGACCTCTGGTCATTTTCTTTTCTTTCTTTACTTTTTTTGAATTACGTAAGTCATATGTATTTATTGTAGAAAAATTAACATACCTGGAATTAGTTTTTTAAAGCTTATTATTCATTGTCTAGACATGTGGTAGTGCATGCCTGTAGTCCTGGCTACTCAGGACGCTGAGATGGGAGGAGTGCTTGAGCCCAGGAGTTTGAAGCCAGCCTAGGCAACATAGTAAAGCTCTGTCTCCCTTTTCTTTTCTTTTCTTTTCTTTTCTTTTCTTTTCTTTTCTTTTCTTTTCTTTTCTTTTCTTTTCTTTTCTTTCCTTTCCTTTCCTTTCCTTTCCTTTCCTTTTCTTTTCTTTTCTTTTCTTTCTTTTTTTTTTTTTCTTTTTTTTGAGATAAAGTCTGGCTCTGTTGCTGGGCTAGAATTCCATGGCATCAGCCTAGCTCACAGCAACCTCAAACTCCTGGGCTCAAGCAATTCTTCTGCCTCAGCCTGCCAAGTAGCTGGGACTACAGGCATGCGCCACCATGCTCGGCTAATTTTATATATATATATAATTTGTTTTAGTTTTCCAGATAATTTCTTTCTATTTTTTAGTAGAGATGGGGTCTCACTCTTGCTCAGCCTGATTTGGAACTCCTGACCTTGAGCGATCTACCTGTCTCAGACTCCCATAGTGCTAGGATTATAGGCGTGAGCCACCGCACCCAGCCAAGTCTCTGTTTCTTTTAAAAATATAATTAAAAAAAGGAGCTTATTCTTCTAACACATACTCTGAGCAGCTTTCCATGTTAGTATATATCCTACTCCATCATTCATAAGGCTGTACATACTCATTGTGTGACTATACCCAATACTCTGTGATGTTTCACTAATTTATAAATGCTACACAGTAGTTAAAACTGTTCACTCAGCTGGGCAGCCAGGCGCAGAGGCTCACATCTGTAATCCTAGCACTCTGGGAGGCTGAGGTGGGCGGATTGCTCGAGGTCAGGAGTTCGAAACCAGCCTGAGCAAGAGCGAGACTCCGCCTCTACTATAACTATAAAGAAATTAATTGGCCAACTATTATATATAGAAAAAATGAGCCAGGCATGGTGGCGCATGCCTGTAGTCCCATCTACTTGGGAGGCTAAGGGAGCAGGATTGCTTGAGCACAGGAGTTTAAGGGCTCATAGCCTTGCTGTGAGCGAGGCTGACACCATGGCACTCACTCTAGCCTGGACAACAAAGTGAGACTCTGTCTCAAAAATAAATAAATAAATAAAACTGTTCGCTCATTATTAGCTTAAATTCCTAAAATTGGAATTGTAGGCTATATATATTTTTAAATTTTTTGTTTATTTTTTTAAATTTTTTTCTTTTTAAAAGTATTATTTATTTTCACTGTTTTGTCTATAGTTTTAATTTTTGATACTTATTGTCTGACCATTTCCTGTTGTGTTTCTTGGTCTTGACTCTCTCCTTTGCTCCTCCACACTTTCTCAGTTTGGGATAGGGACTGGATTCCCCTGCTTTGATTTCACTTGTCTTTTCCTTTCCCCAACTTTCAGTAGATTTGGGCTGTACACCTGCCTTGTACTGACTGACTGCAATATAGTTTATCATGAAGTCTTTGTGACCTGCATGGATTTGCTTTTTTCCACTGAGCTCCAGTCTTAAGCACTATTAAGTTTTAGAAACTTTGTGGGGCTCCCCCCTCCTTTTTTTAAAGCCACCTCGATCTTTGTGTTGACTCATTTACATGTGTCTGCATACACATACATGCATGCAGAGATGTACGCACTAGTCTTACATTTTCCTGAGCAACAGCGTTTGCTTTCTTTTTCCCCCCTCTATCCTAGAAGCTTACCTTGCTATGCTGCTAGTTTCTGGCAGGGATCCCAGTAGGTTAATGTGGAGAAGGCCCATTCTGGGAAATAAATGTTAACAGGAGCTGCATGAAGCCTTGGCCCCTTGTCAGAGAGCTTGGGACGAAATCGCGTGGCAACTCATCCACATCCCTGTCCCTCCCCATGAAGAAGCAGGAAGGCTCTGTCCTTCGTGTGGTACTTTGCCATTCTACAAGAATGAGAGTGAGACTAGGGATAAACTCTTAGTTTCCTGAGCCCTCTGCAAACCCAGCTGTTTTCAGTTATTCTGTTTCACTTGTACCAAGTGTTTTTCATCCAGTGTAGAAATCTTTCTTATACACTACACAACTAAATAAACGTTAGAATAATAACGTACTACTTTTTTTTTTTTTTTTTTTTTTGAAAACAGAGTCTCACTCTGTTGCCTGAGCTGGAGTGCCATGGCATCAACCTAGCTCACAGCAACCTCAAACTCCTGGGCTCAAGTGATCCTCCTGCCTTAGCTGATCCTCCCAAGTAGCTGAGACTACAGGCATATGCCACCATGCCCGGCTAATTTTTTCTATGTATCGTTAGTTGGTCAATTAATTTCTTTCTATTTTTAATAGAGACGGGGTCTTGCTCTTACTCAGGCTGGTTTCGAACTCCTGGCTTTGAGTGATCCACCTGCATCGACCCCCCAGAAAGCTAGGATTATAGGGATGAGCCACTGTGCCCAGCTGGTACTACTATTAGCTGTCATTTGTTAGAACATCTATTCTGTCCCAAGCCCTGTGTTCAACACTATATTTGATTAGATCTCTCAGCAATCCTATAGGATAGATTATATTATCCAAATTTTACAGATAAGAAACAAGATTCAGAAAGGTTAAGAGACTTGCCCAAGTTCACACAGTTGATAGGTAACCAATCTGGAAGCTTAGATCTCTCCTAACTGGAAAACTAGAGTGGTCACACTTAGGACTTTCTTGGACATGAATAGATGAAACTTTTTCTCCTCACTTATTCTGGATAGTAGAAATGGAGCCCTGTCTTAAAACAAAGGGTTGGACTAAAATAATTATTAAAGTTTCAGCCAGCCCTCAGATTCAGGAAGAAACTCATCTCTCTCCAGGTTGCAGGTCACAGTTTATACTTGAGTCTTATCAGTCTCACTGCCCTCTCTGTTATGGAGCAGAGCCTCTCTACATCAGTGCTCAAACTTCCGTGTACCTGGGGATCGTGGCAAACTACAGATTTTGATTTAGGTCTGGGGCAGACCTGGGATTCTACATTGTGTTCCTTTGAGTATCAAGGGTCTTGATCAGTGGCTGTTAAACCTGGGAAGTCATTAGATTCTCCTGGAGAGCCTTGAAAAAATTCAATTTTGGTGGCTGCAAACTCAGAAATTTCTCTTTTAATTTGGTTTTTGTTTTGTTTTATCTAGTTAGGTTTTTGTTTTTGTTTTTGAGACAGAGTCTCACTCTGTTGCCAGGACTAGAGTATCATGTCGTCAGCCTAGCTCACAGCAACCTCAAACTCCTGGGCTCAAGCGATCCTTCTGCCTCAGCCTCCCAAGTAGCTGGGACTACAGGCATGCGCCACCATGCTTGGCTGATTTTTTCCTATATGTTTTTAGTTGGCCAATTAATTTCTTTCTTTCCTTTTTTTTGTTTGTTTTTGAGACAGAGTCTCACTTTGTTGCCCAGGCTAGAGTGAGTACCGTGGCTTCAGCCTAGCTCACTGCAGCCTCAATCACCTGGGCTCAAGCGATCATACTGCCTCAGCCTCCCGAGTAGCTGGAACTACAGGCATGCGCCACCATGCCCGGCTCATTTTTTGTAGATATATTTTTAGTTGGTCAATTAATTTCTTTCTATTTATAGTAGAGACAGACAGGGTCTTGCTCTTGCTCAGGCTGATTTTGAACTCCTGACCTTGAGCAATCCACCTGCCTCGGCCTCTCAGAGTGCTAGGATTATAGGCGTGAGCCACCATGCCCAGCCTCTATCTATTTTTTTAATAGAGACAGAGTCTCTCTCTTGCTCAGGCTGGTCTCAAACTCCTGACCTCAAGTGATTGTCCCACCTTGGCTTCCCAGAGTGCTGGGATTACAGGCATGAGCCACCACACCCGGCCTTATTTGGTTTTTTTTTTGTTTTTTTTTGTTTTTTTTTTTGAGACAGAGTCTCGCTTGTTGCCCAGGCTAGAGTGAGTGCCGTGCCGTCAGCCTAGCTCACAGCAACCTCAAACTCCTGGGCTCAAGCAATCCTTCTGCCTCAGCCTCCCGAGTAGCTGGGACTACAGGCATGCGCCACCGTGCCCGGCTAATTTTATTTATATATATATATATATATATATATATATATATATATGTATTAGTTGGCCAATTAATTTGTTTCTATTTATAGTAGAGACGGGGTCTTGCTCTTGCTCAGGCTGGTTTCGAACTCCTGACCTCGAGCAATCCACCCACCTCAGCCTCCCAGAGTGCTAGGATTACAGGCGTGAGCCACCGCGCCCGGCTTTTATTTGGTTTTTTGAGACAATGTCTTGCTGTGTTGCCTGAGCTAGAGTGCAGTGGCGTCGTCATAGCTCACTGCAGCTGCAAACTCCTGGGCTCAAATGGTCCTCTTGCCTCAGTCTCCCGAGTATCTGGGACTACAGGTGTGCACCACCATGCCTGGCTAGTTTTTGTATTCTTTGTAGAGACAGAGTCTTGCTATGTTGCTGTGGCTAGTCTCGAACTCCTGGCCTCAAGCTATCCTCCTGCCTCAGCCCCCCACAGTGCTAGGATTACAGTTGTGAGCCACCACGCTTGGCTTTAATATGGTGTTTAATTGACACATAATAATTACATATATTTATGGGGTATAGTGTAATGTTTTGGTGCATATATACATTGTGTAATGATCGAATTAGGGTAATTAGCGTATCTGTCACCTCAAACATTTCTTTGTGGTGAGAACATTCAAAACTCTTCTAGCTATTTTGAAGTATGTAATACTTTCTGTTGACTATAATCACTCTTCTGTGCAATGTAATACCAAAACTTATTCCTCGTATCTAACTTTAACTTGGTACCCATTTACCAACCTCTCCCTACCCCAGCCTCTTGTAACCACTATTCTATTCTAATTCTATGAGATCAACTTTTTAGATTTCATATATGGGTAAGATCATGTGGTATTTGTCATTCTGTACTTTGCTTATGTACTTTGTCATTTAAACTTAAATAACATGACCTCTAGGTTCATGCATGTTGTTGCAAATGTCAGGATTTTATACTTTTTTGTGGCTGAATAGTAATTCCATTGTATACTACATTTTGTGTATATATTCATCCATTGATGAACACTTAGATTGGTTCTGTATCTTGGCTATTGTGAATAGTGCTGTAATAAATATGCAAACTCAGAAATTTCTAATGGAGGAATGAGCTTTTTTTTTTTTTTTTAGATAATTTCCCAGGTTATTTTGATAATAGTTTGGGAATCACTGGTCCATAAGCTAAGATGTTAAGGATGCATTGTCCCACACAGCACAAACATGTGAGCGAGCAGTTAATTTTGCTTCAGTTAATGTTTTGAGGGCTATCTGGTTAGGGATCACTTGTTTAAAAGGGTAAGACATCCACTGACTGACATTTATTGGAAGGACTAATTCACAAACCCCAAAAGCAGGAGATATTCCTGGATCTCAGAATGAAACAGAACCAGGAGTTGGAAAGCCGCTAGGAACCAAGAATGTCCATGCTTCCTCTCTTATATTTTCTCTGAAGAATGACTGGTAAAAATGCCACCCAGGCATTTAGTCTAGTGCCACCCACAGTTCTACATTCCTGAGAGAATTTGAACAGCCTAGTCTAATCTAGCCTTGGACAGGTTCTCCCTGAGCCAGGAGCTCCCCTAGACTGTGCTGTGATCTGGGCATCTGAGTTTATATCAAATAAACAGCTATGAGGTCTCAGCCTCACAGGGGTGTGGAAAGAGGTTGCGTAGGCCCCCCTTGAAAAGTGGCTATTACAAGTACTTACTAAGTAGCTTGGCATTTCTGGGGCAAGATTATAAAACCAATTAAGATAAATGCTCTGCTCTTGAAATTGGGAGGGAGTAATTAGCTTAATAGGGAAGACAGACAAGTAAATATTTTAAATCAGTATGATATGGTATACTATTGTGGGCAGAGAGGGGTATCTTGGGAGCCTGTAAGAGGAGTACTTACTCATCCTGGATGTTTAGAGAATATTCTAGAAGGACATGTCTGAACTGAATCATAAAAAATAAGCTCATGTTGGCCAGGTAAAGGAAAGAGTAAAAGAAAGCATTTCGAGGCCTGGTGTGGTGGCTCACGCCTGTAATCCTAGCTCTCTGGGAGGCCGAGGCGGGCGGATTGGTCTAGATCAGGAGTTCGAAACCAGCCTGAGCAAGAACAAGACCCTGTCTCTGCTATAAATAGAAATTAATTGGCTAACTAACATATCTAGAAAAAAAATTAGCCAGGCATGGTGGCGCATGCCTGTAGTCCCAGCTACTCAGGAGGCTGAGGCAGGAGGATTGCTTGAGCCCAGGAGTTTGAGGTTGCTGTGAGCTAGCCTGATACCACGACACTTGCTCTAGCCTGGGCAAGAAAGTGAGACTCTGTCTCAAAAAAAAAAAAAAAAGAAAGAAAGAAAGCATTTCGAGCATTGTGAACAGCATGAACATGAAACAAAATAATTGTATTTCGTTGAAGAATCGTGCATATGTAATAGTTAGAAGCAGTTATTTCATGGTAAGGTGTGAAGATAGACAGGGGCTGGATTGAGCAGAGCCTTTTTTATTTAAGTGAGAAAGTGTCTCACTTTGTTGCCCCGACTGGAATGGAATGGCACAATCACAGCTGACTGCAGCTTCAAACTCCTGGGCACAAGTGATCCTGTCTCACCCTCCCAAGTAGCTAGGACTACAGGTGCATGCCACTGCGCCCAGCTAATTTTAAAAAATTATTTTAGTAGAGACACAGTCTTACTATGTTACCTGGGCTGGTCCCCAACTTCTGGGCTCAAGCAATTCTCCCACCTCAGCCTCCCAAAGTGCCAGGATTATAGGTATGAGCCACTGCCCAGCCCTGAACGTGGTCTTAATGCCATGCTAAGGAGCTTGGCTTTAGGTGAAGGGGAGCCATTGGATGTTTTTCAACTGGAGACTGGCTGGGAGGATTTCCATTTTTAGGAAGATGTCTCTGTTTCTAATATAGAGAACAATTTTGATGGTGGCCTTGCCTGAAGGCACAAAGACGAATTGTGGTTTTCCAAGGGAGAGGTGATGAGAGTGAGGATGTAGAGGAAGGAGCAGCTGTGAGAATATTTAGGCAGACTAGCTGATTGATTGGATGTTGGAATTGAGGCAGAAGGAGTACTCTGGGATAAAACCCCAGCTTAGGTGACAGGGCAGATAATGGTGGCATTAGGGAAATGAGCAATTTGAGGAGCAAGATAATTTGTTTTAGACACCTTGAGTTTAAAATGCCTGTGGGATGTAACAACAATGGTGCCAGTCAGGCAGGAAGTCTGCTGCTTTTAAGTAGTTGTGGAGCTCTTATGTTACAGATTTGAGAATAGTTCTCCCTCCACCCTGTCTGGCACTTTATTCTAGCTACTCCTCCATTCCTTTTTTTATCTTAAACCTAAGACCCATCTAGTTTCTCCTTTCATAGATCTCCTCCTGTGTAAACAGTAGCTTTATTTATGTAAAGGTTTGACATGGTTTGCCTTTACCATGAGAATTGCTGATGGAATTTTAATTCAGCTTCCAGGCTATAAGGTATATGAGGATAGAGATTATTTCTCTATGAAGTTGTGTTTGTAGCACTTATTAATAGAACAGTACTGGCAAATGAATGAGTGAATAAGGGATGAATCATGGAATCACATGAAGAGTTTAATAATAAAGTCTGTTGGGTGCCCTTCCTCTAAGATTGATCCTTTACCTGAAACATTTCTTTTTTTTTTTTGAGACAAGAGTCTCGCTTTGTTGCCCAGGCTAGAGTGAGTGCCATGGCGTCAGCCTAGCTCACAGCAACCTCAAACTCCTGGGCTCAAGCTGTCCTTCTCCCTCAGCCTCCAGAGTAGCTGGGACTACAGGCATGCCCCACCATGCCCGGCTAATTTTTTCTATATATATTAGTTGGCCAATTAATTTGTTTCTATTTATAGTAGAGACGGGGTCTTGCTCTTGCTCAGGCTGGTTTTGAACTCCTGACCTCGAGCAATCCGCCCACCTCGGCCTCCCAGAGTGCTAGGATTACAGGCGTGAGCCACTGCGCCCGGCCCTGAGTTGATTCTTGGAGAATAAAGAATTGGAGTTTTTATTCCAATATTGCTTATCAGAATAATAAAAAAAAATGATTCACTTCTGAAATGTACCTTAAAAAAAAACAAAAAAACAAAAAACAAAAAAAAAAAATGAGTTGGAGGACAGCACTTCAGGCAGAAGCAGGGTTGTGTAGGACAGAATGGGGGAGTGTGATAGTGGCAGTAGGTATAATAACTCTTTTTTTTTTTCTTTTTTTTGAGACAGAGTCCACTCTGTTGCTGGGCTAGAGCTCCGTGGCATCAGCCTAACTCACAGCAACCTCAAACTCCTGGGCTCAAGTGATCCTTCTGCCTCAGCATCCCAAGTAGCTGGGACTACAGGCACGCGCCACTATGCCCGGCTAATTTTTTCTATTTTTAGTTGTTTAGCTAATTTCTTTCTATTTATAGTAGAGATGGGGTCTCCCTCTTGCTCAGGCTGGTATAATAACTTTTATTGTGTCTCTCTAGTCATTGCAGAAAACCTAATAACATTAATAGGTATGTTTAACAGTGGCTGTGATGTGTTCTCGATATTGTGTTTTGTTTACAAGTTTCTGGGTGGATACATGAGGCTTAGATATATAAATTATGCCCAATCTGAGGGAAAACTGTTTTTTTTGTTTGTTTGTTTGTTTTTGAGACAGAGTCTCGCTTTGTTGCACAGGCTAGAGTGAGTGCCGTGGCGTCAGCCTAGCTCACAGCAACCTCAAACTCCTGGGCTCAAGCAATCCTTCTGCCTCAGCCTCCCGAGTAGCTGGGACTACAGGCATGCGCCACCACGCCCGGCTAATTTTATTTTATTTATTTTTATTTTTTTTATTTTTTTCTTAATATAAACTCTACTCATGTGGATCGGCTAATTTTATATATATATATTAGTTGGCCAATTAATTTCTTTCTATTTATAGTAGAGACGGGGTCTTGCTCTTGCTCAGGCTGGTTTTGAACTCCTGACCTCGAGCAATCCGCCCGCCTCGGCCTCCCAGAGTGCTAGGATTACAGGCTTGAGCCACCGCGCCCAGCCTGGGAAAACTGTTTTGATCTGACTCTTTGTGTCCATAACCTAATGCACGGCCTCTTTGAAGTTTTCTGTGAATCCCAGGCAGAATTTAGCACTTCCTGGTCTTGTGTTCATGTGGCATATTATATAATATCTGTCTCTAACATTATACTTGCTTATTTTCATGTTTATTTGTTTAATAACCCTGACAATGTCTTTAATAATTCCCAGGGTCTAACATGTAGTAGACATTAATTAAATGTTTAGTAGATAATCGAGCAAATGGAGGTTTGTACCCAGCATCAGCCACATTAAATAAGAACTCTGTTCTGCTTCTGTGTGCTTTTTCTCTTGTAGCTGTTTGTAGTGGATGTCCAGACAAGCCAGATCACCAAGATCCCCATTCTGAAAGACCGGGAGCCTGGAGGTGTGACCCAGCAGGGCTGTGGTATCCATGCCATCGAGCTGAATCCCTCTAGAACACTGTTAGCCACTGGAGGAGATAACCCCAACAGTCTTGCCATCTATCGATTGCCTACACTAGATCCTGTGTGTGTGGGAGATGTAAGTTTTCCCAATAGATTGTACTTAAAGGTAGCCTTGTTTTTTGTTTCTTGTTTTTTTCTTTGAGACAGTCTCACTCCGTTGCCTGGGCTAAGGTGCCATGGCATCAGCCTAGCTCACAGCAACCTCAGACTCCTGGGCTCAAGCAGTCTTTCTGCTTCAGCCTCCTGAGTAGCTGGGACTACAGGCATGTGCCACCCTGCCCGGCTAATATTTTCTATATATATTGTTGGCAAATTAATTTCTTTCTATTTATAGTAGAGACAGGGTCTCACTCTTGCTCAGGCTGGTTTTGGACTCCTGACCTTGAGCGATATTCCTGCCTCGGCCTCCCAGAATGCTAGGATTACAGGTGTGAGCCACTTCGCCCAGCCAGCCTTTGTTTTTAAATAGGGCCCAGTAGTTAGACCCTTCTCCCACCAGCTCACCTGGAAAGGGGTAGTTTCCTCTAGATTTCTGCTGACTCCAGGGACATGGGGGTGAAGTGTGGAGTTGGAGCTGTCAGAGTGAGAACTGGACTCCTCATAAGGCCTAGGGTATGTTTGATAAAGGGGTAGGCAGCACACCGGAGGAGCCAACAGCAGTGGGTTGTTGTTTGAATCCACAGTGTCCAGGTATCTCCCACTACCCACAGTCAGAGAGCAAAGTTTATTAAATCATTCATTCAGTAACCATTTGCTGAGTCTTCTATGGGTAGGCATTGTTTTAAACACCGAGGACACAGCAGTGAATGAAACAGATAAACCTCCTATCCTCTTGAAGGCTGCATTCTAGTGGAGGGTGACATAGAAACCAAAATATTAATATAAACCAATAAATACTTACCAGTAATATATCAGAGTTTGGTAAGTGCCATGGAGAAGAGTAAAGGCAGGCTAAAGGGATAGTGAATGAGGCAGAAGATGCTGTTTCAGAGGATAGACAAAGCTTCATTGATTACATGATATTTGAGCAGAGAGACTTAAAGGAAATAAGGGCACAAGCCATGCAGATAGCTGGAGGAAGAGCGTTCCAGACAGAAGATAGGACCCAGAGGTAGAAGCCCAGAGCTATGTGTTCACCAGACATGTTTATTACCCACAGTAATGCCAGTTTCATTTCAGCTTTGAGCTCCTCAAGATAGAAGCTAAAGATTGTAGGATCATGCCCTGTGGGTTGAGGTCACCAGCGATCGGAGTTGTAATTTTTACAAAGATATTTTTAGTCACACTTGTATACTTTTCAGGAGAGTTCATTACAAACCTTATTTCACTAATTTGTTTTCTGTTTTCCTCCCTGTACCTGTCACTCTCTTCTCTCCAAGGATGGACACAAAGACTGGATCTTTTCCATTGCATGGATCAGCGACACGATGGCAGTGTCTGGTAAAGTTGCCCTTTTATAGGGGGCTTTTGGTGTGGCAGGGAGGGAGGGATAGAGACTGAAAGTGGACAGTAGTGGGATAGGAAATAGCCTAGTAAATAGAAAGACCATTGGCCAGGAGCCAGAAAATGTTGTTTCTAATATTGGCTTTCTCTGACTTACCATGTGTCTTTGGATACATTATTGGTCCTGTAGCCTGAACTCCTGGCCTCAAAGCAATCCTCCCACCTCAGTCTCCCAAAGTGCTAGAAGTACAAGCATGGGCCATTGTGTCCAGCCAGTCTCTGTATAGTAGAAATACTAGCATATTTCCTCTATTGTTCATACTCTCTCTGCCTTGCTCCAAAAACATGTGTGGTAGCATGTTAGCTGAAACGTTTTCTTGGGGCTTCATTGAGATATGATTGTGAAAGTGTTCTGGAAAACTTGATGTGTTCTCCAAAGTATTAGAAGCAATTATCATTTACTGTACTACTGTGTGGCATTAAATTTCTTGTTGATAAATGGGGGAATTTCTTTTCCAGTGGTTAAAATAGCCAGAAAAAATATATATAAATAAACATATATAGATATAGATAAATGAGTGTAATGAAATTAACCTAGAGATATACAATTTTTTTTTTAGACAGTCTGCTTTTGTCACCCTGCGTAGAGTGCCGTGGTGTCAGCCTAGCTCACAACAACCTCAAACTCCTGGGCTTAAGTGAAGCTCCTGCCTCATCCTCCTGAGTAACTGAGACTATAGGTGCACATCATACCACCCAGATAATTTTTCTATTTTAAGTTGAGACAGGATCTGACTCTCACTCAGGCTGGTCTCAAATTCCTGACCTCAAGTAATCCTCCTGCCTCGGCCTCCCAGAGCGCTAGGATTACAGGTGTAAGCCATCCTGCCAGCCTATGAATGCTTTTTGAGTACCCACAGCAGCCCAGAAAGTTGGCTCAGAATGCTAACCAGCTTTGCTAAGTACCCATAGATAGGCGCAGTGGTTCACGCCTGTAATACTAGCACTCTGGGAGCCTGAGGCCGGTGGATCACTCAAGGTCAGGAGTTCGAAACCAGCCTAAACAAGAGCGAGACCCCCATCTCTACTATAAATAGAAAGAAATTAATTGGCCAGCTAATATATATAGAAAAAAATTAGCTGGGCATGGTGGTGCCTGTAGGCATGGTGGCATGCCTGTAGTCCCAGCTACTCGGGAGGCTGAGGCAGAAGGATTGCTTGAGCCCAGGAGTTTGAGGTTCTGTGAGCTAGGCTGATACCATGGCACTCACTCTAGCCTGGACAACAAAGCGAGACTCTGTCTCAAAAAAAATAATAATAATACAGTCCTCCTTCTAAATTCCCAAGAAAAATAGTATAATGGTCATTAAACTAAGTAGTTTACATATGTTATCTTATGTAACCCTCAGAACAATACTAGAAGGTTTGCATTATTAGCCTCATTCACAGATGAGAACATTTAGATTCAGAGAGGTTATTATAACTTACCTGGTGACTACATGAGTAGTGACAGATGGAGCCAGGATTTAAATACATATCTATCTGCTTTCTCCTGTTTCACCATGTTGCCCAGACTGATCTTGAATTTGTGGCCTCAAGTGATCCTCCCACCTTAGCCTCCCAAAGCACTGGGATATAGGCATGAGCCACCATGCCCAACCTCTTTTGGATTCGTAACAAAGCAGTATTCTTCTGGTGTGACTGTTTAAAATTTTTTTTTTAAGTGAGCAATAGAAAGCAGCTGGAAGGGAAAACAAATCTAATAAAGAAATATAGTCATAAATCAAAATTAGGCCAGATGTGGTAGCTCACATCTGTAATCCCAGCATTCTGGGAGGCCAAGGTGAGAGTATCACTTGAAGCCAGGAGTTCAAGACAAGCCTGAACAATGTAGCAAGACCCCATCTCTAAAAACAAAAGTTTAAAAATTAGCTGGGTGGGCTAGACGCGGTGGCTCACACCTGTAATCCTAGCACTCTGGGAGGCTGAGGTGGGAGGATAGTTTGAACTCAGGAGTTTGAGACCAGCCTGAGCAAGAGTGAGACCCTGTCTCTACTAACAATAGAAAAAATTAGCCTGGCGTGGTGCTGCACACCTGTAATCCCAGCTACTCAGGAGGCTGAGGCAGGAGGATTGATTGAGCCCAGGAGTTGGAGGTTGCTGTGAGCTAGGCTGACACCATGCCCAAGCAACAGTGAGACTCTGTCTCAAAAAAAATAAAAACAGGCCGGGCGAGGTGGCTCACGCCTGTAATCCTAGCACTCTGGGAGGCTGAGGCGGGCGGATTACTCAAGGTCAGGAGTTCAAAACCAGCCTGAGCGAAACCCCGTCTCTACCATAAAAAATAGAAAGAAATTAATTGGCCAACTAATATATATAATATAAAAATCAGCTGGGCATGGTGGCTCGTGCCTGTAGTCCCAGCTACTCGGGAGGCTGAGGCAGGAGGATCGCTTGAGCCCAAGAGTTTGAGGTTGCTGTGAGCTAGGCTGACACCACTGCACTCATTCTAGCCTAGGCAAGAAAGCGAGACTCTGTCTCAAAAAAATAAAAAATAAAAAAAATAAAAACATTAAAAAAGATAAAAATTAGCTGGGTGTGGTGGTATGCACCTGTAGTTCCAGAAGGCTGAGGCAGGTGATTGCATGAGCCCTGGAATTTTAAGAGATTTGTAGTGTTAGGAGGGCACCTTCTGGTCTCAAAGGAGATTTGGCAAATAACTTTACTGGAAAAGGAATATTTTTTTTTCTTGATTGATTGATTGCAGAGGCTCACTCTGTTGCCCTGGCTAGAGTGTTGTGGCGTCAGACTAGCTTCTTTTTTTTTTTTTTTTTTTTGAGACAGAGTCTCGCTTTGTTGCCCAGGCTACAGTGAGTGCCATGGCGTCAGCCTAGCTCACAGCAACCTCAAACTCCTGGGCTCAAGCGATCCTGCTGCCTCAGCCTCCCAAGTAGCTAGGACTACAGGCATCAACCACCATGCCTGGCTAATATTTTCTATATATATTAGTTGGCCAATTAATTTCTTTCTATTTATAGTAGAGATGGGGGTCTTGCTCTTGCTCAGGCTGGTCTCGAACTCCTAACCTTGAACGATCCGCCCGCCTCGGCCCCCCAGAGTTACAGGATTACAGGCATGAGCCACCACGCCCAGCCTGTTTTTTTATATGTAAATTAAAAAATAAATTTGCAGGGGCCATGCTAATCTTATCTGTATCATTCCAATTTTAGTATATGTGCTGCCAAAGCAAGCACTGGAAAAGGAATTTTAAAACAATCTTTTTTTGTGGTTCTTTTTTTTTTTCTTTCTTTTTTAGAGATGGGGGTCTTGCTCCTGCATAGGCTGGTCTTGGACTCTTGACCTCAAGCCATTCTCTCACCTTTGCTTCCCAGAGCGCTGGGATTACATAGTGGTTCTTGATACTCCATTTTATGTCTATAACATAGCCCTACTGTCAAATATATAGATTGTTCTGAATAAACATCTTTATAGTGTATTATTCCTAGATGGGAATATATACTTTCAGAGTTTTGTTGCAGATTGCTCAGTTGTACTCCAGAAAGATACCATTTTTAGTTTGCCACCAACAGTGTATACAGGGCTCAATACAAAGAAGTGTTCTTGGTTTTTTAAGTAATTTGTTCAATAAAGAAAATGACTCACTTTTTTAAACATTCATTTTATGTAGAACAATCATTCTTTTTTTTTTTTTGAGACAGAGTCTCGCTTTGTTGCCCAGGCTACAGTGAGTGCCGTGGCGTCAGCCTAGCTTACAGCAACCTCAAACTCCTGGGCTCAAGCAATCCTGCCTCAGCCTCACAAGTAGCTGGGACTACAGGCATGTGCCACCATGCCCAGCTAATTTTTTCTATATATATTAGTTGGCCAATTAATTTCTTTATATTTATAGTAGAGATGGGATCTCGCTCTTGCTCAGGCTGGTTTCGAACTCCTGACCTTGAGCAATCCACCTGCCTCGGCCTCCCAGAGTGCTAGGACTACAGGCATGAGCCACCGTGCCCAGCCTAGAACAATCATTCTTAATAAGAGATTGTGGTTCCTGTGGGTCCATGGAAAGCCTTAAGGGTGCCCATGGACCTTCCCTGAAATTGAATGTAAAATGTGGTATTTATGTGTAATTTTCTAGAGAAAGCACCTGTAACATTCCTGAGTCTCTCAAAGGGGTCCAAGGCTCAAAAGTGATTAAGTACCACTAATCCAGAGTGAGGGCTCCCAAACACTACTGCCTACTAGAAGTCAGCGGTGGATGTATGCAAAGTGACCTAAGCATTTAGCCTGGAAAGTTACTGAGCTTTATCAAACTACATGAAGTTCTCTTTTTTAAAAATTCCACCAACCGTTTTAAGCTTAAAGGCTATATTTTAGCTCATAGGCCTTAGTTGAATAGTTCTCTTAGTATAGCTATTAAAATGCCTACTGCTTGGCCGGGCGTGGTGGCTCATGCCTGTAATCTTAGCACTCTGGGAGGCCGAAGTGGGATGATTGCTCCAGGTCAGGATTTCTAAACCAGCCCGAGTGAGACCCTGTCTCTACTAAAAATAGAAAGAAATTAATTGACCAACTAAAAATGTATATATACAAAAAAACCCAAAAATTAGCCAGGCATGGTGGTGCATGCCTGTAGTCCCAGCTACTCGGGAGGCTGAGGCAGTAGGAATCTCTTGAGCCCAGGAGTTTGAGGTTGCTGTGAGCTAGACTGATAGATACCACGGCACTCTAGCCTGGGCAACCAAGTGAGACTCTGTCTCAAAAAAAAAAAAAAAAAAATGCCTACTGCTCTGTGTTTAGGGTGGGCCACTTGACCAAAGCTTCAGCACATAGAAGGAGGATGTACAAACAGAAAAGTTATGAGGAACTCCTGGGCCAGGTGCGGGGGCGGAGGGTCCTGGGATCGGGACAGAGGTGTGAGGAGGGGGTCTGCGGCTCCTTGCTTTACAGCGTTCTGGGGACTCCCGACAGGCCGCTTTTGGGCTGGAGCATGGGCTGACTGTGGAGAAAAGGGGAAGACCAGGTCAGACAGGGAGCCTGGGAGGGCCATGGTGCCAAGCCACTTGTGGAGGAGACTGGAGAAGCCATTTATCTTCCTGTGCTGCGCCTCCCTGCTCCTGGGGCTGGCTTTGCTGGGCGTACGGCCGGACTTCGCCCCTGTTGCTTATTTCTTTCTCGCCTTGGGTGGCTTCTTCTTGTTTGCCTGCCTCCTAACCTGTTTTCTGGAATGGGGGCTCTGGCTCCGGCTCCGGCTCCAATCCATGTAGTCCGAGAGTCCAAGGGCCTCAGGCAATGCATGGAACAATGACGCCTTTGAGGTGCCAGCCTATGAAGAGTCCGTGGTAGTGTTGGAATCACGGTACCACCACTAAGAGGTGGACCAACCACCCCCCCTACAGCAGTGTTGTGATTCCCCCAGGACTTGAGGAGGGACAGGAGGGGCACACAACAATATGGAAAGGCGAGTGGGCTCAGAGGGATCTATGGCCCAGGAAAGAAGCCCTGGAAGAATTCAAGTCAGCCATCAGCTTCAGGGACCACAGGCCGTGTCCACTGCTCCTGATCTGCGAAGCTTGGCAGCACTCCCCAAACTGGAGCCTCTTACTCCGCCCCCTGCCTATGATATCTGCTTTGGTCACCCTGATGATAATAGTGTTTTCCGTGAAGACAACTAGTCGTCCCCCTAAACAGCTCTCCCAGGATTTATTGTCTCCCCATACCAGATCCACGCATTCATTTGACCATTTCCCAGTGCCTTCTATGTGTCAGGAGCTGTGTTTCTGCCTGGACATCATAAATGGGTACTTGGACCCAGAGGGGAGTCACGATACAGTAAGCCCTTCCCAATTGAGATGTAGGTGGTGTAATTTGAGCCTTCTGGCAACATTCGATAACCTACCCCATATCCAGTATTTCCAGAGTTAGATTGAGGTGAGGTGAGGAGGTGATCCTGAGAAGCTGGAGAAAGAAGAAAAGAATAGCATCAGAGTGACAGCTATGTTGCTTCTGATCCAGGTGTTTTGCCCCTATTAGTTCCCTTTTGCTTCCAGGCCTTGTGGCCTTTTATTATTCTCATTGAAAAATGAGGATTCCAAGGGTCATGGGAATTTTGTTAACTTGCACAAGAGCACACTGCATAAAAATAACTTGAACAAACTCCTCAAAAAAAAAAAGTTATGAAAGCCCACCTTGACCTCTCTGGGATTATCCCATGGAGGGTTGAGTATATCTGACATCTGTGGTCTCCCTGGCTTGCAGGTTCACGTGATGGTTCTATGGGACTCTGGGAGGTGACAGATGATGTGTTGACCAAAAGCGATGCGAGACACAATGTGTCACGAGTCCCTGTGTATGCTCACATCACTCACAAGGCCTTAAAGGATATCCCCAAGGAGGACACAAACCCTGACAACTGCAAGGTCCGGGCTCTGGCCTTCAACAACAAGAACAAGGTATGAACTCATCAAGGGATCCCTGAAGCTATTCCTCTTGCTTATGTCTTGAGATGCACTCCCCTTTCCACTTCTCAAGTCACTGTGCTACATAGTTTGGTTCTGTGCCCACAGAGCACCTCTTAAAGTCTGAGGGATGCTGGTGAGAAATTATAACTGAGGCTGTGAAACACATTTGGCAGTATTTCTCTGAGTGACTATATTTGTGGGTCAACCTCACAGTTTCCCCAGGACCACTCTGATTTGACTGTCTCATTTGCACATACTTTTGCACGTGCTCTATTTTGGGCTTGATTTTCATACTTGCCTCTGTAAGCAATCACTCTTTGGTATTCAGTTTCTTTTCATTCTTCACTGCCTTCTTTCCCTTCACACTGCCACCAAGGCTTACCTAACCACTGAGTCAAATCTCCTGACACTGAGGTTTTAATAAAAGTGAGTGTTTGGATATAGACCCAGAGCCAGAGAAAGCTTTCTCCAAAATCTGGACAGGCCACAGTTTGAAGGGCAGCTCCCTTAGCTTCTATCTGCCATCCGTATTTATGGCCTAAGGGTACATTCATTCTTCTACATTAGAACCTCCACTCATAGATGCTCTCATCTGAGACTTATGAAAGTGTCCTTCATGTGTGTGCTCTGCTCTAGCTCTTCAACAGGATGTCATGGGGATGATTGCATAGTAAGGATTTTTTGAACATGGATACCTGTGTTCTTGCTGCAGCCTCAGTTTAATATGCTGTCCAGCTGCATTCCGTAGGATGAGGCTGTGGGCTTGATGATTACTGGCACCCCTGCTGGGATCATCCTCGTGGGATAGGAATAAAGGACCCTGACCTTCAGGATCTTCCCCTGCTTTCTATTGTAAATTAGTTACTACAGATCGGAATATAACCTCTTTCATTACTCTTGCAGGAATTGGGAGCAGTATCTCTGGATGGCTACTTTCATCTCTGGAAGGCTGAAAATACACTTTCTAAGGTGTGATTAACATGACTTGGTGATTTTACATAATAATTTACCACATAGTTACAACACATTAATTCTTTTTTATTATTATTACTTTTTTTATAATTTTATTATATTTTTTTTTCATTTCTTTTACCCATATATTAGGTTCTCCATGTCAGAGAACACATTAATTCTTTGTACCTGTAATCCCAGCTACTCAGGAGGCTGAGGTGGGAAGATAGCTTGAGCCCAGAAGTTTGTGAGCAACCTGGGTGATAAAGTGAGACCCTGTCTCCAAAAAAAAAAAATGTGAATTCTCCTTGACCCTTTTCATTCTTGTCCAAAACACCAATTCTCCAATATGCTGGGAATGTTATTACACAGTACATGAAATTCTGAGTCTGGCATGCCTCTCTTGAAAGGAAAATCTTTTAAAAAGATCAGAGCAGGTGATTCTTTCAGATTGCAAGGGCTTCCTGAGAGGCTCCTTTAACTAGCAGTTCTCCAGTCCACAATACTTAAATATTTGCGATAATTATAGTTTAGAGTAATCTATAATTATCAACTACGTGGCATGTTGTAAGGGCAGGAAGACCTAAATGTTAGACACCACTGGGAACTGAAGGTCAATCAAATTAAGATAAACCATCTCTGAAATAATTATGTAAGGTAATGAGAAAAGGATTTATTAACAATTTATAATATAGGTTGAGCATCCCTAATCCGAGATCTTTAAGGCTTCTAAATGCGAAACTTTATAAGTGCCAAGATGAAGCCACGAATAGAAAATTCCATACCTAACAACTTTCCTTTCGATGGTTCGGTGCACACAAACTTTGTTTCATGCACAAAATTTTTTTTTTTTTTTTTTTTTTTGAGACAGAGTCTCACTTTGTTGCCCAGGCTACAGTGAGTGCCGTGGTATTAACATAGCTCACAGCAACCTCAAACTCCTGGGCTCAGGCGATCTTGCTGCCTCAGCCTCCCGAGTAGCTGGGACTACAGACATGCGCCACCATGCCTGGCTAATTTTTTGTATATATATTAGTTGGCCAATTAATTTGTTTCTATTTATAGTAGAGGCAGGGTCTCGCTCTTGCTCAGGCTGGTTTTGAACTCCTGACCTCGAGCAATCCGCCCGCCTCAGCCTCCCAGAGAGCTAGGATTACAGGTGTGAGCCACCTCGCCCGGCCTAGACTCATTTTCTTTACTGCCTTCAGCTCTTTCAGATGTCATCTTTTCAGTGAAACCTTCCCTGATCACTGTTTCTAAATTTCAACCTTGAAGATTTTTTATTTCCTTTTACTTGCTTTATTCTTCTTCTTAGCATGTATAACCATTATCTATTAGAGTGCTAATAGATATCTACTAGAGCACCCAGCCCATGCACAAAATTTTTAAAAATATTGTATGAGGCCAGGCGAGATGGCTCACGCCTGTAATCCTAGCACTCTGGGAGGCCAAGGCAGGCACATTGCTCGAGGTCAAGAGTTTGAAACCAGCCTGAGCAAGAGTGAAACCCATCTCTACTATAAATAGAAAGAAATTAATTGGCCAACTAATATATATAGAAAAAATTAGCTGGCCATGGTGGCCCATGCCTGTAGTTCCAGCTACTCGAGAGGCTGAGGGAGCAGGATTGCTTGAGCCAGGAGTTTGAGGTTGCTATGAGCTAGGCTGACACCACGGCACTCACTCTAGCCTGACAACAAAGCGAGACTCTGTCTCAAAAAAAAAAAAAAAAAAAAATTTATATGAAATTGCCTTTGCTCTATGTGTATTAAAGTTCATATGAAACAAATGAAATTCGTATTTAAACTTGGGTTCCCGCCAGGCGCGGTGGCTCACGTGTATAATTCTAGCACTCTAGGAGGCTGAGGCGGGAGGATCACTCAATGTCAGGAGTTGGAAAACAGACAGGTTGCTGTGGCTCAGGCCTGTAATCCTAGCTCTCTGAGAGGCCGAGGCAGGCAAATCACTCAAGGTCAGGAGTTGGAGACCTGCCTGAGCAAGAGCGAGACCCCCGTCTCTACTGAAAATAGAAAGAAATTAATTGGCCAACTAAAAGTATATAGAAAAAATTAGCCCGGCATGGTGGCATATGCCTGTAGTCCCAGCTACTTGGGAGGCTGAGGCAGGAGGATCGCTTGAGCCCAGGAGTTTGAGGTTGCTGTGAGCTAGGCTTATACCACGGCACTCTAGCCAGGGTGGCAGAGTGAGACACTGTCTCAAAAAAGAAACCGCTCTGGCCAGGCGCCGTGGTTCACACTGTAATCCTAGGACTCTGGGAGGCTGAGGCAGGCAGATTGCTCGAGGTCAGGAGTTCGAAACCAGCCTGAGCAAGAGCGACACCCCATCTCTACTATAAATAGAAATTAATTGGCCACCTAAATATGTAGAAAAAATCAGCTGGGCATAGTGGCGCATGCCTATAGTTCCAGTTACTTGGGAGGCTGAGGCAGTAGGATCACTTGAGCCCAGGAGTTTGAGGTTGCTGTGAGCTAGGCTGATACCACGGCACTCACTCTAGCCTAGGCAACAAAGCAAGACTCTGTCTCAAAAAAAAAAAAAAAAGAAAAGAAACCAGCCTGAGCAACAGTGAGACCCCATCTCTACTAAAAATGGAAAGAAATTAATTGGCCAACTAAAAATATATAGAAAAAAATTAGCCGGGCATGGTGGCGCATGCCTGTAGTTCCAGCTACTTGGGAGGGTGGAGCAGAAGGATTGCTTGAGCCCAGGAATTTGAGGTTGCTGTGAGCTAGGCTGATGCCACGGCACTCTAGCCCTGGCAACAGAGTGAGACTCTGTCTCAAAAAAATCAAATAGGCCGGGTGTGGTGGCTCATGCCTGTAATCCTAGCACTCTGGGAGGCCGCGGCGGGTGGATTGCTTGAGGTCAGGAGTTCGAAACCAGCCTGAGCAAGAGCGAGACCCTGTCTCTACTATACATAGGAAGAAATTAATTGGCCAACTAATAATATTTAGAAAAAATTAGGTGGACATGGTGGTGCATGCCTGTAGTCCCAGCTACTCTGGAGGCTGAGGCAGCAGGATTGCTTGAGCCCAGGAGTTTGAGGTTGCTGTGAGCTATGCTGATGCCACGGCACTCACTCTAGCCTGGGTAACAAAGTGAGACTATGTCTCAAAGAAAAAATCCAATAAAATAAACTTGCGTTCCATCCCCAAGATATCTCATTATATATGTGCACATATTCAAGGATGTGAAAAAATGCAAAAGTCAAAACTTCTGGAAAAAAAAAGCTTCTGGTCCCAAGCATTTTGGATAAGGGAGAGTCAGCCTATATTTACTAGTGATAAACCTACATGGGGATCCATTTGTCCCCTTTTTCTCCCAGAGGGCTTAGCTGCCTATTGGTTCTGCGATAGGCAATTTCTCAAGAGGAGGCTGGACTCTGGGAATTTTTTATTCCTTCATGTCACAGCAGCCTTGAGCGCCACTGACTTTGCATGGTATCTTACATGCAGTGTGGACCACTGAGGATTCGCTAAGTAACAAGGATCCAGGGTTGCGGCTGATGTGGGTTACCTGGGATGAAGCCAGTCCTATGAGTGTGCTTTCTGTACTATACAATTCCCACTCAATTGAGGAGTTGGGCTGAGGGTAGGCAGCAATCAGCTCCTTTGTCTGAAGAGCAGTGAGGAGGGTGGTGGCATTTCTGGGCAGAGAGAACAGTGTAGGACCTTGGCTTTAGTGTCCTGGGGTTATTCCTGGAAACAACCTGTAGGCCTTGTCCTTTCCCGGTACTTCTGATCATTTATTCCAGATTTTCCTTTTTCCCTAACCTATCCTCTTCAGTACCTCCATCTTATTAGTTATTATAGTTACCTTCTCTTTCTCCTACATACAAAAGGGTAGAGTAAGGTGTTATCTTCTTAATTAGGACTTGTCTTTGTCTCTAACTCTACGTGGCTTGTGTGTGTGGGAAGCCCACAGAGGTGGGAGTCTGGGACTAGCGCCCCTGCCTTACTCTCTGGTGATGCCATGGGTGCACCTCTCCTTTCTCTGTTTTCAGCTCCTCTCCACCAAACTGCCGTATTGCCGTGAGAACGTGTGTCTGGCCTATGGCAGTGAATGGTCAGTGTATGCGGTGGGCTCCCAGGCTCACGTCTCCTTCCTAGATCCACGGCAGCCATCCTACAACGTCAAGTCTGTGTGCTCCCGGGAGCGAGGCAGTGGTAAGAGTCCCAGTGTGCTACGGTTGCATCACATGTGGGTTTTGACATTCATTTTCCAAATAAGTGTAGTAATCTGTATGGAACACATGGAAGTGTTTGATAACACAAGAGGGGAACTTATATACCTGCCTCTGGCCACAGAGTATCAAGCACTACAGAAAAATATGTGGCCACAGAAGCCTTTGGTAGAAACCACCAGTCAGGATATTAGTGGTTTCCATGTTCTTTCAGGGAGCCCTACTTTCTGTCCTGTGGTAACTTTTTGCTGGGGCCCTGCCTAAACTAAAATTCAGTTCATGCTAAGGGATGGCATGGTGTGGTAAGGAGAAGTTTACAGAGGGAATGAGAAAACATTTGGGGTGATGAATATGTTCATTATTTTGATTGTGGTGATAGTGTCTTTGATGTATACATGTCAAACTTCAAATTGTATACTTTAAATATGTACAGTGTGTTATACAATGGTTATACCTCAGTAAAGCTGAAGAAAATACTGAGTTTAGCTCTGACCACTAGGTGACTTAGGCTTCAGCCTCCAGTCTTTTATAGCAGATTCTCTGTAAGAGCACCCTCACTCTTTATTGGTGGGGAAAAAAAAACACTTATATTTATAGTTTACATATAAGGTTTCAGAATATCTTTTACTGACATCTCATTTTATCCTACCAAGAACCCTGTGGAAAGCAGGTAGAAAAAGATAGTGTTAAGCCCATTTTACAGCTGAGACTGAGACCCAAAGTAGTTATAATAAATAATTTGCCCAGTATTATATAGCTTGATGGGGGAATAGCCAGGGACCAGAATCCAGATTATCCAGTTTAACAAAGTGTATTTTCTTCTTTTATCCTCGCTTGGTCACCTTTCTTGCACAAAAATGTGGCTGTGTTAATCCTGATAATCCTAAAAGACACAGTACGGATTACAATTTAGCTCTTTCAAATAGTATTTATTCCCATGCAGATATTGCAAAAATGACTTTTGGTTTAGGTTTTTTTTTTTGTTTTTTTTTTGAGACAAAGTCTCACTTTGTTGCCCAGGCTAGAGTGAGTGTCATAGCGTCAGCCTAGCTCACAGCAACCTCAAACTCCTGGGCTTAAGCGATCCTCCTGCCTTAGCCTACCGAATAGCTGGGACTACAGGCATACGCCACCATGCTTGGCTGACTTTTTCTATATATATATATTAGTTGGCCAATTAATTTCTTTCTATTTATAGTAGAGATGGGGTCTCTCTCTTGCTCAGGCTGGTTTCAAACTCCTGATCTCGAGCAATCCACCCGCCTCAGCCTCCCAGAGTGCTAGGATTACAGGCGTGAGCCACCACACCCGGCCTTTTTTTTTTTTTTTTTTTTGAGACAGAGTCTCACTCTGTTGCCCAGGATAGAATGCTGTGGTGGCAGCCTAGCTCACAGTAACCTCAGACTCCTGGGCTCAAGTGATCCTCCTGCCTCAGCCTCCCGAGTAGCTGGGATTACAGGCATGCGCCACCATGCCCAGCTAATTTTATATATATATATATTTTTTTTTTTTTTGAGGTAGTGTCTCACTCTGTTGCCCAGGCTAGAGTGCCATGGCATCAGCCTAGCTCACACCAACCTCAAATTCCTGGGCTCAAGCAATCCTCCTGCCTCAGCCTCCCAAGTAACTGAGACTACAACTACAGGCATGTGCCACCATACTCGGCTAATTTTATATATATATATATATATATATATATATATTTTTTTTTTTTTTTTTTTTTTTAGTTGTTCAATAAATCTTTCTATTTTTAGTAGAGACGGGGTCTTGCTCTTGCTCAGGCTGGTCTCAAACTCCTGAACTCAAACAGTCCTCCTGCCTTGGCCTCCCAGAGTGCTATGATTACAGATGTGAGCCACCATGCCCAGCCTTTTCTATATATTTTTAGTTAGCCAATTAATTTCTTTCTGTTTTTAGTAGAGACGGGGTCTCTTGCTCAGGCTGGTTTTGAACTCTGACCTTGAGTGATCTGCCTGCCTCGGCATCCCAGAGTGCTAGGATTACAGGCGTGAGCCACTGTGCTGGGCCTACGTTTGTTTTTAATTATAATTAAGACATTCACATTTTAGAACAGAAAATAATGCATGTAATGAGAGTAGTAGAGAAAGGAATAAATAGGTTTGGCTGGAACCATATGTGCATTGGAAAGTTTTAAGGGATTTTGGTTACCAATAATGTAGGTAACTTTCATATCTAATAAGGAAATTTTGGTTCCATAGATATTATCAAGTTCTTCTTATGTGCCAAAAGATACCTTCATAGCCCATGCACTTATTTATTCACAGGTGCAGCAGATGTATTTTCTTTATGACTCAGAGTGATTAGGTGATTTGTCTTAAATTCACTGTGAGTAAGAGACAGCACTCCTTTGGGTACTTAAGTTCTGGGCTTTTTGCCACCCTTATAATACACTTAATACCAGATAAAGACTTCTTGCAGTGGCATAGTAGTGGTTTTAGGAAATACAGGGAATCCTTATTGATATAATGATTTATAAATGTGCTGATTGCCCTGAATTGCAGTATATGTTGGAAACATATAATGGAGAAGAGCTTGGAGTGATGAAAAATGACTCCAGAGTGAGTTGAGAGACAGCAAGAAAGTTCCAGGCACACTCACGGTCTTTGGCCAAAAGCATCTTGGGCATCATCAGGAATCTGGCACTTCTCCTAGACTTATTAGAGGTTTCCTATTAGTGTATGGATGGGCAGTGTGGCATCAGGGTTCTCTTTGCTTTTGCATGAGCTATACTTGCCATTGAAAAAGCACTATGTGCTATTTGGGGATGTAATGCAAACTCAACGTGAGCAAAATTCAGGCTAGCAGATAGCCAAGCTCTTTGCACTTAACTTTGTTATTTTTCAGGGATCCGGTCAGTGAGTTTCTATGAGCACATCATCACCGTGGGCACAGGGCAGGGCTCCCTGCTGTTCTATGACATCCGAGCTCAGAGATTTCTGGAAGAGAGGCTCTCAGCTTGTTATGGGTCCAAGCCCAGACTAGCAGGGGAGAATCTGAAACTAACCACTGGCAAAGGCTGGCTGGTGAGTAAGCCCCTGCCTGAGATGGTTGCTGGACAATGACAGAAAAATTGTCTTCCCTCTATCTTCCCACCCCCAGTAATACACCACTTTCCCCTAATTTTGCTTTTGTGTCTGCTTATTCCCCATGGAAAAACTGAGGCCTAGTAAAACACACTGATTGACCTAGGTTTCCACCCAACTGGTAATAGAGCAGGAAGTATAAGGAACCTCCCACTACGGCTGCCAGTGAATCATTAACAGGTGTGGTTCCAACTGTCCTGAAAAGACCTGAGCTTGTGCAGCAAATCTTCAGCCTGCTCAGTTCCACTTTAATGTTTAGTTGGAAAAATGAGATCCCAATTCCCTTAAGAACCAATCTGCTGACAACAGGTTTTAGGTATAGGACCCTCTCAGGCGACCAGAAAGCATTCCTGTCCTTTCTTCCCCTGTTTCCTGTTCCATGGCCTAGAAGTGCTAACCTTAATCTCTTTTCTTTTCTCATAGAATCATGATGAAACCTGGAGGAATTACTTTTCAGACATCGATTTCTTCCCCAATGCTGTTTACACCCACTGCTACGACTCGTCCGGAACGAAGCTGTTTGTGGCAGGAGGTCCCCTCCCTTCAGGGCTCCATGGAAACTATGCCGGGCTCTGGAGTTAATGATAACTTAACTCTCTCCCAAAATGCAGAGATTTACACTAACTTCCATCCTCAGTTTCCTTGTTTGTTTTGATTTTGATTTTTTTTTTTTTTTTGAGTTGTGTGAGGCTCTTGTATTTTAGTGGGAACACCAGAGTTTGCCTATGGTTTAGGCACTTAATAGGAGGAAGCTCTGTACAGAAATCTGAAGGTTTTTTTCTTTTTTCTCTTTTGGTAATCAGAATTTTTCTATCTTTTTTTCTTTCTGGCTTTTCAACCAAATATTGTTGCTAATCCCTATTTGTATTTTTTCTTTAAGTGACACACACTCTCCCCTTTCTGGCTTCTTTAGGCTGAAATGGCATAGTCATTCTCACCCTTACTTCACTCTTGAGGGGTAGGGCTCCTTTATAATTACGTGGTTGCTGTCAGACTTTCTGTGAAAGTTTGGGAGCCGTGTGTGTGCGCACGCGTGTGTGTGAACTTGTGTGCCTGTAGGTACTGTGTGTCCCTGAAATTACCTGGAGTAAGGATTACTTGTAATTAAAATATTTATAAAAGAAACAACCTTATTCACAGAGTCCATCGCTGGGACTAGTCTGTATCTTATTTTTTAAAGTCTAACAACACTGATAATAGGAAGTAAAAACAGAAAGGAAAACAAATCACCATTGAGAAAACACTTTGAGTTAGATTGCAGGCTTCCTGGGGCCACCCATGCCAGGACTCTGAAGTGATCCAGCCCTGTCTTCCTACCTGTGTGTCCCCCAGGTGAGAAGTACAAGTCACTTCTACTTCCCAAGCTCCCATCTGCCTAGGCAGTGGCCACTCCCCTAAAACATCAGTCTCCATCCAGAGGCAGCTCTGGAGGCCGCAAAAGGCTTCATAGAACTTGGTAAAGAGCATCCCCATCTCAACCTCCCTCTCCTTCCCCTCAAACAAGACCTGATGTGGTATTTCAGGAGTTTGGGGGTCTCAAATCTGCTTAGATTCACATACAGTCCCCTTGGCTTTGAGGAGAAACTTCTCCTTTGCCATTCTTCTAAACTCCCTGACAGATTTTGCTGTTATTTTCCAAATTGAGTTCAGTCCAAGAGGGTGGGAGTGAGCAGGGGGTTTATCTGTGTGTAGTGAGTGCTTCATGCGTGGAATGTTTGTTTTCTCAGTGCAGTGGGACTTGGGGTTGAAGCCACCCCTCCTATTCTGTTGGCTCAGCCCTGTGACGGTGATGGGGTGGCCTGCGGCCAGCATCGTTGTGCATGTAACAGCATCGATGTGATTAGTAACGTGTCTGTTCCTCCCTTGAACTGTCTAGTCTGAGGTTTTTAAACTCCCAGGCTTAACTGTGATGTCTACTTGTTCCCTGCTTTTTTACACATCATGTCGATAACAGCTATTCTTACCCACAAATTCCTCCTCTAAGCACATACTCTGCTTCTCTGTCAACATCCCATTCTGGGGAAAAGAAAAATCGTATTTATTCCTGCACCCCAATTTCTTAGTTGCTCTCCCAGTTTTCCCCCTCTTCTCTGGGTGTCAGTGGGGAAATTGGGGAAAAGAGTGTCCTCTTCATGGTGGGGGGCTGCTGGAGAGGGGAGACAGCCAAGTCCACCCTAGTTGGTGGTACACAGCATACACCACAGGTTCTGGAATTCTCATCTTTGAACCTAGAGAAATAGGTGCTATAAACAGGGAATTAAGCAAAATGCTGGATGCTACAGATCTTTTAATTGTCTTAATTTTTTTTCTATTATTAAACTACAAGCTGTAGATTTCTTAGTTCTCACAGAACTTCTATCATTTTAAACTGACTTGTATATTTAAAAAAAAATCTTAAGTAGGATGTTTTGTACTGTTGCCAGACCCTCTTCTGTGATGGGTAATGCGTTTGATTGTTTGAGATTTTCTGTTTTTAAAAATGTAGCACTTGACTTTTTGCCAAGGAAAAAAAATAAATATTATTCCAGTGCAAAATGGTTTGAGTATTGTATAACCAAGAGCCTGCAGGAAAAAGTTCCAAATGACTGGTTGGAGGGTTGGCACAAAGGCTGGGATTGTTTAGGGCATAGGGGAACACAAGAGTTCCCTCAAGGTTAGAGGCAGGTCAAGTATTTGTGGAGACACAAATACTAAGGCCTGCTTGCTCCTGGTTCCCAGTTCTGGCCTAAGATCAGCTGCTCTGAGGTCCAGTTGTGGGTGGAAATGCCCAGGAGAAGTAGCATGGCACCTGAAAAAACAAACAAAACCAATGTATGAAAATGAGGAGGGAGAATGCTAGTCCTTATGCTGACTGTATTTGAGCAAGGTGACTAGCTCAGGGTTGGTGATGGTTCCCTGAGAATAGCTGCATAGTGTTCTGGGAATAGGTATCATTTTTTTGTAGTTGAAACTATAAATCCTCTCTGCCCTTTTTAAGGAGAGGACACAGTGACCATAGTGAGTGATGCTCTTCCCAGTGCCTGTTTGGGGCTGTAGCTGAGAGAAAAGCAGACTGCTGAATCATACCATCATCCAGTCATACCATCCTCCTTGCACAGGGCCACTGAACCTGGCTAGGCAGTGCCTGTTCCTCTGTCACATGGTATTTGTTCTTTCCAGGGCAAGCTGTATCCAGCTGCTCTTTGCACCTGCCTTAGAGACTGGCTCAGAACATGATTCACATGGGGCCCTATATGATCAAAGGCTGCTAGACAGGAAGGAGGAAGTGATTAAGTTGAAACAATTTGAGAGGGCTTCCTAGAAGAGAAGAGTTAACATTTGGAAAGAGACTGGAGGTAGCCTTTCCCAAAATGAGTTTAGAATAGCAGATCCAAGAGAGAAAAAAATTAAAAAAAAAAAAAATACTAGATTCTTAACAGCATTGGTGTTTGTAAAATGTTACATCATCAAATCATTTTTGGGAAATGCAGATTAAAACAAAGGCATTTCACCCTTTACTGTCAGTTCTTTGATATGTTACTATGGGACTCATTCCATGGGACATGCTCAAAGGAAGGTGACTTAAGGGATGGGTGGACCTGGCCTGGGCCTCTAGACTCCATGGAATCTTGGCCCTGCTCCCATTTTCCAACCAGACTTTCCAGTGACATGTGTGTCACAGAAGGGCTTTGTGGACTTTATGGGGTCCCTTTTCTGCCAGCAATCCTTACTACCTTCCATGAAAGAACTTCTTGTTCTCTCAGACCACATGCTACATGCCTCATTCCAAATGGTCTACTGGCTCCTCCCCTCATACTTTGGGTCCTTTTGCAGAAGGCTTTGGAACTGAACTAAATTCCTGGGCCTTCAAACTTCATTTATGCTTGAGGTCTCTGGTCCCCTGCCACTCTAGGAGTTGATTATTGATCTGGCCCTTAGTGTTCCTAATAAAGCTACTCCCAGTCCAGGCCTCGCTGATCCAGCTGCCACCCAGACAATTCCTAGCACAGGTACCCAGACAGCAAGTCAGGATGTCATGATCTTTGGCTTAGTGTCAGGGGTCAATATTGTAAGGACGTGGCCTATGATCCAGGTGGGTTTTTTCCTCCATTTCAGTTGTCTGGTGTCTAGAAAACAATGTGGGGAGAGGGAGGGTGCTGAAGAGGAAGAATCACTCACTAAATGTTATTTGCTTCATGCTAGTTAATCCACATATCTCTTCATGCTAGTATGTTGAGATGACTGGAAACTTTGGGAGGGTAGAGAAACATGGGCTTCTAATTCTGGAACCACTGATGAAGACAGCAGAAGGCTCAGATTTCTTAGCTAGGTTATTCTGCCCTTACCTCAGCTCCTCCAAAGAATAATCTGGTGAAAAAAACACAGGGACACTACCACTGGACAGGAAGGTGAGAACTGAACTCAAGATGGGGTTGTGGGCTCTTATGATTCAGCTCTCCCAGACAGAGGTGTGAGCTATCTTCGCAGAATCCCCTTGGGTTGGGCCTCATATCCAAACACTTCCCTTGGCCAGATGTGGTGGCTCACACCTGTAATCCTAGCACTCTGGGAGGCTGAGGCGGGTGGATTGCTCGAGGTCAGGAGTTCAAAACCAGCCCAAGCAAGAGCAAGACCTGTCTCTACTATAAATAGAAAGAAATTAATTGGCCAACTAATATATATAGAAAAAAAAAAAAATTAGCCGGGCATGCTAATGCATGCCTGTAGTCCCAGCTACTTAGGAGGCTGAGGCAGGAGGATTGCTTGAGCCCAGGAGATTGAGGTTGCTGTGAGCTAGGCTGACGCCATGGCACTCACTCTAGCCTGGGCAACAAAGCGAGACTGTGTCTCAAAAAAAAACAAAAACACTTCCCTTGATTAGAGTGTAATTGCCTCGGCCTCCCAGAGTGCTAGGATTACAGGCGTGAGCCACCACATCTGGCCAAGGGAAAAAAACCAATATGTTAATAAGCTGTTGAAGCTGGTGGATGGGTATGTGGGGGCCCATTATACTAGTCTTTCTTTTTTTTTTTTTTTTAAACTTCTGAATGCAGCAGTATATACTAGTCTTTCTAATTGTATACTGTTAGAAATTTTCCATAATAAAAAAAAATTTTTTTTTGAGACAGAGTCTCACTCTGTTGCCCAGGCTAGAGTGAGTGCCGTGGCGTCAGCCTAGCTCACAGCAACCTCAAACTCCTGGGCTCAAGCAATTCTACTGACTCAGCCTCCCCGAGTAGCTGGAACTACAGGCATGCGCCACCATGCCCAGCTAATTTTTTCTATATATATTAGTTAGCCAATTAATTTCTTTCTATTTATAGTAGAGACAGGGTCTTGCTCTTGCTCAGGCTGGTTTCGAACTCCAGACCTCGAGCAATCCACCCGCCTCAGCCTTCCAGAGTGCTAGGATTACAGGCGTGAGCCACCGTGCCCAGCCAAAAAAAAATTTTTTTGTTTAGTTTATTTTTTTAGTTTTTTTGCTGCCCTTACCCTATATAAAAAGTTTTTTAAATGTACATACCTATTTCAACGTTTGAAAGAATGAAGCAAATCTACATGTAGTAACATAGCATGATTGTTAAATGACAAAATGGTTACAAACCAGCTTATAGAGCTGGATCCTTTTTTGTAAAATTCACACATATCTGTATTTTAGCTGTAGGAAAAATCTAGTATGTTTGTCAATAGTGGGTTCCTTAGCAGCAGAGTTTCAATAATACTTTTTTATTCTTGTTGCTTATGTATTTTCTACTAGTACCACTTAAAATGCCTCCCTCCCAGTTTTTCTTCAACATGTGCTTGTTGTAAGAAATTAATCATAAAGGAGAAGAATGAAGAGAGAGTATGTATTGATTACTCCTTTGCTCAAAAAGCCTACAACAAAAATTCCTCATTTCCCTTTCCTTCAGCATGAACTTTCTGCTTAGGACAGCCGAGCATTGCCTTTCTGAGGCAATTGTAGAATTGTCTGGAGTCTTACCAGGAGATTGAAAAAGTTCCTTGAGCCAATGAATCCATCCTATGCCCAGTAGGGGGAGCCAGAGCTTAGTTCCCAGTCACCTCTCCTGCATAAACAAACTCCATATGGTATGTGAGAAAACAAAGATATGTGCAAAACATCTTTTATATTTTATTTTTTAGAGAGAGGGTCTTACTCTGTTGCCCTGGTCTCAAACTCCTGGCCTCAAGAGATCCTCCTGCCTCAGCCTCCTGAGTAACTAGGACTACAGGCACGTGCCACCATGCCCGGCTAATTTTGCTTTAATGAAGTTTTCAGAGTAGCAATCCTTGAACTAAGTTATATGCGGATTTGATTTACAAAGATATATGCCCACAACTCCTCGGAAGTGTGTGTTGTATGTGTGTTGTTTAAAGACAGATCTTACTATACAAAGAATGGGATGTTGCCATTGGATCTCCAAATTCATCCGAGCATTGGTTGGAGGCGTTGGCAGAGTTGGTTGAGTTAGGTGGGAGGCAGCTTGGAGAAAGAGCATTGACTCTGAGGTTGATGCTACCAGTTAAATTCTGTCTGTAATCATTAACCAGCTATTTGTAGGCGCCACACTAAAGCTGTCTGGGCTGATTGTGAACTTCTGCGGTAAGAGATGTGAAGGGGCTTTTGCAAACAGAGCACAACTGTACGGCATTCTTGGGGCTCCCAACAGCCTGAGTCATCTGTTGAGAAGATTTCACAGTCCCAGAAAGATGGCAGATCTTCCTAACTTAAACTTGGGCCAAATAACTGTGACTCGAAGCAGCCAGGAGCAGGGGGAATGGTCGGAGATAACTCTTACAAAAAGCTCCCAGCCTTCAAACCTCCGCCCAGGCCTTTAGCCAAGCCCAAACCAGGAGCCTATTTACTCATCCTGGTTGTAGTCCTCCATATATAACCGCAGTGAGGCAAGAGGCTCTGCCAGCTTGCCCACACTGGAGGAAGAAGCCACGTGTGGACTTTTTCCCTAGGACTCAGGGGACCTGAGCAACCTGGAGGGTGAAGCTGAAAGCTGGGCTTCCTGAGACTTCGCTGAGAAGCAGATTCTCAGAAAACACTGGAAACTCCGCCAGGACCTGAGCTGGCACAATTGGATCAAGACCCTAAGACACAGGCACTGGTGCTCGGCAGAAGTGGACATCCTACTGACCAGGGAAGGGGGCAGCTTGCTTGTTAACTTTGCCCTGCAGGCACGGTCCCAGTTTCTGAAGGTCCAGTTTGGCTCCATCTGTGTTTGGAGGTACGGGCTGATTTGTCTTTTCTCTGAGACCTCTCCCCTCTCCAGGTCTCTTTCTTTCCATCTGTAGCTGGCTGTGGCTACAGTTGAGGACAGAAGTTTTCAGCAGGGGCTGTTCCTCAGGGGGGCATGTCCAGGCCTACAAGAACCGGTTTAACTTGCTTCCCAGAGTCTTGACTCCACCCCAGACTCCTTTCTTTGGCTTCAGAGGAAGGAGGTGGAGGGGTTGGGGGAGGAGGAGATAGGATTCCGTGGAAGGGATCTGTCAAATCCAGGAGGTCCCTGGAGAGGTGACTTTGAGGTGGGAGGAGAGGGTCTCCCAGGCTTCCATGAGCTCCCACCAAACTAACTCCTTTCAGGTGCCAGGACAGATCTCTGTCTTCAGCTCCTCTCTGCCCTTTTATAGTCAGTGTCACCTTTGATTCTCCAGGAAGTTACCCCATTGGAGAACCTTTCCCTGCCTCCTCTACCAGTCACCATCATGGAGGTCTCCAGGAGCAAGTCTCAGGACCAGTCCATATAGGGTCAGACCTTCCCACCTCCCTGAAAGATTCAGGTTCCTTGAGGGCAGGGCCTAAGTTGTTGCCTGAATCTCTGCCAGGTCTGAGTGGAGTTATTGTTGGGCTAAGGAGCACAGCAGCCCCTGGAAACCTCCATCCATCTGCTTCAGTCAGTACTTGACAGCTTAGTGCCCTAACTTGCAGCTTAACTCCTATTGTATCTTATGTTCCTGGAGGTTCCTTGTGTTGTACACTTCAAAGCCCAATTATGGGACATAAATAGCATTGTTTGAAATTCCTCAAATAATGTGATGATAGGTGTGCTTCCATGTGCCCTTCCAGATCTACCCTCTCCCCTGCTCAGTACCTCTGTTTGGTCTTTTTTTTTTTTTTGAGACAGGGTCTCGCTTTGTTGCCCAGGCTAGAGTAAGTGCCGTGGGTCAGCCTAGCTCACAGCAACCTCAAACTCCTGGGCTCAAGCAATCCTACTACCTCAGCCTCCCAAGTAGCTGGGACTACAGGCATGCACCAACATGCCCGGCTAATTTTTTCTATATATGTTAGTTGGCCAATTAATTTCTTTCTATTTTATAGTAGAGACGAGGTCTTGCTCTTGCTCAGGCTGGTTTCTAACTCCTGACTCAAGCAGTCCGCCTGCCTCAGCCTCCCAGAGTGCTAGGATTACAGGCGTGAGCCACAACGCCTGGCCTCTGTTTGGTCCTTGTCACTAGGCTTTCTTGTCCTCCACCTTCTGGTTAATTTCACTCAATGGAGATTAGGAGAGAGGAGAGGGACTCGAGGTTTTTCATTCCCCATTGCACACCCCACCTCCCTAAAAATGCAGTCCCAGAAGACCCTGATCAGGTGGCCCTTTCCATTTGCTCTCTGCTCCCTCCCTGTTGTCCCCTTAAGCCTAGTACTGATCAGGTATTCCCACTGTCACTGGATCTGGGGCACTACACCATTTCTGGTTTCCCTTCCTTTATCAAACTCATCAATTATCCATCTGTCTCTTTGGGGGCACAGATAGATAGGACACGTATTATACCACTGAGATCTATGCACCGCTACCTAACCTAGCTCTGTCACTTATCTGTGGGACATTGGTAAAGTTACTCAACCTCTCTGAGCCTCAGTTTCCTCATATGTAAAATATCGTAGGGAGAGAAAGGACATGCTAAGGTCACTTTTAACTCTTAGAATCTTTAGTTTTTTTGTTTTGTTTTGTTTTGTTTGAGACAAGAGTCTCACTCTGTTGCCCGGGCTAGAGTGCCGTGGCGTCAGCCTAGCTCACAGCAACCTCAAACTCCTGGGCTCAAGCAATCCTGCTGCCTCAGCCTCTGGAGTAGCTGGGACTACAAGCATGTACCACCATGCCTGGATAATTTTTTGTTTCTATTTTTAGTTGATTGGCTAATAGTTTCTATTTTTAGTAGAGATGGGGTCTCGCTCTTACTCAGTTTGGTTTCTAACTCCTGACCTTGAGGGATCCACCACCTTGGCCTCCCAGAGTGCTAGGATTACAGGCGTGAGCCACCACACCTGGCCAATTTTTTTCTTCAGAATTCAACTGGGAGAAGTTGGTTTGAGTACAGTGGTATTTACAACTGATTGATCACAACTGATTACAGATTCCTTTGTTCCTTCTCCACTCCCACTGCTTCACTTGACCAGCCTTAAAAAAAAAAGAAAGAAAGAAAGAAAGAAACCAGGAGAGTATGAGGCTGAATGGAAAAATATGTAAGATTATTCCATTGGGCATTTGGATTGGGGGAGGTTGCATGTTCAGAATACCCTACAGTTAGAAGCAGAGGAAAAGGCAAGAAATACCTCCATCTGTATTGCATGTATAGTTATTTTAAACAAGATCCTTTCCAAGAAATCCTCCAGAGCTGTGGTAGGAATCAGCTGTTATTTTATCTTCAGCTGTTTGTATTTGTCTTCTCTTGTTAAAAAAAAAAAAAAAGTCAGAAAAATCTTTCTCCTAGTGTTTTCTCTGAGTCTCCTTCTATTAATGATACCTCTGGGTCTCTGTATTTCTGCTTCTTTCTTTCTATATCTGTTTCTCTCCATTAAGACAGAGAAAAGAAAAGAAAAAGACATTGCCCTAGAGCCGACTGGCAGGGGAGAATCAGGAAGTTCCTAAACAAAGGCTGCTGGCAGGCCTACAAATGAAGGAGCCAGAACTGACCAGCACCTGGAGCTGCCAGTTAGAGGAAAAGAGTCCCAGATGCTGGAAAGTTTTGGCTCCACAGTTTTCCCAGATTAAATGAGGCCAAGGCTGACGATTAATTTTAACTTTACACTTTGGACTGAATCCACCTGGCTATCTCTGGCACCACCCAGGTGCCTTGTACCTGTGATTTCAGGAAAAGTGTTTATAAACTAGAAAGGGAGCCGGAGATTTCTCTTTAGTCCTAGATAGCCCTAGGATTTTTACAGCTGGAAGGACTTCGACCATTTTTTATAATAAAACCTCTTTGTTTTACAAAATGAAGGAACTAAGATCCAGAGAGAGGAAGGGTCTTGCCCAAGGTTACACAGTAAATGAACAGAGCTAATAACAGATGTATGGTACATAATGCTGGGCTCTAAGTGCTTTTCATAGGTTAACTCATCTAATCCACATAACAACCTCATAGAGGCAGCATTAGCATTATCTCATTTTACACATGAACCTTGGCTGCACCAGATTCTGTGGGCTCCACTACTTCACTCTCCCACTTCTGGGATTATATTGTACACCAATATCCCAGACATATCCCATTGCTTGAAATAGGCTATTTACAACACAGAAATCAGCAAGTGCTACAAGTTGGGGCTTGCTTTTTTGGTCCTTGAGATTTAAGAAAGTGATAGAGATGCAGATGCACAGAGAGACACAGATACCCAGGAAAGAGATGGAGGAATCACTCCCCAGACAGCCTTGGAGCTCAACAATGTCCACATGAGTCCTGTTCCCACTCTTGGGTATCCATAAGGTAAACCCCTTTTTCCTTGGGTATTTCCCGTATTAATAAATGATAGTTTCTTCTGTGTGTGTGTGTGTATGTGTGTGTGTTTTGGTTAAATTAATATAAAATACAGATGTATGAAGGTGAATATGCTTTTTTGGATGGGTGGTCAGGGAAGCTTTCTCTGATAAGGTGACAACTGAGTAGACCTGTATGAAATGAGGGACTGAGCCACGTGCAGTGTCCAGCAAGGACAAAGGCTCTGCAGCAGGAACATGCTTGGACAGATGCTTGAGTAGACAATGGGATATATGTCTCCAGGATACATTGCCTGGACTTGAATCCAGGCATCCCAACTACCAGATCAGATTACCCACACCAGCCTTAGAAATTGTTTTTCTTTATTTCTTTTTTTTCTTTTTCTTTTCTTTCTTTTTTTTTTTTTGAGACAGAGTCTCACTTTGTTGCCCAGGTAAAGTGAGTGCCATGGCATCAGCCTAGCTCACAGCAACCTCAAACTCCTGGGCTTAAGCAATCCTCCTGCCTCAGCCTCCCGAGTAGCTGGGACTACAGGCATGCGCCACCATGCCCGGCTAATTTTTCCTATATATATTAGTTGGCCAATTAATTTCTTTCTATTTATAGTAGAGACGGGGTCTCGCTCTTGCTCAGGCTGGTTTTGAACTCTTGACCTCGAGCAATCCGCCCGCCTCGGCCTCCCAGAGTGCTAGGATTACAGGCTTGAGCCACCGCACTCAGCCTCTTTTTTTAAATTGATTTCTAATTCTTATTTTACTTTTTTTCTTTTTTTTTTCCAGGACTTGCTAGAAAGTATGTATAGAAATTGTTTTTAAAATGCTAATTTGTGGCTGTCTGGTCCTCCTGTTCTACAGACAGCCATATCTTCTCGCACAGCGCCAGCACCGTCTCCGAGACACCATGGTGAAAGTGAAGGCCGGAATAAACGGCTTTGGCTGTACTGGGTGCCTGGTCACCAGGGCTGCTGTTTTTTTTTTTTTTTTTTTTTTTTGAGACAGAGTCTCGCTTTGTTGTCCAGGCTAGAGTGAGTGCCGTGCCGTCAGCCTAGCTCACAGCAACCTCAATCTCCTGGGCTCGAGCGATCCTTCTGCCTCAGCCTCCCGAGTAGCTGGGACTACAGGCATGCGCCACCATGCCCGGCTAATTTTTTTTTTATATATATATCAGTTGGCCAATTAATTTCTTTCTATTTATAGTAGAGACGGGGTCTCGCTCTTGCTCAGGCTGGTTTTGAACTCCTGACCTTGAGCAATCCGCCTGCCTCGGCCTCCCAGAGAGCTAGGATTACAGGCGTGAGCCACCGCGCCCGGCCAGGGCTGCTGTTTTATCTGGCAAAGTGGATATTGTTGCCATCAACGACCCCTTCATTGACCTCAACTACATGGCCTACATGTTCCAGTATGACTCCACCCACGGCAAGTTCCATGGCACGGTCAAGGCGGAGAATGGGAAGCTTGTCATCAATGGCCAGCCCATAACCATCTTCCAGGATTGAGATCCCACCAAAATCAAATGGGGTGAAGCGGGCGCTGATTACCTTGTGGAGTCCACTGGCGTCTTCACTACCCCGGAGAAGGCCAGGGCTCACCTCGCTGGGGGTGCCAAAAGGGTCATCATCTCTGCCCCCTCTGCTGACGCCCCCGTGTTTGTGATGGGCATGAACCACAAGTACCAAAATAACCTCGCCATCATTAGCAATGCCTCCTGCACCACCAACTGCTTAGCCCCCCTGGCCAAGGTCATCCATGACAACTTTGGCATCGTGGAGGAACTCATGACCACAGTCCATGCTATCACTGCCAACCAGAAGACGGCGGATGGCCCTTCTGGGAAGATGTGGCGTTATGGCCTTGGGGCTCTCCAGAATATCAACCCTGCATCAACCGATGCAGCCAAGGCTGTGGGCAAGGTCATCCCTGAGCTGAAGGGGAAGCTCACTGGCATGGCATTCCGAGTGCCCACTGCCAACGTGTCAGTGGTGGACCTGACCTGCCGTCTAGAGAAGCTGGCCAAGTATGATGACATCAAGAAGGTGGTGAAGCAGGTGGCGGATGGCCCCCTCAAGGGCATCCTGGGCTACACTGAGCACCAGGTTGTATCTTCCGACTTCAACAGTGACACCCACTCTTCCACCTTTGATGCTGGGGCTGGCATCGCCAGCAACGACCTCAACGACCACTTTGTAAATCTCATTGCCTGGTATGACAATGAATTTGGCTACAGCAACAGGGTGGTGGACCTCATAGCCCACATGGCCACCAAGGAGTAAGAGCCCCGGACCACCAGCCCTAGCCAGAGCACAGAGGAAGAGAGAGGCCTCAGCTGCTGGGGTGTCCCTGCCTACTCAGTCCCCACCTCACTGAGAATCTCCCCGCCTCCCAACCCAGTTTCCATGCCAGAACCTCTGAAGAATGGGAGGGGCCTAGGGAGCCCTACCTTGTCATGTACCATCTATAAAGTTCCCTGTACTAGGCAAAAAAAAAAAAAAATGCTAATTTATAAAAAGGGTAAAGAAGGAGGCTAGGGGAGGTAGCATAGTGCTGACAGTGCTCACAACAGAAAATGTAGGGGCAGAACAAGGGTCTAAGAATAGACAACCTGGCCAGGCGCAGTGGCTCACACCTGTAATCCTAGCACTCTGGGAGGCTGAGGCGGGCGGATTGCTTGAGGTCAGGAGTTTGAAACCAGCCTGAGCAAGAGCGAGACCCTGTCTCTACTATAAATAGAAAGAAATTAATTGGCCAACTAATATATATAGAAAAATTAGCCGGGCATGGTGGCACTTGCCTGTAGTCCCAGCTACTTGGGAGGCTGAGGCAGAAGGATCACTTGAGCCCAGGAGTTTGAGGTTGCTGTGAGCTAGGCTGACGCCATGGCACTCACTCTAGCCTGGGCAACAAAGCAAGACTCTATCTCAAAAAAAAAAAATAAGAAGAAGACAACCCTTTGGAGATTCTGTCTTGCGGTCTTCTTGCCCATCTCATTTTCCCTGTCCTTGACCTCTTACCCCAGGTTGCTTCTCCAAGTGATCCCCAGAGAAATGAGGATAGTTATAATATTACCTGATCTTCATTGAGTCTGAAGGCCACAGAGCCCTAAAAAAAGTTCAGTGATGACATTATGTCAATAGAAAAAAGCCAAACTCTGTATAATAATTTTAAAGAGATCTATTCTGAGCCAAATTTGAGAATGATGACCCAGAGTCAAGAGTCCTTGAGCTAGTGGACTTGATGTGACTAGGTTACAGTTTGGTTTTATAAATTTCAGGGAGACAGGGGTTACAGGTAAAGTCACAAATCAATACTTGGGAGGCACAAATTGGTTTGGCCCAAAAAGGTGGGAGATCTCAAAAGGGGGGTTACAGGTTATAGGTGGGTTTAAAGAATCTTTGGCTTGTAATTGGTTAAAGACGTGAACCTTTGTCTAAAGGCTTCCAACGTTTTAACATAAGGAGCTGTTATCAGAGATAAGCCACCAGACATAGATTTGTTGTGTAAATTGAGGACCTGTAAGGTTTGTCTTGCATATCCTTAGGTCTGTTTTTTTTTGTTTTTTTTTTTTTTGAGACTGAGTCTTGCTTTGTTGCTGGAGTGAGTGCCATGGTGTCAGCCTAGCTCACAGCAACCTCAACCTCCTGGGCTCAAGCAATCCTGCTGCCTCAGCCTCCCTAGTAGCTGGGACTACAGGCATGCACCACCATGCCCGGCTAATTTTTTCTATATATATTAGTTGGCCAATGTCTTTCTTTCTATTTATAGTAGAGACGGGGTCTTGCTCTTGCTCAGGCTGGTTTTGAACTCCTGACCTCAAGCAATCTGCCTGCCTCCGCCTCCCAGAGTGCAAGGATTACAGGCATGACTTTAGGCCTGTTCATGGGTTACAAAGGATGTCCCCAAGAAGGGAGGGGGCATGATAAGGCATGTCTGACCTCCTTCCTCCTGGCAGGCAATTTAGGATATTCCTTTGGCCACAAGGGGGTCCATTTAGTCAGCCGGTGGGGGAGTGAGCCTTAAAATTTTATTTTAGTTCACAAGTAGAATCGCACTTGGTCCTCTGAGCTTCTCCTTTTAAGGCCCCAGCCACCTGTTGGAGGTGCATCCCATCAAAGCCTGCAGACCTTGGCTGAAGGTGTCTCTGTTTAGGAACTCCGTCCTTCACATTCGTACTTCAGAAACCAGGAAAACCTTCCCCTAATACCTGACATGGCCACTGATGGTCCCTGCTGAAGGGGCAGCCCTGGGCAGGTCACATGACCTACTACCACCCACAGTCTCAGCTGACTGGACCAGGCCTGGACAGCTCCATGTCCTATAAGGACCAGTGATCTATAGCATTATCTGGCTTGAAACATTGAGTGAGGCTCTTTAAGATCTCTTTCAGGAGTTTGTACCTTGTTAACAGGCATCCTGACCTAACCTAACTGGAGAAATTTCAATCTTCTTTCTAACAGAAAAATCTCAGTCTTTTCATATCTTGTGCATTGAGTTTCTCCTCTCAGAGGCCTTAGCTGCTGCCCTGCCTTCTGGCACAATTAATTGTCTATTTCCACACACTTGAAGAATTTGCATATCTGTTTATCTGCTAGATTATAACAGCCTTGAAGACAAAACCGATTTGTCTCCCCATTGCCTTAAACAGTCTGAGGCATTTATCTGTAGACCACAATAATTGTTTGTCAATGGGGCAGCAGCCTAGAGAAAGGAAATAATATCAGCTAATCTCTCTGGGGCTCAGATCCTCCTCCTTAAAATAGGGATAATGTTTCCTTGCTTGTCAGAAAGCTGAAGGAGATGAGCTCAGGAGTCATTTTCCAGATCTATGACATACTTCACAAGTTTCCCTAGAGCAGAGTTTGGTGTCAGAAATGTCCAAGTACTATGGTTTATCCTTCAACCAAAAGGCTTTTGGTCTTGCTTTAAGAAGCCAGCAGGTGTACCCATTCTGTTCCTGCTAAAGGCTATACTGGGCCAGAACGCGGTGGCTCACGCCTGTAATCCTAGCACTCGGGGAGGCTGAGGTGAGCAGATTGCTCGAGGTCAGGAGTTCAAAACCAACCTGAGCAAGAGCGAGACCCTGTCTCTACTATAAATAGAAAGAAATTAATTGGCCAACAACATAATATATAGAGGAAAAAATTAGCCAGGCATGGTGGCGCATGCTTGTGGTCCCAGCTACTCGGGAGGTTGAGGCAGGAGGATTGCTTGAGCCCAGGAGTTTGAGGTTGCTATGAGCTAGGCTGACGCTACGGCACACACTCTAGCCTGGGCAACAAAGCGAGACTCTGTCTCAAAAAATAAAAAAAAAAAAAGGCCGGGTGCCGTGGCTCACGCCTGTAATCCTAGCACTCTGGGAGGCCGAGTCAGGCAGATTGCTCAAGGTCAGGAGTTCAAAACCAGCCTGAACAAGAGCAAGACCCCGTCTCTACTATAAATAGAAATAAATTAGTTGGCCAACTAATATATATAGAAAAAATTAGCCGGGCATGGTGGCGCATGCCTGTAGTCCCAGCTACTCGGGAGGCTGAGGCAGGAGGATTGCTTGAGCTCAGGAGTTTGAGGTTGCTGTGAGCTAGGCTGACGCCATGGCACTCACTCTAGCCTGGGCAACAAAGTGAGACTCTGTCTCAAAAAAAAAATAAAAAAATAAAAATTAAAAATAAAGGCCATACTGAACTATCTTTGGCCTGAAAGGAGGCTGGAGCTGCTAGGAGATTATTGTTTGCCTGGGGGAATGTCAGAGAAGGTCTGGGCTGAACAGGTTGTCAACCCTTCCTTCCCCCCTAGGGTTCTATGAGTGTATTTTCTTTCCCCTCTAGGCTGGGAAGTATACTTATCTTCATCAGAGCAGATTTCTCCAGGGCAGTACCCTGTGTACCTTCTTGGAAGCTCAACAGAAAAGTTTTGCTTAAGTGTACTAATTTAAAGTTGACGTGCAAGTGAGAGCTCACCAAAAATATGCTTTCATTGGCGACCACAGCTGGCCCACCCTCAAGTTGGCAGAATTGGTGCCATATCAGATGATCTGAGGGGGTGGCCTCCTCATCATATCAACCCTGCCACCTGTCATTCTACTATTAGAACTTAATTCCTCGGTGTCTCTAGGGAGGTATTTCTGCTTCTAGAGACCCCTATTGACATTCAAATTTGTATGGAAGGAAGATTTTAGCAGAGATTAAACACAGGAGAAATAAATTACTTAGCCTGGCAGGTAAGACACTATTCATCAAGTACTATTGACCTCTATAACTTCTTTTTTTTTTTTTTTTTTTTGAGACAGGGTCTCGCTTTGTTGCCCAGGCTAGAGTGAGTGCCGTGGCGCTCTCTATATATTAGTTGGCTAATTAATTTCTTTTTTTTTTTTGAGACAGAGTCTCGCTTTGTTGCCCAGGCTAGAGTGAGTGCCGTGGCGTCAGCCTAGCTCACAGCAACCTCAAACTCCTGGGCTCGAGTGATCCTTCTGCCTCAGCCTCCCGAGTAGCTGGGACTACAGGCATGCACCACCATGCCCGGCTAATTTTTTATATATATATCAGTTGGCCAATTAATTTCTTTCTATTTATAGTAGAGACGGGGTCTCACTCTTGCTCAGGCTGGTTTTGAACTCCTGACCTCGAGCAATCCGCCCGCCTCGGCCTCCCAAGAGCTAGGATTACAGGCGTGAGCCACTGCGCCCAGCCTAATTTCTTTCTATTTATAGTAGAGACAGGGTCTCATTCTTGCTCAGGGGGATTTCGAACTCCTCGCCTCGAGCAATCCGCCCGCCTCGTCCTCCCAGAGTGCTAGGATTACAGGCGTGAGCCACTGCGCCCGGCCTTATAACTTCTTTTTTTTAAGGGATCTTTCAGTGAAAATTGGAAAACCTGCTAGGCAAATTCTAAAAGAGTTGTAACATTTGATCTCTATAATTTTATCTCCTATTACATCAACTCCCAAAGAACCTTCCCTTCAGCCAAATTGGTTTTTGAATCTACCTTGGACTTCTCCTCTGCTTGTTCACACAATTCCCCCTACCCAGGATTCCTGCCCGCCTGGAATATCTGCCCACCCATCTTCTCCTAGTCTGTCTCTTCCTTTTCTCAGCACATGTTTATTTAGTACATACTACACTGTGCCAGCATTGTGAAACATTGTGTCAAGGATTTTTGAAAATCGTTCACATCACCCAGAACACAACTGGGTGCATAGTGGGCATGGAGTAAACATGAGGTCAAACTTGCCTAGATTCCTTCCATATCTAAAATTTGCTTAGCACACAGCTGAGTCTAGAAAGAAAAAAAAAAAAGAAAAAAAAATAAAATTTGCTAAGTTCTAACTTGGGTACATGTGGGTGTATATTGGTTTGTATTTCCCCCTTGTAAGCAAAATGTAGACGTGCAAACAGAGATATTTTACAACTCTTTGAAAACATCACTCTTCATTTTAAAAATATCTATTGAGTATGTTTATTATGGGCTAGATTCTATCCTAGGTGCTAGAAATATAGACATAGAAAGGCATAGTCCTTGTCTTTATTTATTTTTTTTTGTTTTTATTTATTTATTTTTTGAGACAGACTCTCACTTTGTTGCCCAGGCTAGAGTGAGTTGGCCAATTAATTTCTTTCTGTTTTTAGTAGAGACGGGGTCTCGCTCTTGCTCAGGCTGGTTTCAAACTCCTGACCTTGAGCAATCCACCCACCTCAGCCTCCCAGAGTGCTAGGATTACAGGGGTGAGCCAATCCCGCCGGCCGTGTTATGCTGTATTTAAAAAAATTTTTTTTGAGGCAGGGTCTTTCTCTGTTGCCTGGTCTAGAGTGCAGTGGCATCATTGTAACTCACTGCAATCTCAAACAGCTGGGCTTAAGCGATCCTCCTGCCTCAGCCTCCCTGATGGCTATGGCTATACACACATGCTACTCACCAACATGCCTGGCTAATTTTTTTGTTTTTTGTAGAGATGGTGTCTCATTATGTTTTTTCTTTTCATAATTTATTTTCTAATAAATTATGAACCTCTGGCCTTAAGCAATCCTCCTGCCTTGGCCTCTTAAAGTGCTGGGATTACAAGCATGAGCCAGTGCGCCCAGCTAAATTGTTTTTTTTTTTTTTTTTTTTTTTGAGACAGAGTCTCCCTTTGTTGCCCAGGCTAGAGTGAGTGCCGTGGCTTCAGCCTAGCTCACAGCAACCTCAAACTCCTGGGCTCAAGCAATCCTTCTGCCTCAGCATCCTGAGTAGCTGGGATTACAGGCATGTGCCACCATGCCCTGCTATTTTTTCTATATATATTAGTTGGCCAATTAATTTCTTTCTATTTATAGTAGAGACGGGGTCTCGCTCTTGCTCAGGCTGGTTTCGAACTCCTGACCTCAAGCAATCCGCCCGGTCGGCCTTCCAGAGTGCTAGGATTACAGGCATGAGCCACCGCGCCCGGCCTAAATTGTTGATTTTTGAACAGAGAGGGGTGACATGTTTTTAAAATATAATTTCTCTATACATTTATTTTTTAATTAATTAATTAATTATTTTTCAGGTAATGACTTTATTTTTTCAGTTAACATAACCAGCCCACGGCACAGCATACTAAATCACAAAGTACAAATCCAAGGAAGGTAATACCTTTACTAAGTCACAAAATTTTGGCAAATCAATATAGTACTCTTTAATACAATAAAATTTTATTTTTGTTGGAGTCATATATTACTTTAGAGGGATTTTCACCCCAAAAATATATAAGTACAAAACCAAAACACTGGTTTTTAAAGGTGGTTTATAGCAGAGCAAGTTATCTTATACAAATTAATCTTTTAAAAGTATATAATTTCTCCTTTTAAAGTGAGTTCTCTCATGCAAGCTGTTGGAGTTACAGCATCAGGGCAATCTCTGCTTTGTTTTGGGGTTGGTCCAAAGCCAGGTAGAGTTCCAATGCATGAAAAGCTTTAAAATTCTACTTTAAGGAGAGTCAATGTCAATACCAATTTCCAGGTACTTTTAAGAAAACTTAAATTTTCATATAAATACTGGAAACCTTAAAATTAGCCATTTCAAACAACACTAATTTCAGATGATCCCTTTATTTAGAAGCCCTGTATCTCTGTTTTGAACAAGTCACATAGCCTAAATCAGCTTATTAAAAAAAAATTCTACCTAAAATATAGTTGTATTTTATAAATAACAAATAAATATTACCAGCTTGGAGAGACCTGGGGCACCCAACGTTATCTACCAACTGGTATTATCATTTTTCTACAAACGCTGCTGCTGCCATTGGAGTCCTTATGCTTCCTCTTGCTGAAGCCGTCAGTTCTTTAATCTCGGCATTTAATTTATGTATTACCCATTCCATTGCTTCTCAGCCTTTATTAGCATTTGAAGATATGGTACTTGTCATCAGTCCTTCAAGGTAACTGCTAAGGCTGACTCCTTTCACAGTGACTATGGCTTCTTGAGTCAAAATAGTTTTTTGTGAGTCCTGGGGATGTGGTTTGTATATAAGTCTCTCATCTACTGAAACCATATTTGTAAATGAAATATTAGTAGATTTAAGTTCCATTGTTTTCTCTACAGGATCAACTACAGAATATTCTTGCACATATGTTTTGGTTCTTGCTGCAGTAAAAGACTTCACAATGGAAGGCAGTCCCCTGTGCTCAGAAGTCTATGGCTGTGCAACTTTCCGGAGGGATCTATATGTCTGTCCAACACATCAACTCCCACCACACTCGGGTTCATAGGGTTTGGGTATTTCTGCATTGCAGCTGTGGTAACAGTTTCCCATGGGTGGTCAAAGACATGCTCCGAAGTCCAGATCTTCATGGTGCGGGCAGCCAGCGCTATGCCCGGGAAGCGCTAAGGGACAATGAAGCAAAGAGGCTACACCTGCCCCCGCCCCACACCCAGCACCCCGGCGCCCCGGTCAGCCGCGCAGCGCGCAGGCGCCATTGGGCCCTACGCGAGGGACGTCCCGACCCGGGCCCCAAGCCCTATCCCAGCCCGGGTTTTGCCCCAGCCTTGCGGGGCGCAAGACGACCCCGCCTCTTAGCGCCGGGCGATATTTATTTATTTTTTTGAGACAGAGTCTCACTTTGTTGCCCAGGCTAGAGAGAGTGCCATGGTGTCAGCCTATCTCACAGCAACCTCAAACTCCTGGGCTCAAGCGATCCTGCTGCCTCAGCCTCCTGAGTAGCTGGAACTACAGGTATGCGCCACCATGCCCGGCTAATTTTTTGAATATATATATTTTAGTTGGTCGATTAATTTCTTTCTATTTATAGTAGAGCCACCAGGCCCCACCTCTCTATAGATTTAAAATGCATTTACTGGCCTAGCATGTTGGATTATGCCTGTAATCCTAGCACTCTGGGAGGCCAAGGTGGGCAGATTGCTTGAGATCAGGAGTTTGAAACCAGCCTGAGCAAGAGCGAGACCCCGTCTCTACTATAAATAGAAATTAATTGGCCACCTAATATATATAGAAAAAATTAGCTGGTCATGGTGGCCCATGCCTGTAGTTCCAGCTACTCGTGAGGCTGAGGCAGGAGGATTGCTTGAGCCCAGGAGTTTGAGGTTGCTGTGAAATAGGCTCATGCCATGGCACTCACTCTACCCTGGACAGCAAAGCAAGACTCTGTCTAAAAAAAAATGAAAAATAAAAAAAATATATAAAATGCACTCACTTTGTAAAAGATGTATATGCCGCTTAAACCCAGGAGTGTGAGGTTACAGAGAGCTATAAACCACTGTACTCCAGCTCTGTGAGACAGAACAAAAATGTGTCTCTAAAAAAAAAAAAAAAAAAAAAAAAAAAAAAAAAAAAAACGGCCAGGCATGATGGCTCACGCCTGTAATCCTAGCACTCTGGGAGGCTGAGGCGGGTGGATTGCTTGAGGTCAGGAGTTCGAAACCAGCCTGAGCAAGAGAGAGACCCCATCTCTACTATAAATAGAAAGAAATTAATTGGCCAACAAATATATATAGGAAAAATTAGCTGGGCATAGTGGCGCATGCTTGTAGTCAAGCTACTTGGGAGGCTGAGGCAGAAGGATCGCTTGAGGCCAGGAATTTGAGGTTGCTGTGAGCTAGGCTGACGCCACGGCACTCACTCTAGCCAGGGCAACAAAGTGAGACTCTGTCTCAAAAAAAAAAATGAATATGCAATCATCTTTGAAGGAAACTATATGTATGTTAAATGAGATCTTTTACCTTGAGGACCACTGATTGAAGGTTCTAGTCTGTTCTTTATCAGGTAATTAATGGCCCTAGGTCCTTCCACTTCCCAAACCAGGGAATTACCAGAATGAAAAGAATTTTAGGCTGGCTGTGATGGCTCATGCCTATAATCCTAGCACTTTGGCAGGGAGGATTGCCTGAGGTCAAGAGTTTTAAACTAGCCTAAGCAAGAGTAAAATCCTGTCTCTACAAAAAATAGAAAAATTAGCCAAGCACTGTGGCATTTGCCTGTAGTCCCAGCTACTTGGGAGGCTGAGGCAGGAAGATCACTGGAGTCCAGGAGTTTGAGGTTGCTGTGAGCTACGATGATGCCACTGTACTCCAGCCTAGACAACAGAGGGAGACCCTGAAGAAAGAAAGAAAGAAAGAAAGAAAGAAAGAAAGAAAGAAAGAAAGAAAGAAAGAAAGAAAGAAAGAAAGAAAAGAAAGAAAAGAAAGAAAAGAAAGAAAAGAAAGAAAAGAAAGAAAAGAAAGAAAAGAAAGAAAGAAAGAATTTCTTCTAAGGGGAAGGAAGACAACTCCCATTCTTCCTGATTAGTATGCTTAATAGAACCCTAACATGCCATCTCTATTAGTCTGGTCAGGTTGTCATAACAAAGCAGCACAGACTGTATGGCTCAAACCACAGAAATCTGTTTTCTCACAGTTCTGTAGGACAGAGGTCCAAGATCAAGGTTTGGTTTCTTGTGAGGCCTCTCTCCTTGGCATGTGGATGGCTGTCTTCTTGCCCTGTCTTCACAGGGTCTTTTGTCTGTGTCTTATGTCCTAATTAAGATATTAGTGTTATTGGGACACTTGTCATATTGGATTACAACCTACCTCAATGACCTAATTTAACCTTAATTACCACTTTAAAGACACTATCTCCAAATATAGTCAGATTCTGTGGTACTTTAACATATGAATTTTGAGAGGACATAATTCAGTCCATAATATTATCCTAGAAATTTTTTTTTTTTTATTGAGACAGAGTCTCACTAAGTTGCCCTGGTTAGAGTGCTGTGGCATCAGCCTCGCTCACAGCAATCTCAAACTCCTGGGCTCATGCAATCCTGCTGCCTCAGCCTCCCAAGTAGCTGGGACTATAGGCATGTGCCACCACGCCCGGCTAATTTTTCCTATATATATTAGTTGGCCAATTAATTTCTTTCTATTTATAGTAGAGATGGGGTCTCGCTCTTGCTCAGGCTGGTTTTGAACTCCTGACCTTGAGCAATCCGCCTGCCTCAGCCTCCCAGAATGCTAGGATGATTACAGGCGTGAGCCACCATGCCAGCCTAACCATTATTTAGAGCATAAAAGTAAGACCTGAGTATAAAAAGCAACTCGAAAATATAGAAGATGTCATCTATAATCCCGATTATCTAAACCTGACTCATTTTACCACTATTCTTTTGATTTTTTTTTTTTTTTTTTTTGAGACAGAGTCTCACTTTGTTGCCCAGGCTACAGTGAGTGCTGTGGCGTCAGCCCAGCTCACAGCAATCTCAAACTCCTGGGCCCAAGCGATCCTCCTGCCTCAGCCTCCCGAGCAGCTGGGACTACAGGCATGCGCCACCATGCCCGGCTAATTTTTTCTATATATTTTTAGTAGGCCAATTAATTTCTTTCTATTTTTTAGTAGAGACAGGGTCTTGCTCTTGCTCAGGCTGGTTTTGAACTCCTGACCTTGAGTGATCTTCCCGCCTCGGCCTGCCAGACTGCTAGGATTACAGATGTGAGCCACCGCGCCCGGCTGATGTATTTTAATAGATTTTATTTCCTATGCATAGTGTTCTTACGTAGTTATATTTACTCACAGACATGATTTTGGCTTTTTATACCTAAAAGTATATAGCGAGCATTTTCCCATGTTCTGGCATGTTTTCTGTAAATGTTATTTATAAAGGTTGCATAATATGGGATCTTGTATGAATGCTGTCATTTACTTAAGTATTCCTCTACAGGCAGATATATAAGATGCTTCCAATATTTGCTGTTATAAATAAACCGTGAGAAATGTTTTTTCTCTATAACAATTTTTCCATATTTAAAGTTATTTCCTTAGGGCAGAGTACCAGAATTGATTTGTATGCTTAAATATATTATGACTTTTTGCTTTCCAAAAAGTTTATGCCAGCCCGGGCATGGTGGCTCACGTCTGTAATCCTAGCACTCTGGGAGGCTGAGGCGGGCGGATTGCTCGAGGTCAGGAGTTCGAAACCAGCCTGAGCGAGACCCCGTCTCTATTATAAATAGAAAGAAATTAATTGACCAACTAAAAATATATATACCCAAAAATATTAGCTGGGCATGGTGGCCCATGCTTGTAGTCCCAGCTACTAGGTAGGCTGAGGCAGGAGGATTGCTTGAGCCCAGGAGTTTGAGGTTGCTGTGAGCTAGGCTGACACCATGGTACTCACTCTAGCCCAGGCAATAAAGTGAGACTCTGTCTCAAAAAAAAAAAAAAGTTTGTCAATTTGTACTCCTATTAGCCAAATAACATAGTGCCTCTTTTACTAAACATTGATTAGAAGTGCATAGCATCATTATTTTTACTCCTTATTAATTTGGTATGCAAAATGTATATTATTGTAATAATTTGCACTCAATTTCCTGTGAAGTAAAACATTTTTCCATATATTTGCTGATTAGATGTATTCTTTCTCTTCTTTTTTTTTTTTTGAGACAGAGTCTTGCTCTGTCACCTGAGCTAGAGTGCCATGGTGTCAGCCTAGCTCACAGCAACCTCAAACTCCTGGGTTCAAGTGATTCTCCTTCCTCAGCCTCCCCAGTAGCTGGGACTACAGGCATGTGCCACCAGACCTGGCTAATTTTTCTATTTTCAGTAGAGACAGAGTCTCGCTCTTGCTCAGGCTGGTTTTGGGGTTTTTTTTTGAGATAGAGTCTCGCTTTGTTGCCCAGGCTAGAGTGAGTGCTGTGATGTCAGCCTAGCTCACAGCAACCTCAAACTCCTGGGCTCAAGCGATCCTACTGCCTCAGCCTCCCAAGGAGCTGGGACTACAGGCCTGCATCTCCATGCCCGGCTAATTTTTTCTATATGTATATATACATATATATATATATATATATATTAGTTGGCCAATTAATTTCTATTTATAGTGGAGATGGGGTCTCGCTTTTGCTCAGGCTGGTTTCAAACTCCTGACCTCGAGCAATCCGCCTGCCTTGGCCTCCCAGAGAGCTAGGATTACAGCCATGGGTGAGCCACCACGCCGGGCCTCTTTCTATTTTTAGTAAAGACGGGGTCTTACTTTTGCTCAGGCTGGTCTCGAACTCCAGAGCTCAAGCAATCCTCCCGCCTTGGCCTCTCAGAGTGCTAGAGTGCTAGGATTACAGGTGTGAGCCACTGCACCCGGCTGGGCCTCAACTTTGAATGAATGACTTCAGAGTCAGGTACAGTGGCACATGCCTGTAATCCCAGCTCCTGGGGAAGCTGACGTAAGATTACTTAAATCCAGGAGTTCAGGATTGTAGTATGCTATGATCATGCCTGTGAATAGCCAGGGGCAACATATGGAGACATGGTCTCTCAACAAACAAAGAAACCCCAAAAAGAATATCTGCTTCCACACACCTATCTTATTGCTACCATTTGTATAGGCTTCTCAGAATTTCTCCAGTGTATTTTCCATGACGTGCTCACTTCAATCTAGCCAAGAAGACTTAAGAAAGCAAAAACTGGGAAAAGAGATGATGCTGTCTTTTGCAGTCACAGGATGTGAAATTAGTTTTAGAGTCAATGTCTCAGAGTCAGGCCGGGTGGAAAAGAGGAGTGAAACCCCTTGGGGAGGGGGGCAGAAGGAGAGAGGATAATTGTATTTCATTGCATCCAAGTCCTAAAAGCTGTAATCAGTGAGATTTTAGGACTCTGATGCCCTTATTTTTTCTGATCCTAGGTCCTAGGTAGGACTTTTCCCTTGAGAAATGACAATTTAATAAAAACACCCAACACAGAGTACCTGGCACAGAAAAGGCAGATGTTTTTCAATATGAATATAAGAGAAGAAGAAATTTGGGCCTGGAGAAGTGACACAGTTTGTACAAGGTCACAGAGCTAACACATGGTCTCTGGTCTCCCTTTTCTTTCTTTGTTTCTTTAGAGACAGGGTCTCACTCTGTTACCCAGGCTGGGGTACAGTGGCCTAATCATAGTTCACTGCAACCTCAAACTCCTGGCCTCAAGCAATCCTCCTGCCTCAGCATCTCAAAGTGCTGGGATTACAGGCATAAGCTACGGTGCCTCGGCCTTCTTAATATTTACTTAAGTAATACACCAGTAACTTCTCCATGTCAAAAACTAAAACATCAGTCTCGTTGGGCCAGGACCCTCTATTATAAACCTCCTTCCAACTCCTCAGAGACAGCCACTGTTACCAAGCTTGTATAAATCCTTTCAGAATCCTTTATCCTGCTTTGTCCACTAAGTATCTGACTTTCAAGGTTGGCTTTTATCTTTGACTCTCCCACACATTTCTATAAGACAGGAATACAAAGAATAGGAAGACAGAACTGACCAGACACAATCCTAACTCCCTGACAAAAGAGGAGAGATAAGATACATCTACACATGAATGGTCATGATAATAAGTTCCATTTGTTAAAGGCACAGCCTCAGCATTCTTTGAGTAATTTAGATGAGTAACAAAGGCTTCCCTTGAGCTGGACCGGACCCTTTAAGGTTTCAACTGCCTCACTTCAAGTAATTTAACAGAAAACAAGTCTATTAGTAACTAGCAAGTTAGTAATTAGTATAGTGGCCTGAACAGATTTCAGTATAAGCTAATTCCTTTTCTATCATACTTAAACTTATTGGGCCCAAAGGGTACAAACAGAATGTGAACATAATTATTAATATTTATTGAGAGTTTACAATGTGACAAGCAGGTATTTTGATAATTTCATTTAATTTTTGCAACCTGGTGAAGTTATTGATCACAGTGGAAACTTCCAATTGAGGTAAGGCCTGCTGAGACTTCAAAGTCCTTGTGTCTATCTAACTAGCCTGGAATACCACCTGTGAGAATCAAATAGGCCAGTAAATGAGAAAATACTTTAAACTCTAAAACACTATGCTACAATTATAAACCATTATTTTATTTATGCTTAATTCCTGGAGTTAACAACCGATCAAATCTTTTCTTTCCATTTAAAGAGATTTTAATTTTTTTAAGAGTAGTGGGCATGGTGGCTCATGTCTGTAATCCTAGCACTGTAGGAGGCCGAGGCAGGCGGATTGCTCAAGGTCAGGAGTTCAAAACCAGCCTGAGTGAGACCCCATCTCTACTAAAAATAGAAAGAAATTAATTGACCAACTAAAAATATATATACAAAAAAATTAGCCCGGCATGGTGTCGCATGCCTGTAGTCCCAGCTACAAGGGAGGCTGAGGCAGTAGGATGGCTTGAGCCAAGGAGATTGAGGCTGCTGTCAGCTAGGCTGATGCCATGGCACTTTAGCCTGGGCAACAAAGTGAGACTCTGTCTCCCCCCCAAAAAAAAATAGTAGTGGGGTCTTGCAATGTTGCCCAGGCTGATCTCAAACTCTTGGCCTCAAGGTAACTTTCCAGCCTCAACCTTCCACCTTGCTGGGATTACGGGTGTGAGCCACCACGCCCACCCTGTCGGATCTTATTGAAAGGAGAAACATTCAATTTTCAAAGACAGAAATCCCGGGTTTGGGTCTCTTCAGCTATATACAACTCTCTAAGCCTGTTTCCTTAGCCTTGAAGTGGGGCAATCTCAGGCTCAAGGGATTGATCATATGATATAAAAATGACTATAAACGGCGCCCAATAAATGTTAGTCTTTTCACTCAGAAGGGGCTTGGAAGTGCAAAGCTCCACCGACATTTAACGAGACTGAAGTCGCGAGGACATCACGCCTTGGTGAGGTTCTTAGGGCCGCAGTTTTCCGGGCGAGCCGTTGGCGTTTTCCCGCGCAGGGGGCGGGGCAGAGCACGAGCCCAGAAACGTGGTCGTGGAACCTCAGCTCCTGCGAGGACCACACCTCCCAGCAGGAAGCAAGCTCAGCACCTGGCAGGCAGCATCCACTGGTATTAGTGTCAGGAAGCTAGCCTCGTCCGCTTGTCCTGGCCTTCCCTCGGCACTGAGGACTCTGGGGGTGCATGTTTGAATCCGCGGGGGGCAAGATGCGGAAGGGGGCGCTTTGCCGTGCAGCATGTTGGGAGTCGTAGTCCCTTGGTGCAACGTTTGGGAGGCTAGGCTTGCCTTGAGTGGTTGGATTACATCACATGACGGGAGAAAGGCGGCCGCAGGGGAGCCACCTGTGGTGCCTTGTGAGGTCATCACGGCGCGACAAGCAGCTGCTGTTGCGGACACCCTGGATGCGGTGGGTAACACTCTCCTGATATCTTCGAGTACAAGAAATGCCACAAAATCTCCCTTATTTGCTCCTTCCCCTTGTCTCCCTTCACTTTGCGCTGTTGGCTTCGCCGGGTTGGGGTGCGGACAGGGGCCAGAGGAGGTGGCGCGCTGTCCTGGCGGGCGGGGTAGCCGCGCGCTAGCGACGTGCAGTGGCTCCGCCTTCCCCCGTGACGCGGAGGCCACGTGACGGGCTGGGCTGCCTCTGCCGCCGCCGCCGCTTTGTAAAAGGCACATTGGCAGGTAACGAGCGGCGGCGGCGGCGGTAGAAGCAGCAGCAGCGGCAGCGGCAGCGGCGCGGCGGCGGGTCCTGAGTCCAGCGTGAGCGGCAGCGGTAATTGCCACCTTCTCTCTCTCCTTGTTCCAGGGCGTTCAGCGCTGCAGCGTGCGCTTTTTAGTCCTGGGTTCAGCTTTTCTGAACACCCAACCTCTTTCGGACTGCCCCAGCGCCCAGCCGTGTGGACCGGGCCAAGCTTCCCTCGCCAGCTTCACGCTCCCTCTGTGTGTCCAGGCCCGGACTCCCTCCTTCCTCTTCCCCTGGGTTGCCCTGTGCTACTTCCTACTTTCCGACATCCTAGTCGCTCGGGCCCCACCCAGCCCCAGGGGGCGCCTTCCCCTCCCCCCTTCGGGTTTCTGCCCTGGAGGGTGTGGTTTTCTCTCCCACCTCGGTCCCTGCTAGTCTGCCGCTGGAGCTCTCCCGCCACGCTGTCGCTCCCATCCTGACCACTTTTCCGCTTTCATGCCCGTGGCTAATCCTGGGACTGGTCCTCTAAGAGCCCAACTTCTGCGCTCTGTGACCTTTCCTGGCTTACCCGGAGGCATAGTTCAATTCTGCTTCTCCTTTTTATTTGGAGGGCTTTGGTCTTGGTTGGGACTCAGTTTTCCTCTTCACTCGTGGTTCCTGTGGTCTGCTTATGTCACAATTCTTTGCTGTAGATTTGAGAGTGCTTTGTAAACTGCGAAGCGCTGTTACAGTACATACAGTGTTATTCTTTCGTTGATGCATTACAACTCAGTTTTCTTTGCCTCGAAATTAAATTACTTTCCCACTCGGCTTTCCCTCCTTTCTTCCCCACCTCCTGAGTTTTTAATCTAATTAGTTGCCCGGGCGTCTCAACTGTCACCACTTTGGTCTCTTAGCCTTGCTTTAAGGGTTGATCTCATCATTTTTTAAGTATCCTGTTTGCCATAGTTTTTCATTTATTTATTTTTTACATTATTTTTATATACTTTTAGTTGGACAAGTAACAATTAATTTCTTTTCCATATATATTTCTTTCTTTTTTTTTTTTTTTTTTAGTAGAGACGGGGTCTCACTCTTGGTCAGGCTGGTTTTGAACTCCTCACCTTGAGCGTTCCTCCCTCCACAGTGCTAGGATTACAGGCGTGAGCCACCACACCAGGCTGATAGTCTGTCATTTATTACCACCTCTATTGGACATTCAGTATATGGTCTACTAATATTTAGGCTATCTTTCTCCAGCACCTGCGTATCCTAACAGTTGAGAGCTCTTTAATTAGAAAAAAAAAGTTTTTTAAAGACATGGGATTTTGCTGTGTTGCCCAGGCTGGCCTGTAACTCCTGGGTTCAAGTCATTCTTCTGCCTCAGTCTCACCACATCTGACTAGTTATGAGCTTTTTAAGGTCTTCATAAGGTATCCAAAGATAATCTTTGATTTGAAGGGCATATAATTAACTTTTTGGGTGAACCCAATTCTTATATTTTTCTCTTTTGCTATGATAGCACTTTTTTCACCATGGGGTATGCCACTAGTTAGTGTGTTCCTCACTTTTTACCATGAGTTGTACTTCCATTTTTGTGTCATTTTGTCAAAGGTGGAGGGAAGATGAGCATCATACCTAAGCTCTCCTGTATCCTAGGCATTGAGTGCATACATTGGTATGGTCCCCATCTATTTCAGGAAAAGGAATAAATTGCACTCTCTGACGATTATAGGGTTTTCCATTACACCAGCATCCTGTGCCTGCCTGCAAAGCACCTTGGCTAGGGCCACCCTCCCATTTCTGTGAAGACTTCTCTTATGGTTAGACAAAGGTAATTAGTTTCCCACACAGCTCTCTGGACTTGCTGCCAGTTTACCCCTCCTGATTTTCCTGCATATGGCTAGTTGACACATGTGATGAGAGAGTTTCTTTTTCTTTCTTTTTTTTTTTTTAAGTGTTGATCTTATTTTATTATCTGACTGGAAAACTAGACAATCCACCAACCCAGGAGGGGATCGGTGGGCTTAATCCTCCTCCTCATCATCTCCGGCTCCAGCCCCACCCTGACCCTTCTTGGCATTCTTCCTCTTCACACGGCCCGGGCGGCCACCGCCATACGGAGAGCGGAGGGAGAAGTCAACGTGCTTCTGGGAGAGTTTCTTTTTTACACCCCTGTCCTGCTTGTTTCCCACAGGTCTGATTTCCCCCATTTGCTGCCTTGCCTCTGACCCTCAATATTTATGAAACTTTTAAGAGACTGGAGGTTTTTGTTGTGATTGAAATAAGACTGGAAGTGGTGGCATGGGAGAGAATGAGGCCATGGGAAAGGGTTGTGGTAATTGCCCCTCCTGCCTGTTTCCTGCTGCTCTGGTTTCCTCTGGCTTCTCTTTAAATGTGGGCTGGACCAGCTGTAGTCACATGGAGTTGTCTTTAGAACATATTAGAACAACACTAACACCTCTGCTTCCCTTTCCTGGTAACTAGTGCAGCTTGTGCAGTCATCACCAGTAGTATCTCTCTTAATATTAGTGGGAGTGACTTATTTATTGTTTGAGAAGAAATGGTGGGAGAACATGGAGAAAAATGGGTTTATTTCATGCAATTGTGGGTTTTTTGTTTGTTTTTTTGAGACACAGTCTCACTCTTGCCGGGCTAGAGTGCCTTGGCTGTCGGCCTAGCTCACAGCAACCTCAAACTCCTGGGCTCAAGCAATCCTTCTGCCTCAGCCACCCAAGTAGCTCGGACTGGAGGCATGAGCCACCATGCCTGGGTAATTTTGTCTATATATATTTAGTTGGCCAATTAATTTCTATTTTTAGTGGAGACAGGGTCTTGCTCTGGCTCAGGCTGGTTTTGAACTCCTGAGCTTAAGTCATCCTCCTGTCTTGGCCTCCCAGAGTTCTAGGATTACAGGCATGAGCCACTTCGCCTCACCTGTTTTATAGTTATTTATTTATTTTTATTTTTATTTTTTTTGAGACAGAGTCTCACTTTGTTGCCCAGGCTAGAGTGAGTGCCATGGCGTCAGCCTAGCTCACAGCAACCTCAAACTCCTGGGCTTACGCAATCCTCCTGCCTCAGCCTCCCGAGTAGCCGGGACTACAGGCATGTGCCACCATGCCCAGCTAATTTTTTTTTCCTGTATATATTAGTTAGCCAATTAATTTCTTTCTATTTATAGTAGAGGCAGGGTCTCGCTCTTGCTCAGGCTGGTTTCAAATTCCCAACCTTGAGCAATCTGCCCGCCTCAGCCTCCCAGAGTGCTGGGATTACAGGCATGAGCCACCACGCCCAGCCTATAGTTTTTTAAAGAAAAGAAATTATTTTAGTTTTGCAATTTTTTGGTATCAGTGTTAAAGATAAGGTTTGTGAATTTCTGATTGGTGTAACTTATACCATGTTTCCCCGAAAATAAGACCTATCCATACGATAAGCCCTAGCAGGATTTCTAAGCATTTGCACAGTATAAGCCCTACCGCGAAAATAAGACCCAGTGATGGGCATGGCTAGACAGCGTATCTGCACAACCCATGGATTTCATTGCGGAGTGGTAAAGAAAATGAGCAGCCCTTCTCATCTGCCTCACAAGAGCTCTATTGTTCCACATGAGAGATTGGGGCCAATGGTTCTAAAGGAAATAGAGTCGCAAGAAATTCAGGATGGAATTTGAGGTTTAGAGAGTTATGATGATGTTCCAGAAGAAGATGCCTTAACCATATTTGAATAAATGTAGATTGTTGTACCGTACTTTAAAAAAATAACACATCCCCTGAAAATAAGCCCTAGGGTGTCTTCTTTAGGAAAAATAAATATAAGACCCTTATTTTGGGGGAAATGTGGTACTAGAGTGAGTTTCAATTTCAGATAACGTATTTTCATAGTGGACTTAAGAGTTCGCTTGAGTTAACTGTTCAGAATTAAAGTAGGCAATAGGGCTTACATTAAGGGGTAGATGCTTCATTTTAGACTTGGGTGCTCTTTTATTTTTTATTTTTGAGACAGAGTCTTGCTTTGTTGCCCAGGCTTAAGTGAGTGCCCTGGGGTCAGCCTAGCTCACAGCAACCTCAAACTCCTGAGCTCAAGCGATCCTCCTGCCTCAGCCTCCTGAGTGGCCAGGACTACAGGCATGGGCCACCATGCCTGGCTAATTTTTTTCTATATATATTAGTTGGCCAATTAATTTCTTTTTATTTATAGTAGAGATGGGGTTTCACTCTTGCTCAGGCTGGTTTCGAACTCCTGACCTTGAGCAATCCGCCCGCCTCGGCCTCCCAGAGTGCTAGGATTACAGGCCTGAGCCACCGCGCCCGGCCTTATTGGGTCTAATATTTAAAACATTTCATTGAAAATACATTTAAAGATTGTAGAGGAGAGAATTTCATTTGGATTTAAAGTTTTTGCTGTTACTTTGTTTCTTATTATTGGCTTAGTGTTACTAACTTGTTAAGTTAGGTGTCTGTAGGAACTTTCTCCTTTTTTTTTTTTTTTTGAGACAGAGTCTCGCTTTGTTGCCTAGGCTAGAGTGAGTGCCGTGGCGTCAGCCTGGCTCACAGCAACCTCAAACTCCTGGGCTCAAGCGATCCTTCTGTCTCAGCCTCCCAAGTAGCTGGGACTACAGGCATGAGCCACCATGCCCGGCTAATTTTTTCTATATATATTAGTTGGCCAATTAGTTTCTTTCTATTTATAGTAGAGACGGGGTCTCGCTCTTGCTCAGGCTGGTTTCGAACTCCCGACCTCGAGCAATCCGTCCGCCTCGGCCTCCCAGAGATCTAGGATTACAGGCGTGAGCCACCGCGCCCGGCCGGAACTTTCTCCTTTAAAGTTATATTGTATGTACACAATCCAGAAATACCTAGTACTTTTTTTTAAGACTAGTCAAGTGTAGTAGTGAGAAGGGGGGAAGAGTAGAACAAGTTAGTCTGTAACTGATTGAACAGTTGTGATAACTCACTATGTTGGACCTGCCCCTAGTACTTTCACTATGTACACTTTTTTCCCCTGTAATCTCAATATTTTCATCAAATTAGTCCTAGATATTATACCTATGAAGACTTTTACAGGCTCAGAATTTCTTCTTGTTAGTGGTGTCTTTCTTCTTCTGTACCTTTTATTTTATTTTATTTATTTTTTAGACAGAGTCTCACTTTGTTGCCCAGGCTAGAGTGAGTGCCATGGCGTCAGCCTAGCTCACAGCAACCTCAGTCTCCTAGGCTCAAGCAATCCTACTGCCTCAGCCTCCCGAGTAGCTGGGAATATAGGCATGTGCCACTATGCCCGGCTAATTTTTTCTATATATTTTTTTAGTTGGTCAATTAATTTCCTTCTATTTTAGTAGAGACGAGGTCTCACTCTTGGTCAGGCTGGTTTCAAACTCCTGACCTTGAGTGATCCACCCGCCTAGGTCTCCCAGAGTGTTAGGATTACAGGCGTGAGCCACTGCGCCCAGCCCTAGATAATGCTAAATTGTTTCCCATGTGTTATACAGTTCTCAGTCAGTCTCCTCATCTGAACCACAGAACACAGAAAATTGAGTGACTGTTTTCTCAATTCTCTTGATAGTACATAACTAATACCATTCTAGCTGTCTAGGGAAGAAGTTAAGTTCATACATGTAGTGGATATACCATGCTTTGGGACTTAATTATCAAGACTGGATGAGAGTTCTTCCACATCCCTGCCAGCATTTGATATTGCCTAACTTTTAGTTTTAGCCAGTTGTAATGGGATGTTTTAGATACATATTTTAGGAAAACCATGTGGCTAAATTTTGCTTTGTTAATGTGTTAACTTTTTAACTAAAGCATGGAGAACATTCATGTCTATTATAATTACAGGTATTTTGTATATATTTCTGCCATCATGTTTAGTCTTCTGCTTGCCTGATCAGTGTGTGTCTTTCTGTCCTTTTTACATTTTGGTTATTTTTTCTGTTTAATTTGCTCCAATATTTTAAGATTGTTCAAATCTATAAAAGCTAGTAGAAGAGTAATGAACACATGTTTATATACTTTTTCCTGAGTTACTGCTTAATATATTACCACATTGGTTTTTCTCATGTATATACTACATATATTGATGTTGACATTTATGCCTTAATATTTCCTTAGCCACAATTCTAGGAATGATCTAATAATACAGTATGCATAATATATGATATCAGTAATATCTGATATAACTCCACATTCAGACTTTCCCAATTGTGTACAAATTATCTTTTTACAGCTTTTATTCCTTTCTAATTAGGTTTTCTATATTTATATATTGTCACTGAAACACACAATTGCATGATAATCTATTTCTAAAGTAATTATTTTCAGTTATTTATTGGATATAACTGCTAGTCAGATCATCTAATAAGACATAACGACTGCCGTTATTTAGTTCAGATAATTCTCACCAATATAAGTAAATTGCTGGTTTATTGTAGGATAGGTAAACCTTTTTTTGGCTTTTGGAAAGCCTAAAAATAGTCTTTTTACTGCTGTGCAGACTCCAGGGTTTGAAACACTGATGAAAGTTTCTTTTGATGTATGAGAATGAGGCCAAACTATTACATTAGTAAAAATGTAGTGTATTCTGTTATTTTTGTGAAATGCTCAGAGTTTAAGATACTACAAATTAGGGCTGAATGATAGTTGCCCCTCCCCCAAAATGATACCTGCTACTCTATAGGGGTTCACTTGAACAGAGATTTATTGCTGCCAGCTGTCAGCAATGTTAGGTGCTGGGATACAGATGAATAATGCACAGTGCTTGTCTTTAAGCACAGTGCTTACGTTCTGGTGGGAAGACACAGTTTAAATCCAGTGCTTTAGGATTCCAGGATTTTGCTGCCAGTGACAGAAGAGTACTGTCAAATTTTTTTTTTCTTTTAGCAGGTGGAGAGGCATAGCCTTACTTTTCCTGGGCTCTTCCTATAACATCAAGTATGGTCAAATTCCTGAAGTTACATTTATTTCTCTTGTGAAAACACTTTGGATTTTGAATTCATAGTTCAATTTTATTACAATTTGTTATTTTGATTACCATTTGATAATTGTATCTTTTTTTGCCCTTGTCTGTTTAGTTTATTTGTAGCAGCTAGGAGGAGAGAAAGTTTTTTTTTGTGAGACAGTGTCTAGCTCTGCCACCTGGAGTAGAGTCCAGTGGCATGATCATAGTTTACTGTAGCCTTGAACTCTTGGGCTCAAGCGATCTACTTGCCTCAGCCTCCTGAAAAGCTGAGACTATAGGTGCCTGGCTAATTTTTTTATTTTTTGTAGAGACAGGGTCTTGGTATTGCCCAGGCTGGTCTTGAACTCCTGGGCTCAACCGATCCTTCTGCCTTGGCCTCCCAAAGTGATAGGATTACAGGTATGAGCCACCATGCCTGGCCAAAGTTGTTCTTAATATAAGCTACATGAGACATTTTCTTTTGTCTTTTTTTTTTTGAGACAGAGTCACTTTGTTGCCCAGGCTAGAGTGAGTGCCGTGGCATCAGCCTAGCTCACAGCAACCTCAAACTCCTGGGCTCAAGCAATCCTGGTACCTCAGCCTCCCGAGTAGCTGGGACTACAGGCATGAGCCACCATGCCCCGCTAATTTTTTCTATATATATTAGTTGGCCAACTAATTTCGTTGTATTTATAGTAGAGACGGGGTCTCGCTCTTGCTCAGGCTGATTTTAAACTCCTGACCTTGAGAGATCTTCCCACCTTGGCCTCCCAGAGTGCTACGATTACAGGCAGACTTAAGCCATCGGCCTGCCTGAGACCTGACTTTTTGTTTTTTTTTTTTTTTTTTTTTTTTTTTTTGAGACAGAGTCTCGCTTTGTTGCCCAGGCTAGAGTGAGTGCCGTGGCATCAGCCTAGCTCACAGCAACCTCAAACTCCTGGGCTCCAGTGATCCTTCTGCCTCAGCCTCCCGGGTAGCTGGGACTACAGGCATGCGCCACCATGCCCGGCTAATTTTTTATATATATATCAGTTGGCCAATTAATTTCTTTCTATTTATAGTAGAGACGGGGTCTCGCTCTTGCTCAGGCTGGTTTTGAACTCCTGACCTTGAGCAATCCGCCCGCCTCGGCCTCCCAAGAGCTAGGATTACAGGCGTGAGCCACAGCGCCCGGCCTGACTTTTTGAATATTAATTGTGTATCCTATTTTTAGTGGTTGAACCGTTAGTCCATTTTGTAGTTCATGATGTCTAGATTAATTATATACAGTTTTTGGGGAAAAAACCATTCATTTTACTGTTCCTGGAATGTAAATTTATGCATTAGCTGAGATACTGTACATGAAGGTGTCAACATCATGGTTTTGGAGGTATCTTCTGGTCCTGACACTTGGTGATGCTACCTTGAATAAGTACAGTATGTGTCTGTAATTTGGGATTTAATGATCTGTTCAAAATTTTATTAAATGGCTATTGAAATTTTCGTTATTCACAGCATGTTGTTAACAAACATTCTGTAACTTTTCAGAATGATGGAATGTGTCCTTGTTTTTCTTTCAAGGTATGATGTTACATGAGTTTTAGATAAGTTTTACCCAACAGTGCTTTTTTTTCATGCCTTAAAGTTAGGGTCCGAATGATGTATTTGTGTTATTTGCTTACATAAGTTTTAGCAGAATTACAGGTGGCTGTTAAGTCAACTATTTTCAGTTCCTTCTTAAACTGAGATCACTTAAAAAGGCAGCTGTTTCACTGAGGTATCTTATCTCAAAAGAGTCCTTGAAAAAAACAGGATTTTAGACTTTTTCTAAAAATGTTTCTTTTACATAGAAAATCTTTAGTTTGATCAAGTTTGTTTATTCTGCAGGTTTACTTTCTTTATATTACAATTAATTTAGACCATTTTTGCATTTCAATCTAGGAAGCTTTCTGTGGTATTTTGCTGATTTTTGTTTTGAAGAAGTTAAAAAATGGAGCAGCAGTTCTTACCTTTGTTAAAATACATCCTAAATTGACTTTGAATAAGGTGAAGTAAATATGGGTTTTAAAATTTGGTTGGATAGATTGAAATAACCCGGTGCTTCTTCCTGCAGCTCAAGAACCTGAGATATATATGTTTGAGTTTCTACTAGATTATTTTTAGAATCTCTTCCTCGTGCCTGTTTCTATTCTAAGCATTCTCTTGGAACTTGTTCCAGGGTAGTAGAACTCTTGTAGGGTGGAGATGATAGAGTGGGGATGGAACACGAGTGTAAACTGAATTCCTATGATCTGGCAACTGGATACTTGTTGCACAAGCCTTCCTATTTATTACACATAGCAGCTCTGTTTCTAGAATAAGAGGACATAGAATTTCCTCATGACAGTATATGAGTCGAAGGTGTTGATTTTTATAGTTTAGTTTCCATGCCCTAGTCATTTTCACAATTCAGTGGTGGTAACGGTTCTTTTTCTTTTTTTAAAGACATAGGGTCTCTCTGTTGCCCAGGATGGCCTCGAACTCCTGGGGTCAAGCCATCCTCCCGCCTCAGCCTCCTGAGTAGCTGGTGCTACATGTGTGCACCACTGTGCCTGGCTTGGTGGTAACGATTTTTAAGGGTGTTGATTATTTTGATAACTTAAGCTTTTTTACCTTAATTTAAGAATTCACTGTTTTCAGAAGTTTTATGTAAAACTAATATAAGAGATTTGGTTGTTGAATTTTGCATTCTGTTTATATATTTTTTGAGCTCTGTTTTTCCAGAGGATTTTAGTTACTCCTCCCCACCCTCCTTTGTTTATTCTACAAAACTTCAGTTTCTTCTCTGGACATTTTGTTGCCAGAGATGAAACATTAAAATCTTCTTTATGAATAGGAAATCAGCTATTCTGACATTTGTGTTAGTATGGGAGAGCCATAACTGACAGAAAACAGCTAGTCTGAATTTGTTTAATCATTCATTTTTGCATGTTCCAGGACCATTATTGTTATTATTTCTAAAGTTTTTTTTTTAAGGAATATGTTTGCAATTTTTAAGCCAAGGGCTTTTTTTTTTTTTTTTTTTTTTTTTTTAAGACAGAGTCTTGCTTTGTTGTCCAGGCTAGAGTGAGTGCTGTGGCGTCAGCCTAGCTCACAGCAACCTCAGACTCCTGGGCTCAAGCAGTCCTGCTGCCTCAGCCTCCCGAGTGACTGGGACTACAGGCATGCACCACTATGCCTGGCTAATTTTTTCTATGTATATTAGTTGGCCAATAGAAAGAAATTATTCTTTCTATTTTTATAGTAGAGACGGTGTCTCTCGCTCTTGCTCAGGCTGGTTTCGAACTCCTGATTTCGAGCATTCCGCCCGTCTCAGCCTCCCAGAATGCTAGGATTACAGGTGTGAGCCACCGCGCCTGGCCAAGCCAAGGGCCTTTTATAGTAACAATTTATAAATATATAACCCAGAGCAAGTAAACCTTAATTAAAAGACAAAAAGTGTCATTTCTAAATAATACTTTGACATAAAGTAAGCAATGTTCTTTTCATGTTTCACAAAGCAATTATTGTAGTTTAACCATGAAAATGGGACCATTATTTATAGCCTAATTACATACTCATTATGGAATATTTTATGTTAAGAATTGATTAGGCCAGACGTGGTGGCTCATTCCTGTAATCCTAGCACTCTGGGAGGCCGAGGAGGGAAGATCTCTCGAGGTCAGGAGTTTGAGAGCAGCCTGAACAAGAGTGAGACCCCGTATCTACTAAAAAATAGAAATAAATTAGCTGGACAACTAAAAATATATAGAAAATAATTAGCCGGGCATGGTGGCGCGTGCCTGTAGTCCCAGCTACTTGGGAAGCTAAGGCAGAAGGATCGCCTGAGCCCAGGAGTTTGAGGTTGCTGTGAGCTAGGTTGACGCCATGGCACTCTAGCCTGGGCAACACAGTGAGACTCTGTCTCAAGAAAACCAAAAAAAAATTGGAGAACAGTGAACTAGTAAAGTTTTCATAGTTTGAAATATAACAAAGAGTTTATGGTTTTCCTCATTGACAAGTGAGGATTGATGTACATTATACCAAAATAATGTTTGGTTGTAATTTTGAGGCTGTGAAGATTAAAGGTTGTGTTTTGTAAATTAAAAATTCAGTTGTAGCATCCATTCAACTTAGGTTAAGTGTGTTCCTTTTGTACATGCAGATTTTCATCACCAGATGGCACTGCTATAAGGAGAATGTCATTTTGTTAGTGTACTTAGATTATTTTCATAAATGGGGGCACTGAGGAATAAACAATTCAAAAGATGAGTGGGAAAAGTCAGATAATTCAATCAACATAACTGGTAACCTGGAAGTAAACTACCAATGATTTTATTTTTAAAGTTTTACCCTTAGGAGTATGACTCAACCAGGCAGGTTTTGATTGAATGTTTAACTTTAGGCACATAAGGTACAATTACAAAGTATTAGTACTGGAAGTGATTTTAGAAATAATCAAATAGATCTCTTTACATCAGGAAAACAAATATATGTCTTATATTTGTATAATGCTTCATGGTTTATTTATTTATTTTTTTTCAGAGATAGGGTCTTTGTTTTGTTGTTCAGGCTGGAGTGCAGTGGCATGATCATAGCTCACAGTGTAGCCTCTAACTCCTAGGCTCAGGTGATCTGCTGTCTCAGTCTCCTGAGTACTTGAGACTACATGCAGAGGTCACCATGCTGACATAATTTAAAAAATTTTACTTTTGTAAGGCCAGGTGTGGTGGCTCACGCCTATAATCCTAACACTCTGGGAGGCTGAGGCCAGAGGATCTTTTGAGGTCAGGAGTTCAAGACCATCCTGAGCAAGAGAAAGACCCTGTCTCTACTAAAGATAGAAAGAAATTAATTGGCCAACTAAAAATTTATAGAAAAGGCCGGGTGCGTGGCTCACGCCTATAATCCTAGCTCTCTGGGGGGCCGAGGCGGGCGGATTGCTCGAGGTCAGGAGTTTGAAACCAGCCTGAGCAAGAGCGAGACCCCGTCTCTACTATAAATAGAAAGAAATTAATTGGCCAACCAATATATATAGAAAAAATTAGCTGGGCATGGTGGCACATGCCTGTAGTCCCAGCTCCTTGGGAGGCTGAGGCAGTAGGATTGCTTGAGCCCAGGAGTTTGAGGTTGCTGAGAGCCAGGCTGATGCCAAGGCACTCACTCTAGCCTGGGCAACAAAGTGAGACTCTAAAAAAAAACCCTAAAAAACCAAAAAATAGAATTGCTAAAATCATAAACCACAGACTTATTAGATTGCTTTAGTAAATTAGTTTAAAAACCACCAGCAGGCCAAGTGTGGTGGCTCATGCTTCTAATTTCAGCATTTTGGGAGGCTTAAATGGGAGGGTTGCTTGAGCCTAGGAGTTCGAGACCAGCTTGGGCAGCATAGTGAGACCTTGTCTCTACAAAAATTTTTTAAAAAATTAGCCAGATGTGGTGGCATGAGCCTATATATAGTCCTAGCTACTCAGGAGGCCAAGTTGGGAGGATCACTTGAGCCCAGGAGTTCAAGGCTGGAGTGAGTTATGATGGCTCCACTGCACTCCAGCCTGGGCAACACAGTGAGACCCTATTTCTAAAGTAAAAAAAGAGCTATCAGCAAAATTTAAAATCCTAAGGGTCTGCTGCTTGAGAATTTGTATTCCAGAGAGCTTTTGTCTTTTATCTCATGTCCTCTTTTCCCCTGAATTATGTATATGCTTGCCTTATACTATGATTTGGAGATTTTGCTTACCATTCCTATTTTCTTGCAGATTTTGTTTTTTGTACATACGTTATTTTGTATATGCTGTATATGATGACTACAGTGAGTGGAGACCGTTGCCGAGGTGCTCGGGAAAAAACACAGATTTCTGCAACACAAGCAATACAACCACAGAAACAAGTGGTACAGGTAAGTTTTCGTGTAACTCTTGTTTGTATTGTTTAGAATTAAGGAAATGAAAGGGGAGAACACATTATTTAAGATTGTCCTTTGCAGGAAACCTAAAGGTTTTAGACCTTGTGTTTAAAAAGTATGTAGTTAAGAAAGAGGAAAGAAATAAATTTTTTTTTTTTTTTTTTTTGGAGGCAGAGTCTCACTCTGTTGCCCAGGCTAGAGTGAGTGCCGTGGCGTCAGCCTAGCTCACAGCAACCTCAAACTCCATGGCTCAAGTGATCCTCCTGCCTCAGCCTTCTGAGTAACTGGGATTACAGACATGTGCCACCATGCCCAGCTAATTTTTTTCTACATATTTTTAGTTGTCCAGCTTATTTCTTTCTATTTTTAGTAGAGACAGGGTCTTGCTCTTGCTCAGGCCGGTTTCTAACTCCTGACCTTGAGTGATCCTCCTGCCTCGGCCTCCCAGAGTGCTAGAATTACAGGCGTGAGCCATCTCACCTGGCCTGTATAAAGTTTTTAATGTTAAATATCCCCTCCTCAATTTGTATTATTTTAAATGAACTGAGATAATTCAAGTAAAGTGCTAAGCACAGTACCTAGTGCAACATTAAGCATTCTATATGTCATGTATATATATTTAAAAATAAATTTTTTTTCTTATGGCCCAGAGATCTGGCTTTTTATTTTTTTGTGACAGTCTCACTCTGTTGCACAGGCTAGAGTGCCCGGCCCAGAGTGCCCAGCTGGGTATTTGCTTTTTATTAGAATTGGGTTATACATATTTGGTAGAAATACCATAGAAGTGATGATCTGTTCATAATGTATCTTACCATGATGTGTAGGATATGTTTGTCCTGTATACTAATGATCAATTTTATCAATTGGTTAAAGTGTTATTTCTCTAGTGTCTTAGAGATACAAAGTCCAGTTTTTAAAAATATAAAATGGATCGTCATAGTTACTTTTTTTTTTTTTTTTTTGAGACAGTCTCGCTTTGTTGCCCAGGCTAGAGTGAGTGTCATGGCATCAGCCTAGCTCATAGCAACCTCAAACTCCTGGGCTCAAGCAATCCTACTGCCTCGGCCTCCCGAGTAGCTGGGATTACAGGCATGCCCCACCATGCCCGGCTAATTTTTTCTATCTATATTAGTTGTCCAATTAATTTCTTTTTATTTATAGTAGAGATGGGGTCTCGCTCTTGCTCAGGTTGGTTTCAAACTCCTGACCTTGAGCAATCTGCCCGCTTCGGCCTCCCAGAGTGCTAGGATTATAGGTGTGAGCCACCGCACCCGGCCCATCATAGTTAACTTTGCAGGATGTTTGTAAGGAGTTAGAAATTACATGAGGATGTGATCAGGAAATGGTAACCTTTACTCATGCTGTATATTCCACATAAGTTACGATTATGTGATTATAGTATTATTTGAAAGTTATGATATAAAATGTCATGGAAAATGCATGGTTCCTGATCAACTGAAAAATAGGCAAAATTATAGCAAAACTGTTGAACATTGAAGAAAAAAGCCGATTAGCGTATAGTATATAACTTATTAGACTAAGTTAATGTTTATCTTTGGAGCATAAGGATGATTTTTTTTTTTTTTTTTGAGACAGTGTCTCACTCTGTTGCCCAGGCTAGAGTGCCATGGTATCAGCCTAGCTCACAGCAACCTCAAACTCCTGGGCTGAAGCGATCCTCCTGCCTCAGCCTCCTGAGTAGCTGGGACTACAGGCATGCGCCACCACGCCTGGCTAATTTTTCCTGTATACATTAGTTAGCCAATTAATTTCTTTCTATTTATAGTAGAGATGGGGTCTTGCTCTTGCTCAGGCTGGTTTCGAACTCCTGACTTCGGGCAGTCCGCCTGCCTTGGCCTCCCAGAGTGCATAAGGATGATTTTTAAAAATCCCACTTCATTTTCCAAATTTTTTTGGGTGACAGATTTTCAGTAAAAAACATTTGGCTTTATTAGAAAAGTTGTCAGCACATTTTCACTGTGAAAGCAGCTTAGCTCATAAGCTTTGTGAATGGATGAGATACAGAGGAAGAGCTTTGGTAATGATTCTTTTCTTGGCAAGATATTTTTCAACTTGAGAGTTGGCTTGGTGAATGCCACTAATGTTTATCTTAGGGGTGGGTGCACTAATTTATGTTTAACGTACAATTTACCAGTTGATCCTGCTTTTTTTCCTCTTTTTCCCCAAGCTGTACAGATCTCTTCACTTCTTAGAGCTCAGCCTGGTAACTGCCTTATACTCTGATTTATGTTGGAGCTTTGTTTATTGAATATGTATTGAATTGTATTGAATTGTGTATCAGATAAAGTAATTTTTTTGTTGACTAAGATAGGGTATTTTACAAAGGTAAAAATTATTTGACGTCCTGATTAAAAATCATTATATGCTAGTGTTATATCACTGAAGAGAAATGCAGAGTATATAAGTCATGGTACCTAGGCTGAAAAAGCTAAGTGTTTGAATAAATCAATAATTGGCATTTATCTTATTAATTATATGTTACTTATTAATTAATAGTGACTTTACAGTTAGAAATGTATGGGTAAAGCAGTATCACAGTGAAAATATATAAACATGTATAAGCCCCAGACCATCCCTTATAGCAGAGTGCTTTGATTGATTGATTGATTGATTGATTGAAGGCAGGGTCTCATTCTGTTTTTGTAGAAACGGGTGTCTTGGTATGTTGCTCAGGTTGGTTTTGAATTCCTAGCCTCAATGTTCAAACAGTCCTCTTACCTCTGCTGCACAGAGTACTGGGACCACAGGCATGAACTACCACGCCCTGCCGCACCTGGCCAAAATGCTATTATTAATAACTATTCTGGGCCAGGCGCGGTGGCTCACGCCTGTAATCCTAGCACTCTGGGAGGCCGAGGCGGGCGGATTGCTCAAGGTCAGGAGTTCAAAACCAGCCTGAGCAAGAGTGAGACCCCGTCTCTACTATAAATAGAAATTAATTGGCCAACTAATATATATAGAAAAAACTAGCCGGGCATGGTGGCACATGCCTGTAGTCCCAGCTACTCGGGAGGCTGAGGCAGTAGGATCACTTGAACCCAGGAGTTTGAGGTTGCTGTGAGCTAGGCTGATGCCATGGCACTCATTCTAGCCTGGGAAAAGTGAGACACTGTCTCAAAAAAAAAAAAAATAACTATTCTGCTTACATCCTTTAGTGAGTTTCTGTCTACTCATTCATGGCTTTATTTTTGTTAATATTTTAATGGGGTGGGGGGGGTTCTTTGTTTTTGTAAATTGTGTACATTTACATTTCAGGTACAATTCATATTTAAGTATTGCTGCCTTTAGAGCCATCATTTGTTGCTGTTTTCCTCCCTGTCCCATTACTTATTCATACTTTTTTTTTTCAGAAAGATTGCAGCCACAGTCCCTGGCTTTGATCTATCTTGTACTCTGTGACATTTTTACATGAGGTGTTTTCTGTCTGAAATGTCTTGAATCAAGGGCATTCTTGTAGTCCTTGTAATACTTAGGCTGTGAGTGAATGAGTACTCAATTTCACTATCTTGGATTTTTTTTTTTTTTTTGAGACAGAGCCTTGCTCTGTCACTGTGCTATAGTGCCTTGGTGTCAGCCTAGCTCACAGCAACCTCAAATTCCTGGGCTCAAGCAATCTTAAGCCCTTAGCCTCCTTGGTAGCTGGGAGTACAGGCATGTGCTACCACTCCTGGCTAATTTTTTCTATTTTTAGTTGTCTGGCTCATTAATTTTTTTTTTTTTTTGGGACAGAGTCTTACTGTGTTGCCCAGGCTAGAGTGCCATGGCATCAGGCTAGCTCACAGCAACCTCAAACTCTGGGGCTCAGGCGATCCTCATGCCTCAGCCTCCCGAGTAGCTGGGACTACAGGCATGTGCCACTATGCCTGGCTAATTTTTTCTATATAGTTTTAGTTGGCCAATTAATTTCTTTCTATTTATAGTAGAGATGGGGTCTCACTCTTGCTCAGGCTGGTTTCGAACTCCTGACCTCGAGCGATCCACCCACCTTGGCCTCCCAGAGTGCTAGTATTACAGGCGTGATCCACCGTGCCCGGTCAAAATGCATAAACTTTGTAAACCAATCCCCTATGAAAATAGAGAACATTACCCTTGTCTTAGAAATGCTGCTGACATTTGTCTTAAGTTTGTTTTCTTTGTGCAAACATCCTGCCTGCTTTAGAGATCTGGTGCTTCTCTTTATGTACTACTGACTGCTCTCTCCTTGTCAGTCTCTTGCCTCTAAGTCTCATTTTCATCTTTCTGTGCATTTTCCACTTCAGACTCTTTGCATGTATCCTAATGTGAATTTTCTTCTCTCAGCTTCCCAGTACTTGTACATGTTTATTCACTTTCCTCAGTCTTAAAATGTGGAAGGACAGAACCATTTCCCCTTACATTCTTTCCTTCTCAAGGCAACCACACCAGCCTCGACTCTCATTGCTGCCTTCTTAGACTGTTAAATAGCTTCCTCCCTAGTTGGGAGGCAACATGATCGATATATTGGACACTACACTCCTGGTACCGTAGTAGGTCTGGGCCGTTAAAAAGCAGCATAAGCTTGGGTAAAATACACAGGGACACAGCACAGAGTTCAACTGCATTACCTCTAGGATCCTTTCTAGCAATAAAGTAGAAGGAAGCTGTGTTGTGTGATTTTAAACATAGGAAACTTTTGGTATCACAACAATAACAATTCATAGATGAACAAATTCATAATGATTATTTACCAGATTGCTGTTGGCTCTACTCTGTACAACCCTTTTTCATCTGTTTTTCTCAAGATTGCATGCATATTGCAAGAGTATGTTTGGGGGGGGGCATTTTCCCATGTTTATACATGTATATGTATGTATCTTTTATTTTAAAGCCATACAAAATTAGTTAATGTCATATATTCTCCTTTCCTTGTCTGATTGCCCAGGGACTTTGCCTGTCTAGTTTAGTTGACTGTTCAGTGCAGTGTTGAATAGATGTGGCTAAAATAGGCAACATTACTTTGTTCTTGATCTCAGGGGAAAAGCTTTTAGTCCTGTTTCACCAGTATGATGTTAGCTGTGAGGTTTTTGTGTGTGTGTGTGTGAAGGGAATGAGTAGTGAGCAGGAGGTTCAGTTTTTTTTTTCTTTTGTTAAGACAGAGTCTCACTCTGTTGCCTCTGGTAGTACACAGTGGTGTTGTCATGGCTCACTTCAACCTCAAATTTTAAAAAGTATACATCTTTACAGCCTTTGTGCAGAGAATTTTTGAGGAGATGGTATGAAACTCCTTTTAAAATTTGTAGAAGTTTCTTTGACCTAGTCGTTTCATATCTTTGTATTTATTTTAAGGAGGCTATCATGGAGCTATATGAATGGATCTCTGTAGTATTTATACAGTAATAAAAATTTGTAAAGTAATGTGTAGCACCTGTGCAGTAGATTGTTAGGTAGCCATTAACTCTGATGTAGATATTCACAGTAAGTTGTGTGTGTGAGAGAATGTGACCCTAGTTAGTAGTATTTTAAGTATTCTTTTTTTTTTTTTTTTGAGACAGAGTCTCACTTTTGTTGCCCAGGCTAGAGTGAGTGCTGTGGCGTCAGCCTAGCTCACAGCAACCTCTGACTCCTGGGCTCAAGCGATCCTCCTGCCTCAGCCTCCCGAGTAGCTGGGACTACAGGCATGCATCACCATGCCCGGCTAATTTTTTTGTATATATACTTTTAGTTGGTCAATTAATTTCTTATTTTTAGTAGAGACGGGGTCTCGCTCAGGCTGGTTTCGAACTCCCGACCTCGAGCAATCCGCCCGCCTCAGCCTCCCAGAGTGCTAGGATTACAGGCGTGAGCCACCGCGCCCAAGTATTCTTTTTTTGATAAAAGAGAAAGATATACAAGTGCGAAATAAATAGGTTTGGTACTAGATGGTGAATTCATGGATTACTTTTTATAATTTTTTTGTGCTTGATGTGTAAAAATGTTGTAATTTTAGAAGATGTAATATTAATAGTAGGAAGCGGATGAATATCAGTGGTGCTTGCACTGGAGCATGGCTGCATAAGTCTGCTAGGTAATTAGTAATGTATATTTTTTAGGTTTCTGACTCCAGGAGCAGAAGGTATACATAGGTATTAGGGAAAATGGGCAAATTGCTCCTGTAGACTTAGAGCAACAGGGGCATCAAAGTTCTAATTTCCTTCATTCTATGAAAATTGATTATGTGAATTGAATTGGAGTTATCTTGTCATACCCAGGTAACTTAGAATTAGGAGACCAGGGGGGAAGTGCCTGCCCAGGGATTATATTACAAGCCAGCTGCCGAAATGCTATAACCTAAAAACCAGTTTTACCTGGTAGCTGCCCTGACTCTAATACTAATTTTACCTACTGCCTTCACATACTAATTAGAGCCTGTCAGCTTCCCCCAACCAAGTTCCCAAGTACTAATGAGTTTTCTTCCAAAACAGTACCTAACATTTCTCTTTCTAATAACATTCCTAACCTTCTCTTTGTTTATCAAACATATTAGAGGTGACCCTGACCTGTATGTATGTCTTGGATTGCAATCCTACTTCTTGTTTATTTTTCCCAGATAAAAGCCTTTTTACTTAGAGATTTCTCTCTCTCTCTCTCTCTCTTTTTTTTTTTTTACTTATTATTTACTCCAAAACCAGATGTATATTGTGCAAGTTCCATCTTTTAAGAGCTCATCTTGCTCTTTGGTTTCCATTTTGCATTCTTATGTTATCATGTCACTCATTCTTTTGTCTGTTGCACTGGGACTTTTCTGGTTTTTTTTTTTTTTTTTTTTGAGACAGAGTCTCGCTTTGTTGCCCAGCCTAGAGTGAGTGCCGTGGCGTCAGCCTAGCTCACAGCAACCTCAAACTCCTGGGCTCAAGCCATCCTTCTGCCTCAGCCTAAGTAGCTGGGACTACAGGCATGCACCACCATGCCCGGCTAATTTTTTCTATATATATTAGTTGGCCAATTAATTTCTTTCTATTTATAGCAGAGACGGGGTCTCACTCTTGCTCAGGCTGGTTTTGAACTCCTGACCTCGAGCAATCTGCCTGCCTCGGCCTCCCAGAGTGCTAGGATTATAGGCCTGAGCCACCGCGCCCGGCCAGAAGAGTACCTTCTTAAGAGTACCTTCTTAAGAGTACCTTCTTAAAAAAAATTTTCTAATTTATTTAGTTTTTTTGAGATAGGGTCTTATTCTGTTGTCCAGGCTGGAGTGTAGTGGCATCATCATAACTCACAGCAACCTCAAACTCTTGGGCTCAAATGATTCTCTTGCCTCAGCCTCCTGAGTAGCTGGGACTACAAGCATGTACCACGGTGCCTGGCTAATTTTTGTATTTTTTTTAGAGAACGGGGTCTTGCTCTATTGCTCAGGTGGGTCTCAAGCTCCTGGCCTCAAGCAATCCTCTGGTTTTGGCCTCCCCAGATTGCTAGGATTACAGGCGTGAACCGCCATGCCCGGTGTGATGTTGTTTTTTTTTAAAATATTTTTGAATGAAAATAGTAACTGGAAAAGAGTTTTCTGCATAGGGTGACTAACAGTGTTTGAAAGTTTCTTGGTTTTTAATTAAAAGTCTTTAAAAATTGTAGTTTAAGGAGGAGTAGTTTAAAGTATCTTAAAAATAGTTAAAAACATTTTTTATTTAGCTAAATTCATCCTCTTCAGCTGACGAGAATACCTTTTTAGAGTTGACAGCAGAGCTTTTTTGCTTTTTTGACACTGGCTCTGGTTCCAAGCCTATGTCTGGAGAGTTGTTTCTGTTGCTTCTTGTTCTAATACTTTCTCTTGTGCTGATTTTCCCCAAAGGGCCAGAGGAAAGAAAATTCAAACAAACCACTTGGCCAGTTAAGATGAATAAGAACTTTAGGTCACTTGGTCAAAGCAGTGGGTCCTTTTTGCTTATTTTATGCTTATTTTTCCTAGGAACAGATTCTATATAGTTCAGAGGCCTAAATTCAAGATCCTTCTGTTTTTCTGGTTAATCAGTATTTCTATTACCATAGTGCTATACTACTAAGGAGCTTTATCTGTTTGTACCCTAACTTAATATTTTTGGTGCTCAAATCTTTAATAATTATGTGTGTGCTTTACAGGCAACAGCTGAACAGATGCGTCTCGCTCAAGTGATCTTTGATAAGAATGATTCAGATTTTGAAACTAAAGTTAAACAGGTATGTTTCTGACGAAGGATATCATTTTTGTAATCTATTCTTAGGCTTAAAAAGATAATTTCAGGCCGGGCGTGGTGGCTCATGCCTGTAATCCTAGCACTTTGGGAGGCCGAGGCGGGCGGATTGCTCAAGGTCAGGAGTTCGAAACCAGCCTGAGTGAGACCCCGTCTCTACAAAAAAAAAAAATAGAAATAAATTAATTGACCAACTAAAAATATATATACAAAAAATTAGCCGGGCATGGTGGCACATGCCTGTAGTCCCAGCTACTCGGGAGGCTGAGACAGTAGGATCGCTGAGCCCCGGAGATTAAGGTTGCTGTGAGCCAGGCTGATGCCACGGCACTCACTCTAGCCTGGGCAACAAAGTGAGACTCTGTCTCAAAAAAAAAAAAAAAAAAGATAATTTCAGTAGAGATTTCAGTTTTAAAGTAAGCCTGTAGCTTATTCTCCACTCATCTATATATTGGATTTTGGACTTGTGATTAAGTACCTTGGTTGGTGGGCAGCTGTGAAGGGATTGAATATTTTCATCCTCTTGGCCGTAGATGCTTTCTGAGTTACCAATGTTTACATGCGAACATTGGGCTAGATATTTTTGAAGCTACCCTGACATTTTTTATAACTGTATAGAAAGTATATTTAATATTTTGTGTGTTCTCAGGAAATTTGGTTTCATGTTATGGAAAAGCTGAATTGCCTTTTCAAACATGGGTGTGATTCCAAACTTTAGTTGGGAAAGTATAAAGTTAAATTTTTAGGGCAATGTCTTCATTTGAAATTTTAATGAGAGGTGTTTGATAATCTTAATTTCAAACCCTACTTTAGTGTCGTCTTTTCCCATCAGAGTTCTAGAAAGCAAACTGTAATCCTTTCATCAGTGCCAAATATTCTAACCCTTTGTAGATGTCTTCCATGAATTATTCCTTGCAGTAAATTTTCCACAGTGTACTTTTTTTTTTTTGAGACAGAGTCTCACTCTGTTGCCCAGGCTAGAGTGAGTGCCCGTGGCATCAGCCTAGCTCACAGCAACCTCAAACTCCTGGGCTCAAGCAATCCTGCTGCCTCAGCCTCCCGAGTAGCTGGGACTACAGGCATGCGCCACCATGCCCAGCTAATTTTTTTGATATCTATTAGTTGGCCAATTAATTTCTTTCTATTTATAGTAGAGACGGGGTCTTGCTCTTGCTCAGGCTGGTTTTGAACTCCTGACCTCGAGCAATCTACCCGCCTCGGCCTCCCAGAGTGCTAGTATTACAGGCGTGAGCCACCTCGCCCAGCCCACTGGGTAAATTTTGATGTAGACTGTGCTTCTTAACGATTGTATGTGGCAGGCATTCAGTTATTACAGATAATTGATAGCTAAAGACTGAAGCACTGGAAAGCTGTAGAGTATGTGGAAGTTTTGCTGCTTGATAAAATGAAAAGATGAAAACAGGGAGGCTGAATGGTGTAAAGAGCTGTGATTTTGAGATCAGGGCACTTGGGTTCTAAATAGGCTGTGGTATTAGTTTTGTAACCATAGATGAATCACTTGAAATATCGGGGTCAAGCGGTTTGAAACTTTAGCTAGTACGTATTAAAGTACTTAAATGTAGTTCACAATATATATTTACAAAATAGGCTGGGGACCATGGCTCTTGCCTATAATCCTAGCATTCTGGGAGGCTGGGGCAGGAGGATAGCTTGAGGCCAGGAGTTCGAGACCAGCCTGAGCAAAAGCAAGATACCACTTCTGGAAAAAAATAGAAAAATTAGCTGTGCATGGTGGTTCTCGCCTGTAGTCCCAGCTACTCAGGAGTCCAAGGTAGAAGGATCACTTGAGGCTGGGAGTTCGAGGTTTATCTATATATAAAAGTAGATTTGTTCGCTGATAATCGAGAAACCTGGATTGTGCCTAATATGCGATTATTCTAGTGATGAATATTCTAAGTAGTTTAGTATCCGTTGTTAGTAAAAATGGGTCTGAGATTCCTTTAATTACTTCAAAAATAGCATTCTATTAAAACTCTTTGAGAAAATATGTCTAGGATTGTGTTTTGTGAAAGCAACAGAATTCTATTTGTGACATTATAACTTAAATGTATGTGAAGTGTTCTAATCTTAGCAGTATAGCAAATGCATGGAATGTTTTTCCTGTGCAGAATATTTGGAATAGATTTTTTGTGAATGGTGGCCATATACTCATAGTTCCACTGAATATTTTAGTAGTTCAGAGTGTGGGAATCTTTGGACATTGAACTAAGTTTGAATAGTCAGATCCCTGTTTCTGGGTACTCTGAAAATATTGGTATATATGTGTGTGTGTACATGTGTATGTGCTGCTTATTGATAATCTGATACTTGGTCAACTTGGAGAACAACTGATTTATAGTTTGACATTGCCAGTATTAATGAAGGAACATGGAGTGGCCACAAAAATAAAAAAAACATGTAAATGTATTCTCAATGTAAACTCAGAATCTAGAAGAGGCCATCTTCATGTAGAAGGGTTACATAGGCCGGGCGTGTGGCTCACACCTGTAATCCTAGCACTCTGGGAGGCTGAGGCGGGCGGATTGCTCGACGTCAGGAGTTCAAAACCAGCCTGAGCAAGAGCGAGACCCCGTCTCTACTATAAACACAAAGAAATTAATTGGCCAACTGATATATATAGAAAAAAATTAGCCGGGCATGGTGGTGCATGCCTGTAGTCCCAGCTACTTGGGAGGCTGAGGCAGTAGGATTGCTTGAGCCCAGGACATTGAGGTTGCTGTGAGGTAGGCTGACGCCACAGCACTCACTGTAGCCTGGGCAACAAAGCGAGACTCTGTCTCAAAAACAGAAAACAAGAAGAGTTACATAATTTCTGTATTTGTGTAGAAGAATCTCAAAATTAATATCAAGTTTGGCTCTCTCTAACCATTTTGTGGTATATTCAATAGCTTATGGAAGTGACCGGGAAAAATCAAGATGAATGCATAGTGGCCTTACATGACTGTAATGGAGATGTGAATAAAGCTATCAATATATTGCTGGAAGGAAATTCAGATACAGTAAGTATTATTAATTGATTTGCATTGCCAGATATGTCTGTTTCATATTGATCTTGGTTGGGTGGTAGGATGATGGGGATTATGGGTCCCATCCATATTTGTCTTAAGTTCTAGAAAGAACACTAACATGACATGACTGTTTTTGTTATGTATGGTTTCTTAATGAAGTCACAGAATTGGAAGACTTAAAAGAGAATTTGGTGATCTACTCCAGTCTTATGCAGTTTCCAAAGTTCTCTAGGTTTGTGGATATTTTCAGCACTTGAAAAAAACATCTTTTTGCTCTACTGCTCATGTTTCTTTTTCTTTTTTTTTGTTTTTGAGACAGAGTCTCGCTTTGTTGTCCTGGCTAGAGTGAGTGCCGTGGCGTCAGCCTAGCTCACGGCCATCTCAAACTCCTGGGCTCAAGCAATCCTTCTGCCTCAGCCTCCCGAGTAGCTGGGACTACAGGCATGTGCCACCATGGCCGGCTAATTTTTTCTATATATATTAGTTGTCCAATTAATTTCTTTCTATTTATAGTAGAGGCAGGGTCTTGCTCTTGCTCAGGCTGGTTTTGAACTCCTGACCTCGAGCAATCCGCCCACCTTGGCCTCCCAGAGTGCTAGGATTACTGGTGTGAGCCACCGCGCCTGGCCTTACTGCTCATGTTTTCTTCATCTGAATTGTCACCTCTCAGACTATTCCTTTTATCTGTAGACGAATAGAAAACTGGCACTTGCTGGTGTACCTTTTTTTTTTTTTTTTTTTTTTGAGACAGAGTCTCACTTTGTTGCCCAGGCTAGAGTGAGTGCTGTGGCGTCAGCCTAGCTCACAGCAACCTCAAACTCCTGGGCTCAAGGGATCCTCCTGCCTCAGCCTCCTGAGTAGCTGAGACTACAGGCATCCACCACCATGCCCGGCTAATTTTTTGTATATATTTTTAGTTGGCCAATAATTTCTTTCCTTTAGAGACGGGGTCTCGCTCTTGCTCAGGCTGGTTTCGAACTCCTGACCTTGAGCGATCCGCCCGCCTCGGCCTCCCAGAGTGCTAGGATTACAGGCGTGAGCCACCTGGCCCGGCCGCTGGTGTACCTTTTAACTTATGTGTGAATACTCTACACACATTGTCATAACAGTTTGACATATATATTAATAAGAAAATATATATTGGTTTTCTTACCCCAGTTGTTTTTTTTTTTTTTAAATATTATTAATTCTTACTTTATTTCTTTTTAGAAAATATTTTGCTTTTAATTGGCCTCCTGGGCCAGAACTGCAGCAAGTTTTTTTTTTATTTTAGGTAGGATGGAACTAAACCTCACTATACGGCAGTTGTCAGCTCTAAACTTAACTATTTCTGTGTGGAGATTGCACTGTATTTCATTTGTATTTTTTTTTTTTTTTGAGACAGAGCCTCACTCTGTTTTCCCGGGCTGAGTCTGTTTCCCGGGCTGAGTACTGTGGCATCACTCTGGCTCACAGCAACCTCAAACTCCTGGGCTCAAGCAATCCTCCTGCCTCAGCCTCCTGAGTAGCTGGGACTACAGGCACGTGCCACAGCGCCCGGCTAAATTTTTCTATATATTTTTAGTTGGCCAATCAATTTCTTTCTATTTTTAGTAGAGATGGTGTCTCACTCTTGCTCAGGCTGGTTTTGAACTCCTGACCTTGAGCAATCCACCTGCCTTGGCCTCCTGAGTGGTAGGATTACAGGCATGAGCCATTGTGCCCGGCCACATTTGTTTGTTTTAATTGAAGAAACTGGGCTGCAATCCCAGCACTTTAGGAGACTGAGGTGGGAGGATCGCTTGAAGCCAGGGATTGAAGACCAGCCTGAGCAAGAGCGACACCCAGTCTCTACAAAAAACCAGAAAAATTAGCTGGGTGTGATGGGACATGCCTGTAGTCCCAGCTACTCGGGAAGCTGAGTTAGTGAGGTAGGAGTTTGAAGTTGCAGTGAGCTATGTTCATGCCACTGCACTCTAGCCCCATTGAGTGAGACCCTGTCTGAAAAAAAAAAAAGGTTGAGGAAACCATTTCTTTCAGATTAGATTATAACAAATATTCTTCTAAGAGAGGGCACAATTTTTTGGGGTTTTTTTTTTTTTTTTATTCAACACATCAATTTTTGCATTCCTTGTCAGGTTTCATGTTTAGTTATGTTTTCATTTTTAGGGATAGACTGTAGTACGGACAGGTAGTATAGAAATGAATTGCTGTGAGAAACTGAAAAACTAAAATGAGTATCTTTTTTTGGTTGGGGTGCAACAAGCAGAATGAATTTTCTTAGTAATAAAAGTTAGCTAATTTGGTAGCTAATTTTGAAATTATCTCACTATTTTGAGTGTTGAAGTATCAGTGGGTAAAATTCTATGCAGGAGAACAGTGATCCACATGATAAACCACCAAATAATGTGAATTTGTTGGGAAAACATTAAATGATAAATTATAAAATTTTGAATAGTTTTTTGTTTGCTGACATGTAGGGATAAGTTTTCTGAGATTTATAAAATATGGGGAATCTGTTTACCTCATTGCTTGTGGATGGATGTAGTATGTATGGAATGGCTCTCAGTTACTTTAAAAGTGAATTGAGCCGGGGGTGATGGCTCATGCCTATAATCCTAGCACTTTGGGAGGCTGAGGCGGGTGGATTGCTCAAGGTCAGGAGTTCAAAACCAGCCTGAGCAAGAAGTGAGACCCCGTCTCTACTGTAAATAGGAAAAAATTAATTGGCCAACTAAAAATACACAGAAAAGGGGGGAAATGGGCATTTATTGAAACCTTAAAATCTGTACCCCCATAATATGCCAAAATAAAAAAAATAATTAAAAAAAAAAGAAAAGAAAAAAAAAATACACAGAAAAAAGAAAATTAGCTGGGCATGGTAGTGGATGCCTGTGGTTCCAGCTACTCGGAAGGCTGAGGCAGAAGGATTGCTTGAGCGCAGGAGTTTCAGGTTGCTGTGAACTAGGCTGATGCCACAGCACTCTAGCCTGGGCAACAGAGTGAGACTCTGTCTCAAAAACAAACAAACAAAAAATCTCCTGTGAATCAAAAAGCTAAACTGCTTTCTTTATCATCAAAGAAATTGCTGTGAATTAACGAAATATTTCTAAATGTTAACTGATGTTTCCAAATATTAAAAAGGGTTTTTTTTTTCTTTTTATGGTTATAGATAAATCATTTTCTGTTTCCTTTAGCTGATTCCATTCCTATTCTGTGACAGTTGAGTGAAATTTTAAGTGTTTTTTCTTTTTTACGTTAGATGGGTGATGTGACAACATCAAAACAAGGTTTGAGGGAGGCGCATCTCAAGAATGGGCATGAAAACCCTATCATCATGCTTATGAACTACGCAAGGATCAAGTTTTAAGTCTTAAATGTCCTTGTTTCCGGCTATGTATTAGAAAGTAAAGATGAAATTTTCATAAAGAACCCTATTTTAGTTACCTTTTGAGCAATTTCATAGCGAGAGCGAGATTTGTCTTTGTTTTCTTCAAAGATCAGAAAACAGTCTGGGTGCAGTTGCTCCTACATGTAATCCCAACACTTTGGGAGGCCAAGGTGGGCGGACCTCTTGAGACCAGGGGTTTTAGAACAGTCTGGGCAACACAGTGAGAGCCTATTATTTTGTAGAGACAAAAAATAAGAAAAATTATCCAGATGTAGTAGTGGTGTGTGCCTATAGTCCCAGCTACGTAGGAGGCTGCGGCAGGAAGATCACTTGAGCCCAGGAGTTTGAGGATGCAGAGAACTATGATTGTGCCACTGCATTCTAGCCAGCGCAAAACAGCAAGACCCTGTCTCTTAAAAAAATACTGTGTATACACATGTGTACGCACACTCAGCTGCACACACCTTGTGCTAACTCTATTGAGTAAAAATTTTCCAGGACCTCTGGGATTTACTTTTTGCCCGCTAAATAAGAGGACTGGATTCTATTTTTTACAAAATTGTCTAGTTTATTCATATTAGCAAACTTATAAATTGAGATTATATACTATGGCGATTTTTTTTCTTCTGGAATAAATAAGCTTTATTTTCTTTAATTGAAAAAGCAATTCATGTGATGGAAGAAGTCTTTGGAAGTGAGAAAAAAAGAAGTAGAAAGATTTATAATCTTTTAAATTAAAAAAGTTTAAATAAATGATACAAAAAGAAGAAGAAAAGCAATTCAGTAAGATAAAATGGTTAAATCAATGAAACAGCCTGACTTAGATGATGACTTCCATTTTCTTCAGTATATACCCAGATTCCTATTTGAACTGAAACATTTAATCCTATTGCATATGCTACTAGTTGATAACTTGCTTTAGTTATATCAAGGAGCTCTTTCTTTTCTTTTTTTTTTTTTTTATGTAATCAAGATGTTTGTAAAGGAGCTCTTTCTATGTGTACCTGTAAACTGGTTAAATGGCTACATACTGCTCCATTTATGGATCTACTTGAGTAGATAGTCTCCTTCCTAAGTTAGATGTTTTAGGAATTCTCCCATCTACTTTATTCTGTTGACCATTTTGTTTGTACTTAACTATTTTTATAATTATTAGATTATTTTCATTCAATATGAGCCTAGAAATAATCATTCCTGGATCAGAATGTATACTAATGAAAATTTGGGTACTGTTTTCAGCTGGCCTTCTAGGAAGGTTACAATCAGTACATGCTCACCAGAACTGTATGAAAATAGCTGATCCACCTTAACTATCAGGTGTGTGAATATATTTAATCTTTATCAAATCTTAGGGGTAGAAAATAACTTGTTTTAATATGTATTATTATCATTTTTTTATTAAGACAGTTTCTCTTGTTGCCTGGGCTACAGTACCATGGCGTCAGCCTAGCTCACAGCAACCCTACACTCCTGGGCTCAAGTGAGTCTCTTGCCTCTGCCCCCCAAGTAGCTGGGACTACAGGTGCATACCACCATGCCCAGCTAATTTCTTTTTTATTTTTTAAAAGTTGTTTTTGGCTAATTTCTTGAGCCAGGGTCTCACTCTTGCTCAGGCTGGTCTCAAACTCCTGAGCTCAAGCAGTCGTCCCGCTTCAGCCTCCCAGAGTGCTAGGATTACAGGTGTGAGCCAGCACGCCTGGCCAATTTCTTTCTATTTTTAATAGAGATGGTGATCTTGCTCTTGCCCTTGCTTGTCTCCTGAGCTCAAGCAATCCTTCTACCTCTGCCTTTCAGAGTGGTAGGATTATAGGCGTGAGCTACCATACCTGGCTTAACATGTGTTTTTTTAACATCCATTTTTTATATCTGAGTGGATATGTAAGTTCATCAAAGGGTTTGTAGAAGTCTAGAAATTCCATCGGAAAAAGTGTTTTGAAGCTGGCTTCCATTGTTTTAGAAACAATTTCAGCTATATCACTTGAATTTTGATTTATTGATTTCTGTTGCTTATGTTTATTTTGGATATACAATGTTATTTTCTTTCTTTTAGATTTTTGCATCTTAAAATAATTATGACTCTAATTTTGGGATTGAATAACTTCAAATCTCTTGTGAAATAAAGTGGGTTGTGGAAAACCAAATAGACACTATTGGGCCATTGTTGGGATTTCCCTGTAATATACACTGCTTGATATTCTTATATTCACTTATATTTAAGAATGTAGTATCTTATTCTTTTTTCAGCAATTTATATATTTTTTCTTTATTTTTCCCCCCTTTATTAACTAAGATGGAAACAATTTATATATTTATGATATGATTAGATTTGGTATCACCGTTTATAGGTTGGAGTGGAGAATGGAGGTTATATAAATTATTTGTTTTCGCATTATTATAATAATTCTCTGAGATTGAAATTTTGGGTATTTGCTTTATAAAAAAGTAAAACTATCCTTAAATTTTACTTTTCTTTTTTTTTTTTTTTTTTTTGAGACAGAGTCTCGCTTTCTTGCCTAGGCTAGAGTGAGTGCCGTGGCGTCAGCCTAGCTCACAGCAACCTCAAACTCCTGGGCTCAAGTGATCCTCCTGCCTCAGCCTCCCGAGTAGCTGGCACTACAGGCATGCGCCACCATGCCCGGCTGATTTTTATATTATATATATTAGTTGGCCAATTCATTTCTTTCTATTTTTTATGGTAGAGATGGGGTCTCGCTCAGGCTGGTTTTGAACTCCTGACCTTGAGCAATCCGCCCACCTCGGCCTCCCAGAGTGCTAGGATTATAGGCGTGAGCCACCGCGCCTGGCAAATTTTACTTTTCTACCATTAGATTCTTTTAAATTATGACTTTGGATAATTGAATAGCCAAGGTTTTGTTCCTGGAGCTTTTGAGCCATCATTCAAAGTATCTTTGTAGCTTTGAATCACTCTCTATATTAGTGGGTTTAAGGCCTACTACACGGATGGGGAGGTGGCATGGAATAGTAGTTTGGGGTAAATAACATTTACATTATTTCTAAATCTGCATAGAAGAGGACTGTGGTAGGAAAACACAGTACATTGTCAGGGCAGCTGAGAGATGTAATTATTTAACAATAGGAGCTTAGGAAGAGGTTTGTCACCATTATCATCAAGCAAGTAGAACTACATGGAAAAGAATTAAAATGATAGGCAAGCAAGCTACAAGCTATGGGTAGTTTGGTTTGAAAAATAAGATCATCGTACACACTTTGAAGGAATGATAAATCTGAGTAACAACTATTCTCTTTGATAGACTTCATGGGAGACCGTAGGAGGAAAGAAGAGACATTTTGGAAAGGAAAGTACAGAAAACAAAGAGAATAGAGAGAAGAGAAGTGAGAGAGAAGCAAGTCGTGCACGTGGAAGCAACAACCGGAAAGGAAGAGGTGGCAATCGTGGTAGAGAGTGTAAGTGCAGAGTTTTCTCCTCAACATTTTCTTATGAGTTTTCATGCATTTTGAAAAGCTGAAAAACTAGTCCAAAGAATGCCCATAAATCAACTTCCTCAATGCAAAATTTGTTTTACATCTAGTACTAGAAACGAGCTGCAACTGAGTAGTTCATTAGGACCTCTGATGTGGTTTCATGTCAGCACTGACCTGGGCTGTAGGTAGGTAGTTGTGTAGTGTGTCTTAAGATTGCTTTCTCTTATGAATCAAGTGCATTCTCTAAAGGGCTTGTGTGTGCTTGTTGTTGGGTCATTCAAAGATGTACCTGTTTAATTTCCAAATTTATGCATTCTTATGGTATATGGACAAGGGTTAGACATGTCTAACATAAGAGGGAGGAAATGTTGGAAAGAGGAGGAGGAAAGTTGTCACATAAAGAAGACATTAGACCCAGGTTTTGGCACCATTTACCAAAAAACAACCCTGCCTGCTGTGGAGATAACATCAAAGCTTGGCTGGGCTGGGTGGCTCACACCTGTAATCCTAGCACTCTAGGAGGCCCAGGGGGGAGGTTTGCTCAATGTCAGCAGTCCAAAGCCAGCCTGAGCAAGAGCAAGACCCCGTCTCTACTAAAAAATAGAAAGAAATTAATTGGCCAGCTAAAAATATATATACAAAAAATTAGCCAGGCATGTTGGCGCATGCCTGTAGTCCCAGCTACTTGGGAGGCTGAGGCAGAAGGATTGCTTGAGCCCCAGGAGTTTGAGGTTGCTGTGAGCTAGGCTGATGCCACGGCACTCTAGCCTGGGTAAGAGAATGAGACTCTGTCTCAAAACAGAAAAAACATCAAAGTAGCTAAGTTATGAATGAATAAAGCAAATATTTGACATATCACCTTAGAGACTTTTGCTAGCTCATTTTGAGTACCTGCTATGTAGTGGAAACTTCCTAGGCATACAGCAGTGATTAAAGCAGATAAAAATCTTTGCACTACTAAAACAATTTTTAATGAAGGTAGAGTGGGATGTAATGGTGTAAAAGAGAAGTAAAATATTTTATATTAATATAATATTTTAATGATGTTATTTAGAAACTATGGTATGGGGAAAAACAAAGGCAGAAGGTGAGATGAGAATTATGGGCCCATATTTGACAAATTTAAGTGGATTTCGAAGGAAAGGCTTACTGAGAACTTACGTGAATTAAGCCCTTAAACAGATGAGGGGGCAAAACATGCCGATATCTCTCATAAAATTTCTATATTACATTGAGTCATTAATGTAATGCCAATATAGGGATCAGGAAAAAATAAGATTCTGCTGGCATTTTCTGGACAGCATCCTAGGAAAACTCTTCTCTAACATTTTGATTTTTCTAATAATTCAGTGTTTCTTTGGTATTACTAGTTTGCTATTCTGTGCCTTTCCAGACTTTGAACTTAACTTCTGAGCAAATTCTGTGATGTATTACACAGATGCATAATGAAGGTGCTTTTTTGAGAAAAACTTTTAAGTTTAGGAGGGCTTATCTATATAAGAGAAAAAAAATCGATATTTTATTTTAATTTCTTTTTAGAAGGTTCACTTGTGAATTAAGCATGATGTGCTATCATTCAGTTTTTAGCCACTTTTGTTCTTGCTACTTCTGAACTCAGTTTAAATTTTAGCCAGTTTTTAGGGTATTTTTTTTTTTTGTCACTTATTCCTTTGTTTTAATAGGTATCTGGTAAGCTTATGTCCAAGAGATTTACAAATGAAAAGGAAATTTTTCTGCTTTTTTTTCCCTCTTAGTTAGAGGTGAAGAAAATGGAATTGATAGCAATCAAGGGGACAAACCTTCAGATCGTGGCAAGCGAGCCCGAGGTAGAGGTAAGCCATAATCAGAAGGGAGGAAATGCTTTCAGAGGGAAGAAACAGGTGGTGGTTTTGCTGGGCTCTGACTAGGAATGACAGTGTGCTATGAAAGAATGATTGGTCTTCTAAAATCTCATTTGTTTCCTGATGCCTGTGAATGAACTGTTTATATTAATAGTTTTGAAGAAACCTGTTGATTGTTTTCAGATAAGCTTAGAAAGCCCTTTTCATGAATAATTTGAAAGCTGTTACTAGAAGTCATTATTCAGTTCACCTATGTTAGGACCGAGTGTGGTGGCTTATTATGCCTGTAATCCCAGCACTTTGACAGTCTGAGGTGGGAGGATTACTTGAGGCCAGGTGTTCGATACCAGCCTGAACAACATAGTGAGACCCCCATTTCTCCCTCCTCCCCACCCCCCTAAAAAAAATTAGCCAAGTGTGGTGGCGGATGCCTATATATAGTCCCAGCTCCTCAGGAGGCTCAGGGGGTAGGATCTCTTGAGCCTAGGTGTTTGAAGTTGCAGTGAGTGGTGATGCCACTGTATTCCAGCCTGGGCAAGAGAGCGAGACCCTGTTTAAAAAGAAAGAAATTACCTATGTTGTAGTTTAACAGATGTGTCTTACCAGTATGATATGGCTTTAAAAATTTTTATTAATATTATTTTTATCTGACAAATTATAATTGTATTATGCTTAGAATATAGTGTGATTGTTTAAAACTTAATTAAAAATACTTTTATTGCTAAAAAATGCTAATGATCAGCTGAATCTTCAGTGAATGTCTTTTTGCTGGTGAAGGGTCTTGCCTTAATATTTACTGGGTGCTGACTGATCAGGGTGCTCGTTGCTGAAGGTTGAGGTGGCTGTGGAAATGAAAAGTAGCTTTTTCTGCTTTTTTTTTCCTCTTAAAGGTGAAGAAAATGGAATTGATTGCAATTTTACCTTAAATTTTTTTATTGATACATAATTATACATTTTGGGTACATGTGAATATTTTGTTAACATACATAGATAATACCTAAGGATCAAGTCAGGCTGTTTAGAATATCTATCACCTCAAGCATTTATCATTTCTATGTCTTGAGACCATTTCAAGGCCTTCCATGTAGCTATTTTGAAACGTACAATACATTCTTAATTATAGTCACCCAACCTTGCTATTGAACATTAGAACTTTTTGTCTATTTGTACCCATTAACAAACCTTTCTTCCCGTTATCTTCCCCACTGCCCCCTACATCCCACCACCTTCCTAGCCTCTGGTAATTATCATTCTGCTCTCTATCTTCATGAGATTAACTTTTAAAGCTCCCACATGGGAATTAGTACAGGTGACATTTCTTTTTCTGTGTCTGGTTTATTTCACTTAACATAATGCCCTCCTGTTCCATCCATGTTGCTGCAAATGACATGATTTCATTCATTTATTTATTTTTTATTTTTTTGAGACAGAGTCTTCCTTTGTTGCCCAGGCTAGAGTGAGTGCCGTGGCATCAGCCTAGCTCACAGCAACCTCAAACTCCTGGGCTCAAGCAATCCTGCTGTCTCAGCCTCCCGAGTAACTGGGACTACAGGCATGTGCCACCAGACCGGCTAATTTTGTCTATATGTTTTTAGTTGGCCAATTAATTTCTTTCTATTTATAGTAGAGACGGGGTCTCGCTCTTGCTCAGACTGGTTTCAAACTCCTGACTTCAAGCAATCTGCCTGCCTGGCCTTCCAGAGTGTTAGGATTACAGGCGTGAGCCACTGCTCCCGGCCTTAGCCTAATGTTTAAAACATTAATCCATGTAGCATGTATCAGTACTTTATTCCTTTTCCTGGCCAAATAATATTTCATTGCACGAATATGCTGCCTTTTTTTTTTTTTTTTTTTTTTTTTTGAGACAGAGTCTCGCTTTGTTGTCCAGGCTAGAGTGAGTGCCGTGGCGTCAGCCTAGCTCACAGCAACCTCAAACTCCTGGGCTTGAGTGATCCTTCTGCCTCAGCCTCCCGAGTAGCTGGGACTACAGGCATGCGCCACCATGCCCGGCTAATTTTTTATATATATATATCAGTTGGCCAATTAATTTCTTTCTGTTTATAGTAGAGACGGGGTCTCGCTCTTGCTCAGGCTGGTTTTGAACTCCTGACCTTGAGCAATCCGCCCGCCTCGGCCTCCCAAGAGCTAGGATTACAGGCGTGAGCCACAGCGCCCGGCCTGCTTTTTTTTTTATAGTTAAAGGTTTTAAGTTTAAATCGAACTATTAAGTCAGCTATATACATGATAAAAAACAAGGTAAAATGAAGCATTCAAAGTAATATAAACTGTATCATTTGTCATCTATGTGATGATTTTATTGCTTTGGTTTTTAGTGGAAACATGTCATTTATTAACAGTTTTATTGAATCAGGTGTTAGGAGTGAGGAAGTTCAGGATAAGGGCAATTTGGACATTGTTTTGCTTAAGGTATATTATAGTTCCTTTTAGTATTCGATCATTGTGATTATTACTGCCTAGGCTTTAGTTCGGTTCATCAAGTATACTTCATAGTTATTTAGCTGTGGAAAACCTTGGTTCCATAAAAGTGAAGAAAAACTGATAGTCTTAGTGATTCTGTGCCTAAGACAGCTGTTTAAAATAATAAAAGAAGAAATTAATATTTTTACCCATTTGAAAGGTATGGGGAGTTCCACATTTATGCAGAAATGGTCACTTCTGTAGCCACAGGAACTCCTTTCTTCTTCTCATCCCACCATCTAGTTTTTGTCTCTTAGTATACCTCTAAATCATGATTGTTTTAGGTGTTCAGTTTGGGTTGTTTTAAAAATATATATATTTTTTAAAATTGTGGTAAAATACACATAAGATACAATTTACCATCTTAACCAGTTTTAATTGTACAGTTCAGTGTTACTAAGAACTTATTTCATCTTGCAAAACTAAAACTCTTTTTATTTTTTTATTTTTTTGAGTCAGAGTCTCACACTGTTGCCGGGGCTAGAGTGCCATGGCGTCAGCCTAGCTCACAGCAACCTCTAACTCCTGGGCTCAAGCGATCCTCCTGCCTCAGGCTCCCAAGTAGCTGGGACTACAGGCATGCGCCACCATGCCCGGCTAATTTTTTCTATATATTTTTAGTTGTCTGGCTAATTTATTTCTATATTTTTAGTAGAAACGGGGTCTTGCTTTTGATCAGGCTGGTCTCAAACTGTTGAGCTCAAATGATCCTCCTCTCTCAGCCTCCCAGAGTGCTTAGGATTACAGGCGTGAGCTACCGCACCTGGTCTCCTCTAACAGTTTTATAGTTTTTGCTCGTAAGTTTAGGCCTTTGATACTCAGTTTTGGATTTTAATGAGGAGAAAGTGGAGAGGTGCTAAACAAAAATTTCTCTGCTTGCTTGTTCTCACGCTTGCTGCCATTTTGGTCATTGATCAAAATCCTGGCATTAAAAACAAGTTTAACAGTGCCTTCAGCTTACTTTGCAGTTTCTTTCTTTCTGGTTCTCAATATCTTTAATAGTAGTGGCTTATAATGTCATGGCATTTGCTCTACCTGATTTTAAAAGATGCAGACTCGCCAGGTGCGGTGGCTCACGCCTGTAATCCTAGCACTCTGGGAGGCCACGGCAGGTGGATTGTTTGAGCTCGGGGGTTCGAGACCAGCCTAAGCAAGAGCAAGACCCCATCTCCATTAAAAAAATACATAGATCCTAGCTCTTGGGAGGCCGAGGCGGGCGGATTGCTCAAGGTCAGGAGTTCAAAACCAGCCTGAGCAAGAGCGAGACCCCGTCTCTACTATAAATAGAAAGAAATTAATTGGCCAACTGATATATATATAAAAAAAAAAATTAGCCGGGCATGGTGGCGCATGCCTGTAGTCCCAGCTACCCGGGAGGCTGAGGCAGTAGGATCACTCGAGCCCAGGAGTGAGCTAGGCTGACGCCACGGCACTCACTCTAGCCTGGGCAACAAAGCGAGACTCTGTCTCAAAAGAAAAAAAAAAAACATAGAAAGAAATTAGCTGGACAACTAAAAATATATATAGAAAAAAATTAGCTGGGTATGGTGGCACATGCCTGTAGTCCCAGCTACTTGGGAGGCTGAGGCAGGAGGATTGTTGGAGCCCCAGAAGTTTGAGGTTGCTGTGAGCTAGGCTGACACCATGGCACGCTACCCTGGGCAATGGAGTGAGACTCTGTCTCAAAAAAATTAAATAAACAAATAAAAGATGCAGACTTACAATGTAACCTGCCAATGTTAAACTCTCAAATACCTCGAATATTATACAAGCAGAATTGAATCCTTTTCTAGCCTTTGTTTTTTCTTTTTTCTTTTTTTTTTTTTTTCATGATGTGGGTTATAAAAGTGTTCAGCTTTTCTAGCCTTTGAAGTCACTAACTGGGTAGGTAATTGTGTCAGCAGGGACCAACAAATTGGGTGCCAGATGGGAATGTTGGTGCTGCTGTTGGTAATATTGTTTGAGTAATGAGTATAGGATGAAGAAGTTGAAAGATGTCTAATTGTGCAGGACACCGGTATATATTTATTTATTTGTTTATTTAGGATTTGGACATGGCAGAGGGAGAGGGGCAGGAAGGTTCTCAACCCAAGGCATGGGGTAAGTGACAGCCATCTTATTTTTGTAGTTATTTTCTTCTCTAGTTATTATTCTAGTTTCCCTTATTTTATCCTATACCTAATTTACTTATCCTGGTGGGTCAGATGTTTTGTACACTTAAAAAGATTTAACTAACAAGTGAAATAGTCTAATTAAAAGTGATCTTTCAGTAAGCTTTAGAGCAGGGTTTGTAGCCTGGACATTATTAACATTTTGGATTTGATGATACTTTATAAACGTGGTGGGGTGTCCTGTGCATTGTAGGATGTTTTGCAACATCCCTATTCTCTCCCTACTAGGTGCCAGTAGCACCTCTTCTGATACTGTGACAATCAAAATGCCTACAGATTTAGCTAAATGTTCCCTGAGGTGGGGGGTGCAAAATCACCCCTAGTTGGAAACCACTGCATAATAGCTATGTTGGTAAATCCAGCAGTTTTCCCTGAATACTAAGTAAATGCAATGCTTACTTATGTAAAAGTGGTAAGTTTTTCCTAATCTGTAATAGTGAGTGATGAACATACTACATAGTTGCTGAAATCAATAGTTTATTCCTTATTTCTGAGTATTCTTTTACTTTTTGTTTGCTTCTAAAATACTAACTCCACCTGGATTTTTAGAAACAGTTAAGTTTTTAAGACATCTTAAGGAAAACATGTAGTGAAGGAAGGGACTTGGCTCAAGGAAAATCCCTTCTTGCTCTCTGGCTTCAGGGCAGCACTCTTGGAGTCAGTGCCTTCTAGAGATGGTGGTGCCTCCTACCATTTCTATTTTCTGCCTGTGGAAAAAAGAGAGATGAAAACACAGAGGAAACTGGCAGAAACACTGAAAGATATAAGCCTACCCATTAGCTTTAAACTGTTCTGTGGATTTTTATGTTTGCTTCATATTTGCTTTTGAAACTTTTAAAGGTAGCATTTATTTTGGCCCATCTTAGACCTCTGAATCATGATTCCTTATTAGTGCTTAGTTTAGAATTTTAATGAAAATAGAGATGCTGAACAAAATGCTTTCTTGTTATCAATATCCAATGTTTCTGTACATAAAGGAGCATGTAATTCTTTTGTACAAGGCTCAAAGCCAAACTTGCATTCTGACATGGGAAGAAAAAGCTTGTTGCTTATTTGTGCCTTAGTTTTCTGTTAGAGCTCTTATCCTGTCTTGAAAGATTCTAGGTTTCCATGTCTGCTTTAGAATGCAGAAGACAGTATTTTAGGAAAATAAGGCCGTCATACAAAAGAGTATGGAAGTCCCTAATCAACCTATGGCTTTTAAGATCTGCATCCACGTTGTAAGGGCAGAAGAGTATTTTACAGTGACTACTAGTAGGGACTGTGCTTGTTTGGAGGAATATCATGTACAGTTAATTTTGTGACTTTGGTGTTGCTTCATTTGTCTTTATTCTTTCTATATTTTATACCCCAGTACATTTAACCCTGCGGATTATTCAGATTCTACAACTACAAATGGGTGTGGGACAAAACTGGTAGTTTCAGAAGCTGTGCAGAATGGTGCTGCTGAGGGAACTGCTGGTAAGTGTTCTGTTTTTGTCAGAGATGGATTTTAAATATTTTAGCTATTAAGAGTTTATGTTGTCATACAAAGATTAAGTGGATGGAAGACAAAGAAAAACAGGCTACTGTCCTACTCTCAACTCTTAGTTGGTTTTTACCTCCAAAGTCTCTCACAAACATTGTTGATGACAAGGGATTTGATTTTCCTTGTGCACTCTGAGAGGTAATATGCATAAATCAGCACAGATCCTACACACTTCTTTTGCAATGTTCACAAATATGTAGAATTTCATAGGAGATTTTTTACTGAAAATACTTACCATTGCTCATGGTGGATGCTAACATTTCACCAGATGAGTAGGTTTTAGCAACATTGTTTCTGTAGGTGTTTTTCTTTATTTTTCTCCCAAAACAAGGTGCTCCTGTTTTGGGATCCTTTATTTTCTGAAATTCATGGATAAATATTTTTTGTTTATTTGCATGGAGTTATTCAGCAGATTTATTCATGATTATATAAATTGGCTATTGAGATTTTATTTATAAAATCATAAATTATTTTAAAAATTTTGTTTTGTTCTGTTTTTTAGACAGTCTCTTGCTCTGTTGCCCAGGCTAGAGTGTAGTGCCATTAGCATAGCTCATTACAACCTCCAACTCTTGGGCTTAAGTGATCCTCTGGCCTCATGCTCCCAAGTAGCTGGGGCCATAGGAGCATGCCACTATGCCTGGCTGGTGTGTGGTTTGTTTGTTTGTTGGGTTTTTTTGGTTGTTGTTGTTTTTGGTAGAGACAGGGTCTCACTCTTGCTCAGGCTGATCTTGAACTCCTGAGCTCAAATGATCTGCCCACCTCCCAGAGTGCTAGGATTATAGGCATGAGCCACTGTGCCTGGCCGAAACATTTAAATTATCTTTCTAATGATACTTAGCATTGTGCCTAACATATACACTGGCGTTAAAGCCAGTATCGATTAGTTGGTGACTTTGGATGAACAGTTTTTGTGGAAAATCTCAGCATAAATTATTTCCTATTATAATCTTAATTATAATTGTTTCCTATTATAATGTCACAAAGGTGTGAGTTTTAGGATTAATTTTTTTTTTTTGCTAATTTCGGCATATTATGGGGGTACAAATTTTAAGGTTTCAATAAATGCCCCCCCCCACTAGGATTGACTTTTGAGCTCATGAAATTGTTTTCCATTTCTTGGTTACAGTCTTCACAAAATTGCTTAGGTTTAGCCTTAGTTTTTGAGTAGAAATTGCAAATTTTTAGATTGGAGTGCTATTTTTTGTGATGAAATATGAGAGCATGAGTACAGGGTAGGGCTGATAGGGTGGTAGTAAGACACTGTACTGTAAGACAGACATCTTTCACATGAGTCCATTTATGAGCATATAAAACTACACTTAGTGAAATTATACTTAGAGAAAAGATTGGAGAGCTGGGTGCGGTGGCTCACGCCTGTAATCCTAGCACTCTGGGAATCCGAAGCAGGTGGATCAGTCAAGGTCAGGAGTTTGAAACCAGGTTGAGCAAGAGTGAGACCACGTCTCTACTAAAAAAATAGAACGAAACTAATTGGCCAACTAAAAATATGTAGAAAAAATTAGCTGGGCATGGTGGCACATGCCTGTAGTCCCAGCTACTTGGGAGGCTGAGGCAGGAGGATCGCTTGAGCCCAGGAGTTTGAGGTTGCTGTGAGCTAGGCTGACGCCATGGCACTCGGTCTGGTGCAACAGAGTGAGACTGACTCTCTCTCTCAAAAAAAAAAAAGGATTGGAGATTTTGTATTAATACTTTTACTTTAAGAAAGTCATACTATAGAAGAATGGTAAGAGTGAAGTGGAGGTGGATGGATCACCTTAGATTCATCTAGCTTTGTGTACAATGTGTTTTCTAAGGGCTTTGTGCAGTTTTCTAGAGAATAAGCTTCCATTACTGATTTTCTACTGGTCTAGTTGCAACTTGTGTTTTGCAATTGAACTATTACTTTTTTCTACCTTTGTTTAAGAAAATATCTTAATTCAAAGATATGTTATACATGTACAGAAATTATATTTGTTTTATGACAGTTCTGGAGCAATTATGGAAACCATTTAAAGGTATGATGAGTAAGTCAACACAAAGGATCAGATTGTCAGTGTTTCTTTTTTTTTTTTTTTTTTTGTTAACCAGAACATGTGGAATCAGTGTTTCTTAATATCAAATTTTACTAATAATTCAAGGATACTAGCAATCAAGAGGCACAGAAGAAGCAGGGAAGAAGGTCTGGGATCTCCATTGCTTCTAGCCATGGTTTTCCTTCCTGCAACACATACAGTCTGTGGTTCAGAGTAATAGATAGAGGCCAGGTGTGGTGGCTCATGCCTGTAATCCTAGCACTCTGGGAGGTCGAGGTGGGCGGATCGCTCAAAATCAGGAGTTTGAAACCAGCCTGAGCAAGAGCAAGACCCCGTCTCTACTATAAATAGAAAGAAATTAATTGGCCAACTAAAAATATATATACAAAAAATTGGCTGAACATGGTGGCGCATGCCTGTAGTCCCAGCTACTTGAGAGGCTGAGGCAGCAGGATGGCTTCAGCCCAGGAGATTGAGGTTTCTGTGAGCTAGGATGAGGCCATGTCAGCCCAGGAGATTGAGGTTTCTGTGAGCTAGGATGAGGCCACGGAACTCACTCTAGCCTGGGCAAAAAAGTGAGACTATGTCTCAAAAAAAAATAGATGGAGGTCTACAGGTGACATGTCAGTTTGTCACACAGCAGGAAATGTTTTCAGTTTTGAAACTTCTTCATTTCATACCCATGTATTAGCATAACTTATATAACATTTTACAGAGAGCCATCCCAGTCCTAAATCAAGGACATGCTGTCAAAAGCATTCCATAGATAAGGACTCTTCCTAGGAAACAACCATTATTTATGAGCAAGCTGGTTATTAGGTTAACATGATTCTAAGGAAGTTAGACCTGGTCACCTGCCTTCTTTTTTCTCAAGACTGTGCCCTCTTCCTTTTCCCTTTTCCTAGTACACACGGAAACTTTTGGAGAGGAATGGGATTTTGCTTATCAGATGCTTAAGTCCTTTCTTCTAATGACTGAACTGAAAACATATCCAAAATCCCAGAATTTTGGATGTGGTTATCATTAATGTGTTTAAAAACATTTTCGGTCGGGTGTGGTGGCTCACGCCTGTAATCCGTAATCCTAGCACTCTGGGAGGCCAAGGCAGGCGGATTGCTCCAGGTCAGGAGTTCGAGAACAGCCTGAACAAGAGCGAGACCCCGTCTCTATTATAAATAAAAATAAATTAATTGGCCAACTAATATATAAAGAAAAAATTAGCTGGGCATGGTGGTGCATGCCTGTAGTCCCAGCTATTTGGGAGGCTGAGGCAGAAGGATTGCTTGAGCCCAGGAGTTTGAGGTTGCTGTGAGCTAGGCTGATGCCATGGCACTCACTCTAGCCTGGGCAACAAAGTGAGACTCTGTCTCAAAAAAAAAAAAAAAAATTCTATGAGTATGTGTTTTTAAGCCTGCTTCAAATATGGGCTTGTACTTATACAGGATTTGAACATACTAAGTTAACATTTTTGAATACCACTACATTTCTTTAAAGCAGGGGTCCCCAACCTGTGGTGAGTTGTATAATTATTTCATTATATATTACAGTGTAATAATAATTACTAAAGTGCACAGTAAATGTAACATGCTTGAATCATCTCAAAACCACCATCCCCACCTCCCACTCTGTGGAAAAATTGTCTTCTATCAAAATAGTCCCTTGTGCCAAAAAGGTTGGGGACCACTGCTTTATAGCACTCAAATGTTCTGTGGGTGATAATTCTGTAAGAACTATTCTTGTATATCATGTTACCTGCTTCTCAGGACTTACAGCAGCCAACTTAATGAGATAAACTTTGCTAGATGACCTATTAGGGAACTGTGTAGTAGAGCTGATATTTTATAAAAAGGGTGCTTGCTTGTCTAAATTTCAATTCAGCAATCCACCTGTAATATTGCGGATCTAAGGCAAATTTGTCTTCAAATGAAATTTGTTTTGTTTTAAAATTAACTTGCTGTTAAATGTATTTATGCTGTGCCCATATTTTTTTACTCATAGCAGAATAGTTTGGAGATACGCTCTACATTGAAGCAAAGTTATTTTTGAGACATTGATTTGAGTTTATGCAGGCAGTACTAGACGGGTTGCATTTGAGAACATTATGATTTAATGGAGAAGAGATTAATAACCTCATAGTTCTTGGATTATAAACTAAATTGCTAATGGGGTGTCTGACACTTTTTCTTACATTGTGCAAAAAAGGAATCCCTTACACTCTGATGGTATTTGACTTTGTGATGTAAACTTGGATTATGATTGTTGTCATTTCCCATTAGGGGCCTGGAAGAATTCTGTCGAAGAGTGGACAACAGAAGACTGGACTGAAGATGTAAGTGTTTGGTGTGAGACCACATCCGTCTTCCTTTTGGTTTATGGTGTGGGCATCTGTGCATGGAAGAAAGCCTGAGACATCTTATCTCATCTTGGCTTCTTTTCTGGCATGTACCCTAGCAAGGTTCTTAGAGAGTTGGGTTTTTAAAAAGTATTCACTTAAAAATGACCAGTGTCATGTAGGACTGAAAAAAAAATTTTTTTTAAAAGATTAGGGGTCTTACTCTGTTTCCTAGGCTGCAGTGCAGTAGAATGATCATAGCTCATTGTAACTCCTGGGCTTAAGCAGTCCTCCCTTCCACCCTAGCCTCCCGTGTGGCTAGGACTGCAGGCAAGCACCATCTCTCTTGGGTATTTAAAAAATGTTTGTTTGTTTGTTTGTTTTTTGGCTGGGCGCGGTGGCTCACGCCTTTAATCCTAGCACTCTGGGAGGCTGAGGCGGGCAGATTGCTCGAGGTCAGGAGTTTGAAACCAGCCTGAGCAAGAGCAAGACCCCGTCTCTACTATAAATAGAAAGAAATTAATCGGCCAACTAATATATATATAGAAAAAATTAGCCGGGCATGGTGGCACATGCCTGTAGTCACAGCGACTTGGGAGGCTGAGGCAGTAGGATTACTTGAGCCCAGGAGTTGAGGTTGCTGTGAGCGAGGCTGACGCCACGGCACTCACTGTAGCCTGGGCAACAGAGTGAGACTCTGTCTCAACAAAAAAAAAAAAAAAAAAAAAAAAAGTTTTTTTGTAGAGATGGGATCTCTCTCTGTTGTACACACTGGTATTTAACTTCTGGGCTCAAGCGATTCTCCTGCCTCAGCCCCCCAGAGTGTTGAGATTACAGACTTGAGCCACTGTGCCCTGCTGTTTTGGTTTTATATTATACAGAATAAGATTAAAAATTTTTTCTTTGAAACCTCCCACACAGCTTTCTGAAACAAAGGTCTTCACTGCCTCATCTGTTCCTGCAGAAAATCACATGACACCGGGGCAAAGGTAATCACTGTTTGCCATCTTGTATTTATTATATTAAAGCATAATTGAAAGTTTTTGTCTTTGGAAAAGTATTTTTATCTTGGGGTGTCTTTCTGTTTTTTTCCTTTTTATCTAAGATTAAGCTTTATTTTACCTGTACTTAGTGTGCTGACAGAGCTTCAATCACTTCCTAATTGTATCCAGTGATGAAAGAAAATAGCAATTAATTTTGTGATTTGTTAGCACTTGTTGCAGGGATTATTATGTTAAACCTATTTAATGGTTGCTCTTTTCCCTTTTGTTGTCCTATTTTTTTGACAATGAACTGTAATACATTCTATCATTTAGTTTCTTCATGTAATACCATTTGTTTACATCTTCTAAAGCTAATATAGAATTATTTTATTTGGGCTCTACTAGTTTAAATCTACTAGATTACAGAAAAGGAGATTTGGAGTAACAGCAAGATTCTTAGAATGTGCACTGATCTGAATTACTGAGTAGCATTTATTTATAGTCTAGTTTTCACAGTAACTCTAACTACCTTTTTTTTTTTTTTTTTTTTTTTTTTTTTGAGACAGAGTCTCAGCTTTGTTGCCCAGGCTAGAGTGAGTGCCGTGGCGTCCTAGCTCACAGCAACCTCAAACTCCTGGGTTTGAGTGATCCTTCTGCCTCAGCCTCCCGGGTAGCTGGGACTACAGGCATGCGCCACCATGCCCGGCTAATTTTTTATATATATATCAGTTGGCCAATTAATTTCTTTCTATTTATAGTAGAGACGGGGTCTCGCTCTTGCTCAGGCTGGTTTTGAACTCCTGACCTTGAGCAATCCGCCCGCCTCGGCCTCCCAAGAGCTAGGATTACAGGCGTGAGCCACAGCGCCCGGCCTCTAACTACCTTTGAAAATGCTTTTCAAATGCAATGATTTAGAAAAATGAAAGCCTGGATATGTATGACACCTTAGAAATGAAGACAGTTTAGAACCTGATATGCTCACTCTCATGATAAATGAGATGGTTATGAGACTTCATTATAAAGAAATAAAAATGATTAATGGTTATATCTCACAATATATTATTTTGTGAATTTCTTGTTAAATACATGTACCTTCTCTATTGTATTTATGAATGAATTTTCTAGTATTATTTTTCATTTGTTCCCCTAGTATAGGTAGTGGATTTGCAACATTTTTCATTCTTTTAAAAAAACAATTAATTTGACTTTTTAGTGGCTCTTATATTTATTCTTCAGAAGATAGTGCAGTACTGTTGTTTTTATTTTTTTTATTTTAGTGAATTATGGGGGTACAAGTGTTAAGGTTGCATGTATTACCCATGCCCCCCCTCCTCCATGAATACCCATCTCCTCCTCCCACCTCCCCGACACCTGGTAAATGTTATTCCTATATGTCCACTTAGGTGTTGATCTGTTAATACCAATTTGCTGGTGAGTACATGTATTGTTTTTCCATTCTTTTGTTTTGTTTTGTTTTTAAAGCCAGTCCAATTTAGCAGTGGGGGAGTGAATACCAACTTTAGCGACACTAATAATGTTAATAAATTCTGATAACCCACTACCATCGGACCAGCCTGTTTTTCCATTCTTGAGATACTTCATTTAGTAGAATGGGTTTCAGCTCTATCCAGGAATATACAAGAGGTGCTATATCACCATTGTTTCTTTTTCTTTTTTTGAGACAGAGTCTCGCTTTGTTGCCCAGGTTAGTCTGAGTGCTGTGGCGTCAGCCTAGCTCACAGCAACCTCAAACTCCTGGGCTCAAGCAATCCTGCTGCCTCAGCCTCCAGAGTAGTTTGGACTACAGGCATGCGGCACCATGCCCAGCTAATTTTTTCTATATATATATTAGTTGGCCAATTAATTTCTTTCTATTTATAGTAGAGACGGGGTCTCGCTGTTGCTCAGGCTGGTTTAGAACTCCTGACCTCGAGCAATCCGCCCGCCTCGGCCTCTCAGAGTGCTAGGATTACAGGCGTGTGCCACCACACCCGGCCCTTTCCTGGTTTTGGTATCAGGGTTATGTTCACTTCATAAAATGTGTTGGGGAGGATTCCATCCTTCTCGATGTTGTGGAATAATTTCTGCATGCAAGGCACCAGTTCTTTTTTTTTTTCTATATATATATTTTTTTATTTTGGCATATTATGGGGGTACAGATTTTAAGGTTTCAATAAATGCCCATTTTCCCCCCTACCACCAGTTCTTCCTTGTAGGTGTGGTAACCATCTGGTCCAAGACTTTTCTTTTTTTTTTTTTGAGACAGAGTCTCGCTTTGTTGTCCGGGCTAGAGTGAGTGTCATGGTGTCAGGCTAGCTCACAGCAACCTCAAACTCCTGGGCTCAAGCAATCCTTCTGCCTCAGCCTCCCGAGTAGCTGGGACTACAGGCATGTGCCACCATGCCCGGCTAATTTTTTATATATATATCAGTTGGCCAATTAATTTCTTTCTATTTATAGTAGAGACGGGGTCTCGCTCTTGCTCAGGCTGGTTTTGAACTCCTGACCTTGAGCAATCCGCCTCCCAGAGAGCTAGGATTACAGGCGTGAGCCACCGCGCCCGGCCCAAGACTTTTCTTTTTTTTTTTTTTTTTTTTTTTTTTTTTTCACGTTCGATAAGCTTTTACTTTGTACATCAGGAAATACATGAGGGCCAAGAATCCGCTGGGGCCGGCGGCCGAGGCGGGACTCCGTCAAGACTTTTCTTTTTAGGAAGGTTTTTTATTGCCGTTTCAATTTCAGTGTTTGATATTGGTCTGTTCAGGAATTGTATTTCTTCCTGGTTGAGCCTAAGACAGGCTGTTTGTTACTAAGAAATTGTCCATTTCCTCCACATTTTCCAGTTTGTGTGCATAGAGGTTTTTGTAGTATTCATGAATTATATCTTGTATCTCTGTGGCATTCATTATAATTTCTCCCTTATTGTTCCTGATGGAGCTTATTAGAGATTTTTCTTTTCTGCTTTTCATTAGTCTAGCCAAAGGTGTGTCAATTTTGTTTATTTTTTTCTTTTTTTTTTTCTTTTTTTTTTTTTTTTTTTTGAGACAGAGTCTCACTTTGTTGCCCAGGCTAGAGTGAGTGCCGTGGCGTCAGCCTGGCTCACAGCAACCTCAATCTCCGGGACTCAGCGATCCTACTGCCTCAGCCTCCGGAGTAGCTGGGACTACAGGCATGCGCCACCATGCCCGGCTAATTTTTTTTTTTTTTTCCTGAAGAAAGTCAGCAGGTACCGGCTAATTTTTTTTTTTTTTTGTATATATATTTTTAGTTGGTCAATTAATTTATTTCTATTTTTGGTAGAGACAGGGTCTCGCTCAGGCTGGTTTCGAACTCCTGACCTTGAGCAATCCACCCGCCTCGGCCTCCCAAAGTGCTAGGATTACAGGCGTGAGCCACCACGCCCGGCCTTCTTTTTTTTTTTCAATAAAGCGCTGTCAGAAGATGTTTATTTTTTTAAAGAACCAACTTTTTGTTTTGTTAATCTTCTGTATGGTTTCCCTGTTGTCACTATCGTTTAGTTTTGATTTGATCTTAATGATTTCACTTCTGCTGGGTTTGGGGTTGGTCTGTTATTCTAGCTCTTTGAGATGATTCATTATGTTGTCTATTTGTGAGCTTTTAGACTTTTGGATACAGGAATTTATGGAAATAAACTTTCCTCTCAGGACTACTTTAGCTGTGTCCTACAGGTTTTGATAACTTGTGTCTCCTTTGTCATTTAGTTCAAAGAATCTTTTAATTTCCATCTTGATTTCCTTGTTTATGAAGTGGTCATTCAGCATTAGGTTGTTTAGTTTCCATGACTTTGTGTAAAAATGAGAGTTCCTGTTAGGGTTGATTTCAACTTTTATTCCATTGTGATCTGTAAAGATTCATGGTATAATTTCTATTTTTAAAATTGTTTGAGACATGCTTTGTGTCCTAGGATATGATCAGTGTTAGAGAATGACCCATGAGCTGATGAGAAGAACGTATATTCAGTGGTTTGGGGGTAGAATGTCCTGTAAACATCAGTCAGGCCCGTTTGTTCTAGAGTTCCACTTACGTCCATTATTTCTTTGTTGATTTTTTGTTTGGAGGATGTGTCCTGTGCTGTCAGTGGGGTGTTAAAGTCTGTGACTATTATGGTGGTGTTGTTTATCCATTAGTTTAGATCAAGTAGAGTTTGCTTTATGAATCTGGGTGCACTAAGGTTGGGTGCATATATATTTAGAATTGTGTCTTGTTGTTGAACTGTACCCTTCACCATTATATAGTGATCTTGGGTCTGTGCACGGGGAGGTGCCCTAAGGGAGTTGGGAGCCTGGTGCTGTGTCTGCTACAGGCTTACCGCTCACTGGCGGTGCCGTCTCTGGCCTGGTGTCCGCAGGTCTCTCCACCTGCTGAGGAGCACACCAGCAGTCCCAGATGCAAGGGAGAGGAAAGTTAATTGCTCCACCTACCTACCCTTGCCGCTGGTCTCTAGGCTACTCGGAGGTCTCTGCTTCCAGTCTCCAGTACCCCTCCTTCAGCTGATGTATGCTCGTCTGCCTGCTTCTTTCTTCTAATTTCTTCTAGAAACTGTCTTTTTTACAGAGACACTCTGTCTGGCGGTGTTTCTCGTCTGCCATCTTGTTCCGCCTGCAGTACTGTTATTTTAGACATGTGAACTTGCTCTGTTTATTGGTAGTAATAAACATTTTTTTTCCTTTTTTCTTTTTTTTGAGACATAGTGTCACTCTGTTGCCCGGGCTAGAGTGCCATGGCATTAGCCTAGCTCACAGCAATCCCAAATTCCTGGGCTCAAGCGATCCTTCTGCCTCAGCCTCCCAAGTAGCTGGGACTACAGGCATGTGCCACTATACCTGGTTAATTTTTTCTGTATATTTTAGTTGGCCAATTAATTTCTTTTTTTTTTTTTTTTTTTGAGACAGAGTCTCGCTTTGTTGCATAGGCTAGAGTGAGTTCCGTGGCATCAGCCTAGCTCACACCAGCCCAGGTAACATAGTAAGACTGTGTCTCTACCAAAATAATTTTTAAAAATTAGCTGGGCGCAGTGGCATGCACCTGTAGTCCTAGCTACTTGGGAGGGTGAGACAGGATCACTTGTGCCCAGGAGTTTGAAGCTGCAGTCAGCTGTGATTGTGCCATTCCATTCCAGTCTGGGCAACAAAGTGAGACACTTTCTCACTTAAAAAAAAAAAAAAAAAAAAAAAAGGCTCTGCTCAATCCAGCCCCTGTCTATCTTCACACCTTACCATGAAATAACTGCGTCTAACTATTACATATGCACGATTCTTCAACAAAACACAATTATTTTGTTTCATGTTCATGCTGTTCACAATGCTCGAAATGCTTTCTTTTTTTTTTTTTTTTTTTTTTTGAGACAGAGTCTCACTTTCTTGCCCAGGCTAGAGCAAGTGCCGTGGTGTCAGCCTAGCTCACAGCAACCTCAAACTCCTGGGCTCAAGCAATCCTCCTGCTTCAGCCTCCCAAGTAGCTGGGAATACAGGCATGCGCTGCCATGCCTGGCTAATTTTTTTCTATATATATTAGTTGGCCAATTAATCTCTTTCTATTTATAGTAGAGACGGGGTCTCACTCTTGCTCAGGCTAGTTTCGAACTCCTGACCTGGATCAATCCACCCGCCTCAGCCTCCCAGAGTGCTAGGATTACAGGCGTGAGCCACCGTGCCTGGCCTATTGGTAGTAATAAACATTTGTGATTGGTCATATGTAATACAGCTACCCTGGATTTGTATTCCTGACATTAGGATATTATAAACTAGAACGTTATCTTGGAGTCCAAAATACTAGTCTGGAAATTCAACTTTGACTATGGGAGTGTGAGAGTGGCAGTATTTAAGGAGATTAACTCAGGGCTAGGAAGTTTGCTGTGTATCAGAAGTGAGTCTGGAATTCTCCTAGAATCTGCCTATCTCATTCTCATGGTGAAAGTTTCAGTTAGTTGAACTAATGGGAACTGGCCTTTGAATCTGTTTAATGGAGTGTATTATCATGTTCGGAAATTCCATGTATCTTTCTGGCTATTCTACCATACTAGGTAAGTTTAGAGAAGAGTTTGTATTGGAAGTTAGAAGCTCATTCATTTCAGGTAGTCTTTACCTGGAGCATGATCTATTCCTTACGCTTTCAGGTTTTAGTTCATGCTTCTCAAATTGGAATTTAATGTCCTTCTGGGGACATTAAAAGAGTTCTAGCTAAATGGTGTATTTGTTAATATACACATATTATTATTATAGTAGCATATTTATATATTCATAAATGTGAATCTATTCCTGAGTATTTAAGATAGGAAATTATTTGGTGTATACATACATAAACATAAATTTATGGGATGGGATACAGAACATGTATGAATATTTAAGATAAATGCGAAACTTATTGAATTGTTTACCTTGGCTGAGATCTTCATTCCCTAAAATATGGATCTACTAGAAACTCTGGTTCCAAGTAATAAATAGGATAAAATATTCTAAACAAAATGAGCCAAACTCTAGCAAATTATTTAAGTTTACTTTATTTCTCCAGGTTTTCTAATCAGTCTTCATGTCATTTCTGTGAAAATTTCTCATTACCCCTTTTCATTTCTCTTCTCTGCAAAGCCCTGCTTCACTCTTTTTTTTTTTTTTTTTTGAGACAGAGTCTCACTTTGTTGCCCAGGCTAGAGTGAGTGCCGTGGCGTCAGCCTGGCTCACAGCAACCTCAATCTCCGGGGCTCAGCGATCCTACTGCCTCAGCCTCCCGAGTAGCTGGGACTACAGGCATGCGCCACCATGCCCGGCTAATTTTTTGTATATATATTTTTAGTTGGTCAATTAATTTATTTCTATTTTTGGTAGAGACGGGGTCTTGCTCAGGCTGGTTTCGAACTCCTGACCTTGAGCAATCCGCCCGCCTCGGCCTCCCAGAGTGCTAGGATTACAGGCGTGAGCCACCGGGCCGGCCCCTGCTTCACTCTTTGTAGCTTCATATACTTTGTTTTTTGATTGATGCCCTCTCTTTTGCTTCCTGAAACCCTATTATCCAAAGGTTCTCCTCACTTAGATGATTTTTAGTGTCAATTTATTTGATTCACTTCTCAAATTCATTTGTTGGTAAGATTTGCTTTTGACTCGTTCCTCATTTGCTTTTTTTTTTTGCTTAGCATTGATGTGGTAGCCTTGCTCCAGAAGTCTGTTCCTCCTGGTCAAGCCTCAGGCGTCAACTCCTTCGAAACTTCCCAACAGCAGGGCTTTGGCCAAGCCCTTGTCTTCACAAATTCGCACCACAATAATCAGATAGCACCAGGGACCCGAAGCTCCGCTGTTATCAACTCCTATCCTCCTCAGAGCCTGGTAACTCACTTTTAAGTTCAGTATGAGATTTTAAGGAATATACCAATCAGCAAACATTTTGTAGAATATGACACATGCCTTACAGTTTCTTTCTAAATGTAAAAATTTCTGCAGTCTATTTCAGTCCAGAAAACAATGATGTGATAATTTCCAAGCACATATCTGATTGACTCCATGTGGAATTTAACTACTCTGAGTTTTCCTGGACGAATATGAAAACTTTTCTTTATGATATGTTCTGTTCTTTCTTTCTTTCTTTCTTTCTTTCTTTCTTTCTTTCTTTCTTTCTTTCTTTCTTTCTTTCTTTCTTTCTCTCTTTCTCTCTTTCTCTCTTTCTCTCTTTCTTTCTCTCTCTCTCTCTTTCTTTCTCTCTGTCTTTCTCTCTCTCTCTTTCTTTCTCTCTCTTTCTTTCTTTCTTTCTTTCTCTTTCTTTCTCTCTTTCTTTCTCTCTCTTTTTCTTTCTCTCTTTCTTTCTTTCTCTCTCTCTCTTTTTCTTTCTTTCTCTCTCTCTCTCTTTCTCTCTTTCTTTCTTTCTCTCTCTCTTTCTTTCTCTCTCTCTTTCTCTCTTTCTTTCTTTCTCTCTCTTTCTCTCTCTCTTTCTTCCTCTCTCTCTTTCCCTCTTTCTCTCTCTCTTTCCCTCTTTCTCTCTCTCTTTCTTTCTCTGTTTCTCTTTCTCTCTCTCTCTCTCTCTTTCTCTGTTTCTCTCTTTCTCTGTTTCTCTTTCTCTGTTTCTCTCTCTCTTTCTCTCTCTCTCTCTCTCTCTCTCTCTCTTTCCTTTCTTTCTTTCGAGACAGAGTCTCACTCTGTTGCCCAGGCTAGAGTGAGTACCGTGGCGTCAGTCTAGCTCACAGCAACCTCAATCTCCTGAGCTCAAGCGATCCTGCCTCAGCCTCCCGAGTAGCTGGGACTACAGGCATGTGCCACCATGCCCGGCTAATTTTTCCTATATATATTTGTTGGCCAATTAATTTCTTTCTATTTATAGTAGAGACGGGGTCTCGCTCTTGCTTAGGCTGTTCTTCAACTCCTGACCTTGAGCAATCCACCGGCCTCAGCCTCCCAGAGAGCTAGGATTACAGGCGTGAGCCACCGCACCCAGCCAGATATGTTCTTTTCAACTAATGATCACTCTGTCAGCCATAAGCATCCTTTCCTTCTTATACATGGTATTGTTTTTGGATTTTATTTTAAAGTTTGTATCTATACTTAGATTTCTTATTTGTTTTCCAGTTTACTTCAATGCAATTGTTAACTATTGGCTTGCCATAAAGTTATGCAAAACAGTTCTGTCTGCCTATGTGCTTATATTATTTGCATTTTTTTTTCTATAAACTAAAGCTATGGTTTCTTAAAGTGCCATCCTTTATCATAGAGGCCCTTGGAGTTTGGATGTGTTTTCATTGAAACTGTGTCACAGTGTTGCATGTACAACTCTGACTTCCTATGAGAGTTAAGCTCCCATCAGAGAGAACTCCAGGAACTGTTAGTGAAGGATATGAAGATAGGCTGCTGGGAGTGGAGGCTTAAAGCAGAGTTTGTGAAAGAATGTTGCTGCAGAATGGGAAACTGAAGGCCTGGTGCAAGGATAGGAAGTTCTGAGCCTGCCATGGGAAGAGTGAACTATGAACACAGACCTACAGCTTTCACTAGTGATCATTATTTTAGGTCATTGTTTGCTGTGATTTACCTGAAATCTATTGGTGAGAAACAGAATTTTCTCCTCTGCCTGGGATAGATCATTTCTGGGATGCTGATAAAATTGAGAATTGAATATGCAGGCTTTTCTCATTGTTATCTTGTACTCTGCATAATCATATCATGCTGTGGCCTTGGGGACTTGGCACTTTTAGTATCACTGATATACAAGATGTTGTCAGTGTTTGTAGTGGGACTTGGCGCCATCTCTCTTTTGAGAAGTCCTATTAAAATCCCCCAATTTTCATTGAACCACCAATGACCTTTCCCCTCCCTTCCTTCCCCTCTTTCCTTCCTTTCCCTCCTTCCCTTCCATTCCCTTCCTTCCCTCCTTCCCTTCCTTCCTTCCCCTCCTTCCCTACCTTCCCTTCCCCTCCTTCCCTACTTTCTTTCCCCTCCTTCCTTCCCTTCCTTCCTTCCCCTCCTTCCCTTCCTTCTCCTCCTTCCTTCCCTTTCTTTCTGTTTATCTACCTTTGGCTCCCTAGACATCACCATGCACCTCCTCTTTCTTTTCATCTGCTGTTGGTTTAATGATGCCATATCCTTGCTGACTTGCTGAAATCTTTGCCTGGCCACTATGTTAATAGGCAGGACTTGAAGTTTTATGTTGATCTTCAGGTGTGTTGCTTTGTGTCATGACAAACACTTTGAGAAAGTGGAGTGTAAGAATTGCTTATTTAGCATTGTATTAGAGCAGTGGTTCTCAGTCCTACTGCCCTTCACAATCATTGGGGAAATTAATTAATAGCATCAATAACCATGATGATGATAACAATGCCAGGGGCCATACAAGACAAAACAAGTTGGTATCTTTGAGATTTGGTTAATGTGTATGTTTGTTTATATGTATATGCATGCCCAAGTGTCTATTAATGTACACATGTTAAAAGTCCACCCATGGATTTAAAGTTGCAGGTGGACTTGAGAGGCCCTGTGGTAAGTGTTACCTAGGGCAAGGGACTAGTCATTGACTCAGTGATTTCATTGTGTTTTAAAGCACACAAATAGTACCTTTGACAAACTAGCTGATGCATAATCTCAGCAAAAGAGAGGAAGAAGAAAGGCATCATGTGGGAAGCCTTCACTGAACATGTGGGCTTCACCTGGGCATTGGCAAATTTGTAGTAATGTAAGAGAGATGTAATGGTTAGCATGAACAAGGAATGTGGAGCAATGGTAAAATTTTACATTTCCTTACAAAAACTGTGACATTCCCTGTTTATGAATATTGATGACAGATTTCAACTTATTTGATCTGTCCTTTTGGGGGAATGCAACGTATTTTTGTTTTTTTACCTTAGATGGATTTGAAATGTTAATTTGACAAAGCACGAATCTTGAATGATATTTATATGTAAAAGTGCAGTTGATCTTGCAGTGTATTTTGTAGTCATAGGTTTTCATTCTCTTTGGATGTTTTTGGTTTTTTTTGAGAAACTGAGTGAGACAAGAGTCTCACTCAGTTGCCCGGTCTAGAGTGCCATGGCGTCAGCTTAGCTCACAGCAACCTCAAACTGCTGGGCTCAAGTGATCCTCTTGCCTCAGCCTTCTGAGTAGCTGGGACTACAGGCATGCGCCACCATGCCCGGCTAATCTTTTTTTTATATATATATGCTTTTAGTTGGCCAATTAATTTCTTTCTATTTTTAGTAGAGACGGGGTCTCACTCTTGCTCAGGCTGGTTTCGAACTCCTGACCTCGAGCAATCTGTCCTCCTCAGCCTCCCAGAGTGCTAGGATTACAGGCGTGAGCCACCACGCTCAGCCCTCTCTTTGGATCTTGATATATATGACCTGACAAGACAGATGGGGAAGGAGCGACATTGTTTTTAGTGTACTTTTTTTGGGAGTGTGTTTAGTGTTCTTAGTAATCTAAACAACTTGAACACAATAGTGTCCAGGATATATGCTCAACCTCAGATGCCTGTGTATTTCAGTGTTGGATTTTGGAATATTAACTGCTTAAGTTTTGTGATCTGTGTTTGATCTGTCAGGGTGACCTCATAGCTGATCTGTTCTGTGACCAAATGTATTCTAATCATTAAAGATGATTATTGTGATTCACAGATGAATATTGTGGTTTTACTGTTAAACATATTTTTTCATTTACTAAATAATATTGCTCTTTAGTTTAAAAAAAAAAAAGTAATATTTACAGCCTGAGCAAGAGCAAGACCCTGTCTCTCCTAAAAATAGGAAAAGGAGCCAGGCTCAGTGGCATGCACCTGTAGTCCCAGCTACATGGGAGGCTGAGACAGGAGTAGTATTTAATTGTGACCTTGTGACATCACTTTTTTTTTTTTTTAAACAGGGTCTTCTGGTCTTGCCCAGGCTGGAGTATAGTGGTGCAATCATAGCTTCCTGTACCCTTGAATTGCTGGGCTCAGGCAATTGTCCTGGCTCAGCCTCCCAAGTAGCTGATACTACTGCAGGCCCATGCCACCAAGTCTGGCTGATTCTTTTTTATTTTTTGTAGAGGTGAATTCTCACCATGTTGCCAGGCTAATGATGAACTCCTGGCATCAAGTAATCTTCTCTTCTCGTCCTCTCAAAATACTGGGATTACAGGCATTAGTCACTGATAACCACTTTTAAAAAAAAAATCAATTCATGGCAAATATTCACCCTTCCCATTAATCTCTTATGTCAGAATCCAGAAATATTGGTGGATTTATTTAGTCAGTTCTTAACACACAGTGATATTTTCATATAGTATTTCTAAGGACAATCTTACTAATTCATATGTTCTCAGGTATAGATTTTAAAATACTTGTGAAAACACTTGGTGTGTTTTAAAGCCTGGGGTAGAAATTCTGTATTGCTGAGGATTTGTTCTTTTATTTCCCTTTAAAGTCATCTGTACTTGGATCAGGATTCGGAGAGCTCACGCCATCAAAAATGGCAAACATCACCAGTTCCCAGATTTTGGACCAGTTGAAAGCCCCAAGTTTGAGCCAATTTACTACTACCCCAAGTTCACAGCAGAATAGTACGAGTCCCCCTATAACTACTACTACTACTTGGGACCTCAAGCCCTCAGCATCCCAGTCCTCAGTTCTCACTCATTTTGGTAAGTATACATTTTCGGTGCTGGTTTGCTCCTGTAGAGAGCATGTTAAACATAAGCAAAATATGTTGACTTGTGAACTTGACCACAGTGCTGGGACCATGCAAATCCAAAGAAGCTGAGATTGAGATGTGGACCCTGACCACAAAGATGTTTGTTTATTCTTTGAGACAGAGTCTTACCCTGTTGCCTAGGCTATAGTGCTGTGGCATCAGCCTAGCTCACAGCAACCTCAAACTTCTGGGCTCAAGCGATCCTCTTGCCTTAGCCTGCTGAGTAGCTGGGACTACAAACATGCACCCGGCTAATTTTTTCTATTTTTAGTAGAGATGGGGTCTCACTCTTGCCCAGGCTGGTCTTGAACTCCTACCCTCAGGTGATCCTCCTGCCTCGGCACTCCCAGAGTGCTAAGATTACAGGTTGTTAGCCACTATGCCTGGCCTTAAAGATATTTTTTCTTACTAAAACTCTCACAGAGTTTCTAAATTAAATGTCTTCCTTTTATTGTGTAACCTGCACTTATTTCTTCGTGGTGACCTTAGCAGTAAAAGCAGTAGTAGTATATGCCTTGGCTAGATGTACAAAAGCATGGTAGAAGAAGGCAGTTATGAGTATCAAACACTTTGAGTAAATGCATCAACAGAATTTTCTGAGCTATATTAGAATAGGGTTGTGACAGCAGGTGGAATGTAGACAATATTTTAAATCACACCTTCTGTGATCCTATCTTATTCTAACATTTGCATGTATCCACCATGATTTGATGAAGCTTTACCTTCTGTTGTTTGTATTTTAAAGGCACCATATCTAAGGTAGATGTTTTCTAAACTAAACTCTCACATAAATTATGACATTAAACCACCATCCCGTACCAGTGCTCATATGCCACTGTGTATTAAGGAATAGAAATTCAAATTAATCATAGACTTGGTTGTGTGGGCTGGTTTTATGTTCAGCACATTTTTCAAGACAGGAAAGCAAGTTTTTTGTTCAATAAAATGTATTACTGTCTTGGATGTACCTGAGACTGCTATTTTGAGGTGCCAAGGAAAGTCATTAGTATTAGTGCCCAAGGTTTTTGTTTTTGTAGAGACTGGGGTCTTGCTATATTGCCCAGGCTGGTTGAAAAGCAGATTTTCAGCAAAAACCATATTTTTTGTCTAGACACTCTAGGCACAGTGAGCTACTCTTACTGGTTAGTGATTTGGCACTGTTTGTGAATAATGGATCAACACATGGTCCAAACTTTAAACAGGTCATTTTGATAGCAGTTGTAGGCCCCCTATCTTAATTTATTCTTCATTTACTAATGATTGATAGGCATTTTTAGATATAAGCATGCTATTCCCATATTCTTTTTTTTTTGGAAACAGAATCTCACTCTTTCCCGGGCTAGAGTGCCATGGCATCAGCCTAGCTCACAGCAACCTCAAAACTCCTGGGCTCAAGCAATCCTTCTACCTCAGCCTCCTGAGTAGCTGGGACTATAGGCATGTGCCACCATGCCCGGCTAATTTTTTCTATATATATTTAGTTGTCCAGCTAATTTCTGTCTATTTGTAGTAGAGACAGGGTCTTGCTCTTGCTCAGGCTGGTTTTGAACTCCTAATCTTGAGTGATCCTCCTGCCTTGGGCTCCCAGAGTGCTTGGATTATAGATGTGAGCCACTGCGCCTGGCCCTATTCCCATATTCTTTATGAAGGCTATCTTTATGGGTACATGCCTCTAATAAAGTTCAAAAATGGACTTATCTAAACTGGATCTGCTGCCTGTTTTTTATAAATTAAGTTCTATTGTAATTCAGCCAGAGAGGCCAAAGTCTGGCTACATTCAGTCTGCCAAGGCAGAGTTGACTACAGGTGGCCTTCACAGGCTAAAATACATACTATCTGGCCCTGTCCTGTTGTAGGACTTTTGTCCTATCATAGGTGAGTGTTCAAATTAGTGGTTAGAAAATGGTTCACTGCAGTTGGATATATGGTTGGAAAATAAAGTTGTATCCCAGTGCCAAAATGCCAAATAGTTAAACATAAAAAGTGAATTTAGAACAGTAGTAGAAAAACCTAGGAGAATTTTTTTTTTTTTTTTTTTTTTTTTGAGACAGAGTCTCACTTTGTTGCCCAGGCTAGAGTGAGTGCCGTGGCGTCAGCCTGGCTCACAGCAACCTCAATCTCCGGGGCTCAGCGATCCTACTGCCTCAGCCTCCCGAGTAGCTGGGACTACAGGCATGCGCCACCATGCCCGGCTAATTTTTTGTATATATATATTTTTTACTTGGTCAATTAATTTCTTTCTATTTTTGGTAGAGACGGGGTCTCGCTCAGGCTGGTTTCGAACTCCTGACCTTGAGCAATCCGCCCGCCTCGGCCTCCCAAAGTGCTAGGATTACAGGCGTGAGCCACCACGCCCGGCCTGAGAATTTTTATATATTCTGTGTGAATAGGTCCTTTCTAGGTATGACAGAAAATGCCATAACCAAATCAAAATGCAGACAATGAAAAAATTTAGAAAATTGTATCATAGACATAAGAACTAATTTCCTTAGCATAAAAGGAGTAACTAAACAGAAAGCAGATCAACAACCAGGTTAAAAAAATGACCACAGAGGTATGAATAAAATCCATAAGAAAAGCACACAAGTATAAGAAATGATGCTTAAGCACAATTTTTACATTGCATTTCTTTTATACCATTTTTTACCAATCAAGGAAAGATAAAGTTTGATATTAGAGCATGTTAAATAGGATGTGTTCTATCTGGATAGTGATTTTTATAGTATTGTCAAAATTTTGAATATATTTATTTACCCTGTGAACCAGCAGCTCTATCCTAGCAAGTGATAGACACTACAGATGTTATTTGCACTTGAACAAAATGTCTTACATACAAATACATTCTTCACCACATTTTTGTATAGCAAGAGATTAGAAAACCTACAAGTCCATTAATATAGTATTGGTTTTATAAAATGATAGCTATGTACACTCGATTTCTATGTAGTCATAAAGATGAGTGTGAAGTAACTCTTCGCATGTTAATGTGGAACAGTCTTTGAAAATTAAGTGGTTTGTTGGAAAGTAAAGTATATAGTGTGTGTGTGTGTGTTTGTATATATAATGTCCGTATTTTGCTACAGTATCTCTGAAGATACACAAGAAACTATACATTGTTTGCCTCTGGAACAGGTATAGAGATGCGTTGAAGGGTGATTTATATTCTTCATACACATTTTTGTACTTTTTGGATTTTGTAACATCTCATTTCTTAATTATGTATAAAAATGCATAAAATAATAAAAATATACTTCTGTTTGCTAACAGCCAGGTGTGTATAGCACCCCAATACTGTGCTTCCCACCCCATTGGCTTTAGCACATACAACATCACCTCTCTTCATAGCAAACAAGGCATAGACCTATTGGGGCATCCTTTTCCCTTTATCATATTCTCATATCAGATATTATCTTTTTTTTTTTTAATGTATGTCACTTAAGAAATTTAGATAGTGATTTTGGAGAAACTGAAGGTGATTGGCCCCAACATGATCAGTGTTAGTGGAAGAGGAACTTTCAAGCCCTTGTTTCCAAACAATTAATTGTTGCTTACTTTTTTTTTGGTTGCATATTTCATAGACTTCAAATCTCAGCCTGAGCCGTCCCCAGTTCTTAGCCAGTTGAGCCAGCGACAGCAGCACCAGACCCAGCCAGTCACTGTACCTCCTCCTGGTTTGGAGTCCTTTTCTTCCCAGGCAAAACTCCAAGAATCAGCGCCTGGAGACAGAACATCCACTGTGAACAAACTTATGCAGCTTCCCAGCATGGCCATGGAAAATATCACTGTGTCTGCCCACCCACCACAGCCTAAGCACATCAAACTTTCTAAGCGGCGGATACCTCCAGCATCTAAGGTGGGCATTCCAACATGAAGTCATGGTCCCCAAGGTGGATTTATTTTAGCAGCTCAAGTCTTGAGATACTAAGTCTCAGAAACTGTGATGCAGTATTTTTTAAGAACATAGCTTATTAATACTTTATGAGGATTTGGCCATTTCTGAGTGACTGGACTAATATTAGAATTGATTTGTGCTGAGAGTCAAAAACCTTAATTCAAATACAGATTTGAGGATCTGGCTCAGAGAATCTGTTCTTATATATTTGGTTGTATCCTAAAGTTGGAGAAAGCGTGGCTCCTTGACCAGGTTATGCTTTCCTCTTGGTATATCCCTATAAATAGACCAGTCACTCCTTCATCACCCACTCGCCATCACAGTTCTGTCCCTAGTGCTCTAAGAAGCAGGTGGTGAGATTAACACTGACCATTCCTCTGTTAACTTTGTTTTTTTCTTTTGAGACAGAGTCTCACTCTGTTGCCCAGGCTAGAGTGCCTTGGCATCAGCCTAGCTCACAGCAACCTCAGTCTCCTGGGCTCAGGTGATCCTACTGCCTCAGCCTCCTGAGTAGCTGGGACTACAGGCATGCGCCACCATGCCCGGCTAATTTTTTTTTTTGTGTATATATATATATATATATATATTATATATTTTAGGTGGTCAATCAATTTCTTTGTATTTTTACTAGAGACAGGGTCTTGCTCTTGCTCAGGCTGGTTTCGAACTCCTGACTTCAAGCAGTCTGCCCGCCTTGGCCTCCCAGAGTGCTAGGATTACAGGCGTGAGCCACCACGCCTGGCCCCTCTGTTAACTTTTAACTTTAACTTTGCTGTTTTCCCTTTACTCTCTTTTTTAAAAAGTCTTACTCCTTTTTTCTTCCCTTCTGTCTCTCACTCCTTGTTCCTGCCAGTGTTGCCTGGGGAACGTAGTTGCTTGTTTGGCTCTGTTTATAGGAGTCCCTGATCTCTGTGACTTGGAGTCCCTGATCTCTGTTCTGACATGACAGCTTTGCTTTTTCAGATCCCAGTTTCTGCAGTGGAAATGCCTGGTTCAGCAGATGTCACAGGATTAGATGTTCAGTTTGGAGCTCTGGAATTTGGATCAGAACCCTCTCTCTCTGAATTTGGATCCACTCCAACCAGTGAACATAGTAATCAGATTCCCATCAGCTTGTATTCTAAGGCTTTAAGGTAGATAACTTCCCACTCCTCTGGTTTTGACTGAATTTAGTTCTTCGTTACCAAAAAAATCCCAAAAACCAACAACCTTAAAAAATCAGCCTAAGAAATGGTGGAGAGAATATATCCTGTGGTAATAGATTTGTGCAGGTATCACCACTGTTGAATTCCAGACCTTGAGTCTCTCTTTCTCAGGCTGGTCTGAAACTGCTGGCCTCAAGCAACCATGCCTGGCTGCATTTTCGTTTTAAAGTTGGTCTTGTACACCTGGATTCCTTGAAGATTTTTTTTTTTTTTTTTGAGACAGTCTCATTTTGTTGCCCAGGCTAGAGTGAGTGCTGTGGCGTCAGCCTAGCTCATAGCAACCTCAAACTCCTGGGCTCAAGTAGCTGGGACTATAGGCATGCGCCACCATGCCCAGCTAATTTTTTCTCTATATATATTAGTTGGCCAAATAATTTCTATTTATAGTAAAGACGGGTTCTCGCTCTTGCTCAGGCTGGTTTCGAACTCCTGACCTCAAGCAATCCGCCTGCCTTGGCCTCCCAGAGTGCTAGGATTACAGGCGTGAGCCACCCCACCGGGCCAGTAATTTTAATCTCTATAATTTTTGCTAACCGTGTCAAGTCACACTCGACATCCGAGTGCAAAGAGTTAAGTATTCTTAAAGATATCCTTCTGGCTGACAATTAAATTAGGTGAGTCTCATTTTGTGGAGTGGATGGGAATTGCCCTTCTTTTAATAAAGAATGGAGGAATGTAAATGTGTAGTTACATGCTTATTTAATATATAACATGATACCAGCCTGAGCAAGAGTGAGATGGTCTCTACAAAAAAATAGAAAAATTAGCCAGGCATAGTGGTGTGTGTCTGTAGTCCCTGCTACTTGGGAGGCTAAGGTAGGAGGATCACTCGAGCTCAGGAGTTTGAGGTTGCAGTGAGCAATTATGATGCCACTGCACTCTAGCCTGAGTGACAGAGTAAGCCTGTCTCGATAAATAAATAAGTAAATAAAATGACCTTGCGCTGCATAGTCAGTGCTTAGAATAAACAATAAATAAAGCATATGACAATAAATTGATGACCTAGTTCTGTTTCATGAAGCTATGTAAAGTAACATAAATTTATGTCTAATAACCTTTTATTCTTTTTTTAGTGAGCCTTTGAATACCTCTTTACCAGTGACTAGCGCAGTGCAGAGCTCCACCTATACAACTTCAGTCATTACCTCCTCCAGTCTGACCAGCTCATCCCTCAGCTCCACTAGTCCAGTAACGACATCTTCCTCCTATGACCCAAGTTCTGTACATAACAGGATCGCATACCAAAGCCCTCCGAGTCCATCAGAGTCAGCTCCAGGAACCATCATGGTAAAATGGTGTTTCAGTTTTCTTCTCTCAGGATACCTTATTTGGAAGTTCGTGTTTAGTTTGGTAAATTATGCTTTTTGGATAAGAGTTTACTTTAGAAATTGGCTGATTTTTCCAGTGGAGTCCTTGTAATTCCTTGTGTGTGGATATAGTGGGCTTCTCTATAGTAGCACCTGTGCACTCAGAGGGATGTGGATGGATCCACAGGCACACGGACTTTGTGGAGAAATCCAGGCCTCAGTGTAGCGTATGCATTTTGGCTGTGGTACTGGGTATTTTTACATGATTTGACCCTGCCCACCTCTCTGAGTATTTCCTGAACTCCTCTCTCCCGTAATTGACTCATTTTCCGTGACTGTATTTGTTGCTGGACCACCATTAGATGTTATTGTGTTAAAATTACGTATTTTCCACCCAGCTTTAGTTAACAATATCCCATTATAGGTAAAGAAGCCAGATCTGTTTGTCATATTTTTTTCCTTTCCTATTATTTTTTGTAGAGACAGTTTCATTATACCACCCAGGCTGATCTTGAACCCCTCGGTTCAAGCAACCCTCCCATTTCATCCTCTCAAGTAGCTGCCCACCATACCTAGCTTCCTTTTCTTATTCTTTTTCTTTTTTTTTTTTAAGACAGAGTCCACTCTGTTGCCTGGGCTAGAGTGCCATGGCGTCAGCCTAGCTCACAGCAACCTTAAACTCCTGGGCTCAAGTGATCCCCTACTGCCTCAGCCTTCTGAGTAGCTGGGACTACAGGCACGCACCACCATGCCCGGCTAATTTTTTCTATATATATTAGTTGGCCAATTAATTTCTTTCTATTTTTAGTAGAGATGGGGTCTCACTCTTGCTCAGGGTGGTTTCAAACTCCTGACCTTGAGTGATCCTCCTGCCTTTGGCTCCCAGAGTGTTGGGATTACAGGCGTGAGCCACTAGGCCTGGCCCACTTTCTACTTTTGATTGCTTCATGCCATGTCTCCCCTAATTATGCTGTGGAGGCAAAGTCAGTTTTCTTTTTCTTTTCTTTTTTTTTTTTTTTCTTTTAGAGACAGCATCTCGCTTTGTTGCCCAGGCTACACAGTGAGTGCCGTGGCATCAGCCTAGCTCACAGCAACCTCAAACTCCTGGGCTCAAGCAATCCTACTGCCTCAGCTTCCCGAGTAGCTGGGACTACAGGCATGCACCACCATGCCCAGCTAATTTTTTCTATATATATTAGCTGGCCAATTAATTTCTTTCTATTTATAGTAGAGACAGAGTCTCGCTCTTGCTCAGGCTGGTTTCAAACTTCTGACCTCGAGCAATCCGCCCGCCTCAGCCTCCCAGAGTGCTAGGATTACAGGCGAGAGCCAACCGCACGGCCAAAAGTTATTTTTTTTTATTTTTTTTATTTTTTTTATTTTTTTTTTTGAGACAGAGTCTCGCTTTGTTGTCCAGGCTAGAGTGAGTGCCGTGGCGTTAGCCTAGCTCACAGCAACCTCAAACTCCTGGGCTTGAGTGATCCTTCTGCCTCAGCCTCCCGAGTAGCTGGGACTACAGGCATGCGCCACCATGCCCGGCTAATTTTTTATATATATATCAGTTGGCCAATTAATTTCTTTCTATTTATAGTAGAGACGGGGTCTCGCTCTTGCTCAGGCTGGTTTTGAACTCCTGACCTTGAGCAATCCGCCCGCCTCGGCCTCCCAAGAGCTAGGATTACAGGCGTGAGCCACAGCGCCCGGCCCAAAAGTTATTTTTATGAGGATTCTTTTTTCTTGCGTGTTAATTCCATTGAAATATCTATGGTTAGCTTCAACTGGTTGTTTGCAGTTTTTGCTCTTTTTAGAGCTACCACAGTGCCCTAACCTACTCTTTATCCACCTACATCAGAAAAGCAATGTTTCAAGGAAGCACTTCTTTTTTTCTGAGGATCATTTTGCTAGTAATATAAAATATAACAACTCCTGGTATAGGAATTATTATTTTTATTTTTTAAATAATTTGGAAACCTTTTCTTTCTTGCTTTAGTGGTCAGGAGACAACTTATAAGAGATATGATGCTGTAGTAACTAATGGGACTTTGAGTTCTTTGTATATTTAGACATTTTAGTAATTGTTTTAGGCCTGTTTTATTGCTTCTTATGATTTGAGCCTTATGTTGTGACTATGTTATTTCTTATTTCCCTAAATACCAAATCTGGTTTTCAAAAATGTAAGTTACATGGCATTTATTAGAGTTCGTTTTATTGCCTCTACTTTATTAAGAAATAGAGTAAAACAGATCATTGTTCCTTGATTATCCCTATTTTATATGCTTGTCACTGAATCCCAGTAGAAAGTCCTCTAGGTAATCATTTGATTTTTTTGGGTTTTCTTTCTCTTCTGTTCCTTATAGAATGGACATGGTGGTGGTCGAAGTCAACAGACACTGGACAGTAAGTATAACAGTTCGCTATTCTCACCATGGCTGGTGGAAAGCAAAGAGAGAGAGGGCATAGCTAATGTGATGTGGATAACACCAATTGGCCAATGGCTAATTCTCCAAAACAGCCCTTTTACATGTTTTCTGGTAACCGCTTCTTATGCATCATTGGAACAGAGAGAATCCACCTTCGTTGGTTAAAAGAAACCAACTCTTATTTCCTTGTCAAGGTTAAGCAGGTCGATTAGAGATTCCTATGTAAGTAGCTGGTAGAGGGTAGCATTAGTAGAAATGTCAAAGCTACGGCATGAAGGAGGTGATAGTCTCATATTCTTCCCCTACTCAGGCTGTAGCACCTGTCCAGTGTGGAGTATGCATTTAAAACATGCACAGGGTTCCAAGTTGGTGGAAAGGCTGTCACACTAATATTATGAAGAACTTTTAAAGAAAAAAATTCTTGTCCTAGTTCAGGAAAGACATGCTCATTGTCTTCAGGACTTAAAGGGACCGTTGCTTAGGAAGAAAGATAAAATGTTCGCTGTGGATGTTTGGGGGAAAAAATGAGTTCAGCAGTGTCCCCAGCTCAGTGATCACTAACGATAGTGCAGAAAAGGTGAATGCGTTTTATTTGCTTCTTTCTCTTGTGCTTGGATAGCTTTTCTGTCATTGTTTATAGTGGTTTGCTTTCTTTATTCAGTATGTCAAATGGGTGTGGGAGCCAAAAAAGATTTCTTTTAATTGGAATTATTTGGGATTGTGGATATGGAACTTCAGCAGAGGTGAACCTTAGTTGGAATTGCAGTGACAGATTTGGGGCACCAGGATTTGGTTTTGGAGGGCTGTTTGGGAGATACGTTGGTAGCTCTGAGCTTTTTGGGATGACCGAGGAGCTTCTCATTCTAGCAGCAGTTGTTGCAGGTTTCTTTTGTTCAGGCATGGGGGTAGAATTGAAGTATCTGGAAAACATAGAAGGCATTTAAGTTTTTATTTCTCATCCTCTCTTCTTCCATTTCCACCTCCCCTCCCCATTTGTTGTTCTTTGAGAAAAAAGGAGGCCTTGCTGCAAACCTGTTATTGTCATCCAAGGCTCAGGGAGGTACCCTTTGGGGTCTTAGTTTTTAGTGTGGAACATCTGTTGTATCATCCAGTTTCTCTAAGAACAGGTTTCATACATGGAATAGATAGTAAAAACGATTCATGAATGTAAAAGCCTTTGTAAGAATGGACCTAGTTGTGTGTTGATCCTGTTATTGCTTATGTTTGTTTTCTATTCACTTTCCTCTTAGTGCTTGCCAGTGGCCTCTGAGGGAATCCTGCAGGAGGGTCAAGGTTGCTCCTGCCTTCCTAACTGGAAAAGACAATGATGTTTTATATCCAAGCACATATCTGAGTTTATATGTGGACAGCATGAAAACTGAGTCTTTTCCAAGCTAGGGTTGATTGTATCTGTGTCCTGTCTGAAGCCTAATAAGCTCTTTTATATGCTCTGGGATTAATCTCTTCAAGCACGTATCAAGGAGATTCTCACTGTGCTTTAAAAGTATGTGTCTTTTCTTTCTGCAGATTTAAGGCATATGTATTTCTCCACAAGGTATGCATTTTAGCTTTTTAACCTGCTCCTGCCCAAAATTGGCCATGAGCTTTGGCAGTGTCAGCCTGATTTGGTAGTTGCACTCTTGGATCATCATCTTACTCATCAGTGTTTCATTTTCCCTTGCTGTGTCTTTTGAGAAAAACTTCCCTCATTCTATAATTATACATACAAATCTTGGCACCTCTTTTCTTTCTGGGTGCATCTAAGTGTCAGGTTCATTTCGGTGGGAGAATTATGTCCACACCTAGGAGAGATTTAATTAGAAAGTGTGATTTTCTGTTCTTTGCCTGAGTCGTGAATGGCTGACCAGCGTGCATCCTTTTGGTAGTCCTATCTGACAGAGAAGGGGCTATTTGGTGACACACTTGGCATTTCCCCAGGGTATATAACTTTACATATGTCTCAGATAACCCTGACATGTCACAAGATACTGAGCTTATTTCCGATAGGAATGGTTCTGGAGCTAAACAGATCTGTTTCTTACAGCTACTTCATCCGTTCCAGCTCCAAAGACAACAGACCCTCCCTCCACCCTCCCATCCGTGGGCTCCCTGCCCAGCACCACCTCTTGCACTGCGCTTCTACCCTCTGCATCCCAGCACACTGGGGCCCTGTCCAGCAGCCCCCTCTCCCAGCTTAGCAGGTATGGGGGAAATGTGGGCCCAGAAAAGTACATTGGAACAAAGTCCTGGAGCCCCTAAAGAAGGTTGTTCCATGAACAAAATACACTTGTTGGCTCTTGCTTAATGTCCTTTGCTTTTGCATTAATACTCTAGCTTAGGTATTCGTCAGATTGAGTCTCAAAACCACCAGATATGAAAACTTTGCCTGCTTTTAATGCTTTTGCTGGCATAGAACACTGGGTCCCCCGGGAATAGTGTGAGGCCAGTAGCTCCCTGCTACTATTCTTGGACCCCAGAAGGGTGCCATGCACCTGTCCTCCCAGCTCTGGTTCCACGTCACTATGAGGTGGAGTGAGAATTATGTTGTATTTGTGGCAAGTGTCTGACTTGCACTTGTCATGGCTTAAGAGTTATTAGAACAGGGTGTAGGAAAATGGGTGTGTTTGTTACCTATGTCTCCTGAGTAGAGTTCTCCTCCATCTCTCTATAGCCAGGAGCAGAAGTATTTGTTTTGAACTCTGGATTTGGTGGGAGTTCAGGCTCTGACTCTGAACACAGGACCTGTTCCCCTCAATCAGATTTAATGGGGTCTCCAAGGATGGCAGTTTTCTTAGTGCAATTCTGTTTTTACTTTTTCTAAAGAGCTAGTGGGTATAGTTGACTGAAGGTGGCTGTGGAGGCTTCCCAGGCTAGGAGGATGTACCAGATTTCATGGCGAATGATCCTTTAGGTCATTTTTAACCACCAGGATCCTATCACTGGTTCCGAGGTGAGAAAGAATGATGGGTCTGAAGCTAGGGGTTCCCTAGGAACTAGGGACAAGGTTGAATCTAGCCCACAGAGCTGAGAGGGACTCATGTGTGTGGAGTGACTTTTTTGGGTAGACACGTGGTGCTCTGTTTTGTCTTCTAGTTCCCTCTGCAGTCATCAGAGCAGCCTCTCCTCTGCGCACGGAGCACTCTCCTCGAGCACATCACACACAGTAAGTGTCCACGCAATTTCCTCCACCACCCTGCTTAGCGAGCTTGGAGATTAATCACATGCAGCTGAGGCTTCAGTTTGTTGATTTTCAGTATCTAAGGTGGTCTAGAGTTGTGTGGCTGAAGTGGCTAGACTGAGTTATTTGCTTTGAGTTTCTGATTTCCTGGTCACCATGGAGAACACCTTCCTAAGTTGGTGGCTCCTTGGAGGAATTGCTTCTGTAGACCTAATATGTCATTGATAAGGCTGTCACATAGTGATCATGTAGTGATCTTGCTCCCAGGAATTTGCTAAACGCAATAGGAGATGTTTCTATCCTGGAGCAGTGGTTTTATTTTCTTGGCCTTGTTATGTTAAGGCATTTGAATGCTATTTGGAGGAAAGTAGTCTCAATTGCTAACTCCACCTTGGGTTCCACTGAACTGATCAAGTTTAATCAAGAGCATCATTCCCTCTGTCACTTTGTGATGGCCATTGTAGAGACAGTACTTGGAGGGAAAAGGCAGTGCTTGTGTGAGGAGCACCTGTTCTTTGCAACATGAAAGTACGTGCACCTTCATCTCTCTCATACTGCCAGGCCTGGATGTTGATCCAAGCAGTGTAATTGTATTCCACTCTCCTGGTCATTGTGCAGACTTCTTAGTAGTAGTCATTAGGTGTCCTGTTTGGTCTTTCCTTGTGCCATCTTCCCTGGCTCTGAGGCAGAGACTTTGGGAAGGTGGACACGGAAGGAGGAAGTATGGAGGGTACAGAGGCAAGAGTAGAGCAGAAGCATGCTGTGGAGGAAGCCAGGCTGGGAGAGGGCTATGGGAGTGGCAGCTGGGAAGTGTCCTCATGTGCCTAAGAATAACCCTAGATTATGGTTATGAAGTGGCACAGTAGGTTGTGAAATAGGGAGCATGGCTTTATGCGGTAGGGGTTAGGCCAGATCGTGGTGGGTTGAGGACTGAATGGTAGTAAAATGGAGAGGGGTGGGTTACTGGACAGTGCTTCAGGAAAAGCTAACAGAGACTAGAGCATAAGGTTAAGTGAATAGAAAGGTGCCTGGAAACAACAAAATGTCCTTGCTCCTGGGCTGCAGGAGGCTTAGGCAAGGTTGGAATAGGTGGGTCCACAAGCAGGGAGGAAGGATTTGGGTGCAGGCAGTCACCTTGGGTGGGGGAGGCAGGAAGTTGGTGAAATTTGTTTCCTCTGAAGAAGGGATCAGCTCACCTGACATGAGGTGGTGGAAAAGGGGAAGATGTGTCCTTCCATTCGGATCTGGTTGATGCTGTAGCTTTCAAATTCTAGTGTTTCAAGTGAAATTTCGTACATAGTCTTTTGTCATAAAACACTTAAACCACCACCTTCAAAGGAGAGCACAGTGTGGACACCTCTACCTGCCTCTGTCCTTCATGGCTGGTCATGATGAGCACCGTAGAGCTGGCTGTGCTGGGGAGCTCTTGTACACACGGGTAGCTGTGCTCCCTGTCTCAGGAAAAAACTCTAGGTAATAGAATCCAAGCTTTCATGCCAGAATTGTTTCGTCCAGTTAGTTCCAAACTTTGTCAGTGTGACAGAATTTTCACATTGCTAATATGATAGTCCCTTAGTATATGCAGGAGATTGGTTCCTGGACCCCCGAGTATACCAAAATCCATGCAGATTCAGGTCCCAGAGTATGTGGAACCCATTTTCACCCGCAGGTTTTAACATCCGGTGAGTGCTGTATTTTCATGCTGTGTTAGGTTCAGGAAAAAACTCGTATTTAAGTGGATCTGTGCAGTTCAAACCTGTGTTGTTCAAGGATCAACTGAATATTCATAACATTTAGTATTAAAAGATATAAAGAGATACCTACTGAAAAGGTTCTCTGTATCTGGTCTGCTTGTTCCTACCCCTCCATTGCCTGTTCTTCCCCCTTGTCTCTTACCCATTTGTTCTTTATCCTATCACCTAAAAGTATTCTATAGAGAGCAGCCTTCAACTGTTTTCTCCACTGAACAGTGTATCCTAGAGATGTTTCCATGCTGAAACATGGAGTTTTTGTTCTTTTTTCATATTCTATTGTATTACTTAAGTGGTCCCGAATGGAGGACTATTTCCAGTCTTGACACTACAGAGAGTGTTGCATTTGAGAACCTTGTACACATGTTTATGTGTACAGCTATGTCTATAGGGTAAATCCTGGAGGTGGAACTGCTAGGCATTTGTCATTGTACACAAGTTGCCAAATTGCCCTGGATAGTGATTTTAACCTGTTTACCTCCCACTGACAATGAACAAAATGTCCTATTTCTCAAAATGTTATGGAGTATTTGTACTTTATTTCAATTTCCTTTTCTTTGAGCCATTTATGTTCTTGCTTCCTTTTCCTCTTAGGTCCTTGATCTCTGTTTCTAGGCACCCACTATATTATGGAGACTAGTAGCTCTTTGTGATGGAAGGTGCCAATATTTTTCCTGGATTTCTCATTTTATAAATATATATATTTATATTTATAATCATTCAGATAAATGTGTTTTCTTTCATAGTCTCTCAGTTAGAGCTTTCCCACTCTAAGAGTATAAAGGAAATCTCAGTGCTTTTTTTGTTTGGTTTTTTTCTGTCCTTTCGTCTCTGGGCCCATTCAGGGGAGCTTGACTGCACAGGCCCCATTGGATGTACTTTTTCAATGTGCTGTTGGCCTCCTGAGCCAGCAGTTCGGTGCCCTCACACTTCTGGGAGGCCGAGGCAGAGGCAGGAGCCCTGGCAGGGGCAGCTGAAGAAAGGCTTGCTGGGCGACTCTTGTTCCTTTCAGTAAGTCAGGGACTAGTTGTCTAGCAAGCATCTCTTATATGGTTGGAGAATGTTCATTTTTTCTTCTGTGGTTAAAGGTTGAAAGGTTGCATGACCAGTCATACTACACTTCGAAGTGTTGGTCAGAGCTGTTCCAGGTTCTGTGGCGGGTGGTCTCGGGTAGGAAGTCTGGCTCCTTACAGAGGATCATGGCCTAGTTGCTGGGCTGGCAGCACACCGTGTGCCCTGCCTCCTGGTGGGGCTGCTTCTCCAGTCTGGTTCCATCCTGTCTGTGCTGAAAGAGCGGGAGTCCCTGGTAGTCCTAGGAAACCATGTTTTCAGCTGTCTTCACTTTGGTGAATCTATTTTGGATGTTAGATCTTAAAGCCAGTGCTCAGATATACAGGAATGGCTGCGGACGTCAGACTTGACAAGAGAGTTTGCGTCTGTGGCGGAGGCAAAGCATGTGGTGCTCACCTTTCTTCTGGGGACTTCTTACTCTTCCACTTCTCCAGGAGTTTCTGTGTTTCTGTACTTTACATTATTTCTGGTTTGGAGACTGGTCTCACTCTTAGCTTTTTCCTGCCTTTTTGGCATTTGTTTTGCCCAACCAGGTGTATCTCTCCCACCTACCCTCCTCAGCACGTGAAGCTTTTCACGGAACCATGTTACTTGGGTTGAACAGCTGGGCAGGATTCCTGGAACTTAGGGTCTCGCTCTTCTTCCCTGGGTGGATCTTGGTGAGCTGGCACAGTGGCAGGCCATACAAGGCACTGGTGAATTACAAGGTGTCACCAGGTTTTGGAGCAAGGGCCTCTCTGACTCCTGTGTATTTCAGACCAGAGCAGCTAAGAAGCCCAATAGAAGGAAATTATTAAAACACTCAGACTGCTGTGTGAGTGGATACTCACACTGAGGTGGATACTCACCCCATATTCAAATGGTCTGTTCATGTATGATCTGAAGTTATGTTGGGGTTTCAGATATCAAAGCATGAGTAACTTGAAGGATTTTTTCCAGAGGGTTTGGGTCATGGAGCTCAATTTTAATCATCTTGAGTTATATCCTGATGGCTGAATCTAGCTGCTGTGTGAGGGGCCACAGTGATCCCTGAGCCCCTCCCCTCCTCTTAGAGTCCTTTGGTGTTTGCATTGTCACCTGCCCATTGAACCTTGAGACTGTAGGCCTAGGTGCCAGGCCAGGCTCTCCTAGTACCTCTTCCTTTGCCTCTAGATCCATGTGTCCTGGTTTTTGTTTTGCCAGCATGCCAGTGTGGAGAGCACCCCTTCACTACAGTCCTCAGCCAACTTCTCAATGACAGCAGCCTCCTCCTCGAGTTCCACATCTTCCGGTGCAAGCCTGCCTCCGAACATGAACACAGTGAACAGCCTTTGCCTGGGTGGGGCCACTGCGAGTGCGCCCAGTAGCAGTACCAGGGCTGCACCCTTGGTGACTTCAGGTATGTGCTCCTGAGGCCTTTCCTGCCCACCCCTGTCCCTCTCAAATGGGCACCCTTGGCTTCCCAGGATAGGGGCCCAGAGGTGGCTGCCAGGGCATGGACACTGTAGCGACAAGCATCAGATTATATTCTCACTTGGCCCTGCCATTGCTAGATTTTGTTGTGTTCCATTTCCCTCTTGAGGCCTGATCCTTCCAGCCCTGGTATGGGATCTGAGTCTTGTGGAGGTGGCACTCCCCTTGGGCAGGATTCCTGCCATCTTTGTGCTTTTAGCTCCCCAGTTTTTTTCTGTCTCTTTTCAGCCCTGGAGTGGAACTGACACAGTGATTGGAGGGGTCAGGGGTGTCCTATAATGGCCTCCTTCTGGACACTTGGTATGGTTGATTGTAAACCAGACCTAGGCTGTCTGTGTTGGCCAAGCAGACTGTACTTTGGTGGAAACTGCAACAACCCACCATTGACACAGCCTTTCCCTCTCCTGGCACTGTGTGGCTCCCTTCTCCGGTTCTGAGGAGGCAGATTGTTTCTTTTGCTTGTGTTTGCTAAGTGCTATGTGACTTAGGATTCGGGGGATGGAGGGTGCTTCTGTCTGGGCACAGAATTCTCAGATATTGAAACAACCTAAATAAGGTGGCACATACCCTCTGTTTCGCCCCCAAGCTCCTTCATAGCCTGGCCCTCTGCATCTCTCAGTCGCTGCCCTCCCATCTTGGCTGTGGCCTCATCTGGGATAGCTCAGTGACCCTGCCTCCTCCCAAAGCAGCAAAGGAATCTCAGTCTTTGTGGTGACCACTCCATTCTATTTGATTTTTCATTCTGCAGGCAAAACACCCCCAAACTTGCCGCAGGGAGTACCTCCCCTGCTGCACAACCAGTACCTCGTGGGCCCTGGAGGACTGCTGCCTGCCTACCCGGTGAGCACATAGTTGGGCTCCTGGCCAGCTCCAGCTTCCCTGGCCTCCGGCTGGCACCTGGCTGGACCTGGTGAAGGGAGCTTTTGGTTGGGCCAAGGTGCCCGCCTCAGGCTGCTCTTACCCCCAGAGCCCCTTGTCTCTGCCCCTCTGATCCCTGATATGTCTTTGTTCATCTAGACTCTATCAGGGCAGGATCTGTTCCCACAGTGCCTGATACAGGCCATTCCTGGGTGTGTCCTAGCCTTCCAACCTTGTTTGAGCCCCTATGAAGGCCCGATCCTTCTAGGAGGTGGTGTGTGGTCCCTAAAATGCCCTTTTCGGTCCTCACACAGATCTATGGCTATGATGAGCTCCAGATGCTGCAGTCACGGCTGCCAGTGGTGAGTGTGGGGTGTGGCATGGTGGGAGCAGTAGGGGTCAGACTCTTTATGTCCCTCTTCCCTTGGTCTTTTTTTTTTTTTTTTGAATTACAGAAATTTATTTCCCATGGTTCTGTAGGCTGTTGAGGCTGGGCCTTTGGCCTGGTTCAGGTCTTCCTGTTGTGTCCTCACATAGCAGAAGGTGGAATAGCAAGTTCCTCCCTTACTCTTGACTGCTGCCCTATCTGGCCCTTAGAATCTGTGGCCTAAGAAACCTCCTCAGCACCACCGCCAAAGCAAGCTGTTACCATTTGGTGGTTGTGCCTGGTACAACCATAGCTTTGGCATGTCAGGGTCCTATGCTCATCCTTGGGGAACATGATGGCCTTTGGTACCTGCGGCCCCAGTACACCATGTCCCCTACTAAATGTTTGTCCTTATTTTCCCTCATCTTTCTCTCTTTTAAAAAGAAAAACTAGGCTGGTCACGGTGGCTTACGCCTGTAATCCCAACACTTTGGGTGGCTGAAATGGGAGGATCACTTGAAGCTACAAGTTCAAAACCAGCCTGAGCAAGAGCAGGACCCTGTCTCTACTTAAAACAGAAAAAGTTAGTGGGATGTGGTGATGCGCATCTGTAGTCCCACTATTCAGAAGGCTGAGGCAGGAGGATCACATGAGTCCCCAATTTAGAGGTTGTGGTGAGCTGTAATCGTGCCACTGCATTTCAGCCCAGGCAACAGAGTGACATGGAGGTTGTTTACTCAGCCTTGAAAATACCATAAAGTGTCTTTTGGGCCGAGGTGGGCAAAGGTTCCACTAGGACTACAGGCACTGAAAACCATGCCCCTCAGCCTTTTTTAGTGCCTAGTTCCCACCTTCAGATGTTCTCCTTTGGATGAAAGAGCTCCCCCTCCTGGGCTTTCTCTGTGCCTGTTCCCAGCCCTATGTCCTCCTGGGGATGCTATGGGTGCTGTGGGTTTCCTGGAGGTTAGCTGTATGTCCAGAGAAGGGTGTGAGTGCCATTTCTAGCCAGGATGGCCTTGTCTGGCTGTGACCCAGCATTGTTGGCCAGGGGTTTTAGGCAGCCTGAGGGCTTTTTCTTTGCTCAGAAGCCATATGTTTGGGACTGTGAGGCCCTGGAGGTGTATATAAGGGTCAATTTTCTCCAAACTGTTGGATCTGTCAGACTTACCCTGGGTGGTGTGTAGTGTCAGCATTGCTAGGGCAGAGGTAGGGAGTAATGGGCCAGTTTGAGGCCTCATCTGGGTCCTATGTGTACCTGTGCCTACCTGGCACTGCTTCCCCTTTTCAACCTACTTTTTAGGCACCTCCTCTCCTGCTATGTCCTTTTTCAGGTTTGCTCTGTTTGGTCAACTTTCCTAGCTGCTGGTTAGTCTCACACAGGGATAGCTAGCAAAGTTGATTTAGTCTGTGTCATTCACAAACATCCGTCTGTGATATAAAAATGGATGTGTGAGGTTGGGCTTCCAATGGCTCTGCCTGGTGAAGGCTGCAGGGTTGGTCAGTCTGTGTGCTAGCCAGCTAAGCAGGCTGCCTTGTTGCAACCTCCATTAGGCACCATGTACTTGGAGTTCTCCATGAGTGCTGCCTTTTAGGTGTGTGGCCCGTCTTGAAGTATGGCATCACCTAGAGCAGGTGTCCTCAAACTACAGCCCACGGGCCACATGTAGGTGTTTTTGCCAGTTTGTTTTTTTACTTCAAAATAAGATACATGACGTGTGCATAGGAATTTGTTCATAGTTTTTTTATTAAATTATAGTCCGGTCCTCCAGTGGTCTGAGGGACAGTGAACTGGCCCCCTGTTTAAAAAGTTTGAGGACCTCTGACCGAGAGTTTTACGTGCTGGGTCTACTTTTTTGGGAGTGGGGTGAGTCCACTTGCTGATTCAGCCTCCCTGGTCCCTCCTAGGATTACTATGGGATTCCCTTCGCTGCACCCACGGCCCTTGCCAGCCGAGATGGAAGCCTAGCTAATAATCCATATTCAGGTGAGTGAATTCAGTGGGTGGCTGACCTGTAACTAATCCCAGCTTCTAGAAAACAGAAACATAAGAGCTGAGAGGCCTCAAAGCTGCCCATACTGAGCTGGAAAGCAAGACCTATTCTTATTTGCAGGAGCCAAGCTGGACTTTTTCCTGGTTGGATAGGGGTGATAACCCAACACAACACTTTTTCTTCTAGGTGATGTTACAAAATTTGGCCGTGGTGACTCTGCATCACCTGCACCAACTACTACACTTGCTCAGCCACAGCAGAGCCAATCCCAGACCCACCACACAGCCCAGCAGCCCTTTCTGAATCCTGCGCTGCCACCTGGCTACAGCTACGCTGGCCTTCCCTACTACACAGGCATGCCTGGTGGCTTCCAATATGGGCCTCCTGTATTTGTGAGTATTTGTGGGGGGGTCTGATTCTTCTTCCCGGCCTTGGGTCACGGGAAGGTTGAAACCTGGGACCTACCTTCCAGCTCCTGGGAGCAGAAGCAGGGAGGGAGAACCATGGCCCTACTCAGTCTCATGCATGTGTTGCACTAATAATGAAGCACAGGTCCCCTTAACCTCCTGCCTGAGGCTAAGTCGGGGTATCTGATCTGTTCCACGTTTCCTTGTTCCTACACTGATGCCTCATCTGCTTGCCCTGCCAGGTCCCTCCAGCCTCAGCCAAGCAGCATGGTGTGAACCTCAGCACCCCTACCACTCCTTTCCAGCAGGCCGGGGGTTATGGCCAGCACAGCTACGGCACAGGTGAAGGGTGCTCCCCACACTGAGACACAGGGTAAGACAGGCTTTTCTGGCTCACACATGCCTCTTGTACCATGCTGTGCTAGGTTATGATGACCTGACCCAGGGGACAGCAGCGGGAGACTACACCAAAGGCAGCTATGGTGGATCATCACAGACACCAACCAAGTCTGCAGGTTCTGGGCCCAGCAAAGGTAGTGTTCACCTCTCCTATCCAGGATTGTGGCCCGGAGTAGTTGTCTCTTCCTACCTGACCCCCTTTTCAGGCAGGGCTACCCCTGAGTACCCCTGGAATTGGGGGACCCTGGAGATAGGACCAACTGCTTTTCCTCCTAGGAGTATCAGTATCTTCAAGCACCACTGGCTTACCCGATATGACTGGTTCTGTCTACAACAAGAATCAGGTGAGGACAGAGGAGGGTGTGCAGGTTGTCAGGAGGTACAGCAAAAACTGACCCTTCACCATTGTCTTCTTTGCCTTTAGAATTTTGATAAGCAGGGATTTCATGCAGGGACTCCTCCACCGTTCAGCCTACCCTCAGCCTTGGGCTCCGCTGGGCCGTTGGCCCCTGGAGCAGCCCCTGGCTATGCACCCCCACCGTTCCTGCATATATTGCCAGCCCACCAGCAGCACCACTCACAGCTGCTGCACCATCACCTTCCACAGGATGCCCAGGTGAGTGCAGCAATGGGGGCAGCCACCCTGGGCGGGGAGCTCTGCTCTCCAGCCCTGACAACCTTCTCTCCTCCTCAGAGCGGCTCAGGTCAGCGAAGCCAGCCTAGCTCCCTGCAGCCCAAGTCTCAGGCTTCCAAACCCACCTACGGCAACTCTCCATACTGGACAAACTAAGACAGTGGGGCAGGACTTACCCTTGGCAGGAGAGAACATGGAGCACATTTCTGAGAGCCCAGTGCCCTTTCCCACTGTTCCCTGAGACATGTACCATCAGCCAAGCCTCTGTGGGGAGCCTGCCTCCCAGACTGGCCATTGTATGTAATGTATTTATGTATGTATTTGTAAATGTGACAAGCGTGGGGGAGTGGGGGTGCAGCTGCATTTTGGCCAGGTCTGTTCTCCCCATTCAATCCCCCTTTCCTCTTTGTAGCAAAATAACCCCTCCCCCCAATCCTTTTCTGCCTTGAGACCTTCTACATAGGTCCCTGCCTGCCCAGTGGGCTGCTAGGGACAGTTTCTGGAAGGGCTGATTCAAGACAGTTTGGGTATTGGGGCCAGGTACCAATGAAGAATCACGACTTATCTCCTTCCTTTATAAACCATTATTTTTCTGTCCTGTGTAATTACTTTATACTTTACTTTATACCTCTGTTTTAAAGAAACTGGCCCTTTTGTCATTTTTTATGGTCCTCTTTGATATCCCTCCACCGCAAATAAATCTGGGTACCTGTTTGTCTTCATACAGAGCAGGGGCTTCTGCTTTTGTCCCCAGAGACTTTCTTTCCTCTGGCTGACCTTGAAAAATTTGAACTGGGGCTCAGAGATGATCAGCCAGTTAGCTCCCTCCCTTTAAAACAAATCTCCAAGCAAAGGCTTCTGTATTCCAGTTGTCCTGCACCAGGTGGGCAACAGTTTCAGGGTTTTCTCTTGCCCAAACTCCACCTAATAAAGTTGTGAGAGCATGCACAGTCTCTTGTGTGGTATGTTTGAGGGACAGCTCAGAGCAGGGCTGACATGGCTCAGTATACTGCCATCAGGCTATAAAGGCTTGAATTGGTTATTTCTCTTTCATGGACCCTTGTCTAGGCTGAAATGATAAGTGAAAAGACAGCTAAACCTTCTCACAGAGCCCTGTCAAGAGGTGTACCAGGGCAAGGTAGTTTCTTTTCCAAGTCCCGACTGACTTTTAAAATCTGAAGCAAAGCCAGGAACTGAGAGCAGAGTTCTAGGCCCGAGAGAGAATGCATATGTCTATCCTTTGCTGTTCATAAACCAAACAACCTTGATTGTCAGGCAAGGGCTAAGGTAGAACAGATGACTAGTGAGTTAGGCTGTTACACCAGGTAGTCCAGGGGGGTGGGCGGCAAGAACCACAGTCATTAGGCAGATCCTCTTCTTGGTTGTCCGCAACTCTGCTCCTACCTAGCAGACAGCTCAGGGCAGTGTTGCCCAAGGTGCAATCATTTCCCATATTGCCACTTCTGATGAGGCTAAATAAGGAAACGAGTGCAGCTTCAAGTCAAAGACTGGTCAAGTCAACATGTCAGAACCAACCTGGGGGTCAGTCTTTTCCTTTTCTGCTTTTGGCATCTACAGTCCGGAGCTGTGGCCATTTCATCAGATGAAGTGCATGCTCCCGCTAATGCACAGCTTGGGATCTTTGATTCCTAATGAAAATAAAATGTTTGCCTAAGGAGGGCAGCAAAAAGGACCCATACATTCAGCTGATTTTGCCCGATTTCAGAAGTTTTAAAACATGCCCACTTAAAGCTTCCTTTGAAGGAACCTTCCTTAAAAACACATTAAGTTGGGGGTGATTCTCCAGGGAGGTGGGTTGGACAGAAAGTTATAAAAGGCAGATCAGCCAGTTTGTGCTGAGTCCTGGGAATCATCAATCTGTGATATAACAGTGAAAATATCAAGAACACCTTTTAGTTTTCTTTAACACAAGGAAATGAAGAGGGTCATCCCGTGGGGAAATAGCAATACAGGTATATTTTATTTCACATTTTATTAGTAGACAGATGGGCAGAAAAAGACAAAAATAAACCACTAAAAGGGAAGTCAACACAAAATGCATCAGATAATCTTTTCTCATAAGTTAAACTGAAGAAAAACATCTACAATTTCAGCTAAGAAAACTATTAAAGTCAGGTGTGTCCTGCTGGTTTCAGAATAGTTGAAAATTGCATCTCTGAATCTGTTTAGTTGTAAATGTAAACCTTGTTTATCAGGGTGGGAGGGGTGGAGAGTTAATTTTCGGTGGAGAACTACACACTTTCCCCATCCAATCTCTTACTAAATATGCCCCAAACATAAGGAAACCAGCAAGCAAAGAAGCAGATTGCCAGGGCAGGTTGAAAGAATGGACTACAAAAAAGTTTGGCTAATAGAAAAGAACTCCGGAATGATAAGAAAAAGGACAGAGGGAAGACTTTCAGAGAAGCAACAACGGAATCGTGATACTCCACCCAGCCTCAAGATACACAGAACTGAAGTGCATCCAGTGAGGCCTCAATTAGAATTAAAAGGAATCTAAAAATGCAGGATTTTGAGTTCACGTCACACCAAATTTAATCAGCACAATTGTGCTCATAAGGGTCTGCCTTAAGCCTGAGACCTCACTCCCAAAAATAAAAATTACATACTCAAGTATTTTTCCACAGGATGTGTTCTCAGGGACAGAGCTCTGGAACCAGCATCTGGGTTTTATAAGTCTAAACTATCAGAATGTCTACCTGCCTACCAAGTCAACACACCCCAGTCTTCTGGAATTGATTGTACTCATCAGAGGCAAACCCAGCCCCCAATAGTAACACCACAAAGGGCTGAGAGGTACAACCTCCACTTGGTGCTCTGGCTCCCTGAGTCAACGTGCAATAGAGGCCAACAGGGCCTAATGTGACAGAGCTGAGCAGCACAGCACCTCCCACAATGCCATGGTGCCTGGCCTACCCTAGGTGTGAGATGCATTAGTAAGGGGAATGAAAGGTTTAATTTTAGGGCTCCAAGAGAATAAGACCAAGCTATTGGCTGTAAACTTGCGTGCGTGCGTGTGTGCGTGTGTGTGTAGGGGGTGGGGGTAGGGAGGTAAATCAGTACTATAAGAGGCTTTGGCTCCAGAAGATTTGCAGGTTATCTGGAAGCATTACTTGAGAAGTGTGGGGAGTAAAAAGGTAGGTACAATATCCTTCTATGAAAGTTTATAGTCAGACAACTTAAGAGCACATTACAGAACTGCTCTGTCCTATGTATCTGACAGGAATTAAAAGATTTAGGGTGCAAGTAGCAGCCCTGACCCCACAGAGATTATGTAGAGATTCTGGGACCAGGCTCAATAGTGTCCCTTAAGAACCTTAGCGTGTTAAATATTCCCATTTAATAGCAAACTTTAGAGGCTAGAGAGGGCTGCTGGGAAGTAGTCAGCATATGTTGGGTAAGTTTAAAGAGTGAATGAAAACCCTGAGATCAGAAAGGAAGGAGGAGCTAAGGAAGTAAGCATCATTTATTCTGACCATCCTAGGATCCATCCTACCCCTGTCCCTAATCTGCCCTTTGGTTCTGAGTTATGATCTGAAGAAAAAGGAGCTGACACTAGTGCACGGGGATCTCAAGTAGGACTGTAGTCAGTCCTTGCTGTATTTTCTTTCTGAAATCTGACTTTACATTATAGCAGTTTCCCTAAAGAACAACGCCCTCCTATGAATTGACACACTCCCGTTAACAACCAAAAATCACCTTCAAGTTTGAAGTTCCTGGATGCTGAAGGCTGCTGGATCTCAGTATTTGATTGAAGCAACACATGATTGAGACCTGGGAAATCAAAGCTGCAGTGACTGTATGGCAAGATCTCTGAGCCTTGCCTGCCTGGAGACTGGAAACTGCCTGCAGTCAACTCCCTTGACCCTGCCAGAAGAGACACACCCATGAGGAGCTCAACGCACTTATTTCTGCTTGCGCTCCACAACCAAACTACATTGAAAGGAGAAAAAAAGTCCAGATCACTTCCAAAGAATGTGAGAACTGGTCACTCATGTCTCTCACACATCCATGTTTGTCAGTATAAGCAGCTCGATGAAAACTGAAATCTTAATACATGCACCTAGGATTAATACTGAGTAATTAAAAGTGACTACTTTTTGAAAAAACCTCGTGGTGAGAGTGTATCTATCTTTGAGGGGAAGGCCATGTTAAGTATATAAAACAGATGTTTCCTCTCCCAACAGTGGTCACCAGTTTTGAATTTTTCCCCCCAGCAGCATCAACCAAAATTGGCATCGTGATTTTTAACTCTTTATTTCCATCCCTCAGAGTCCACACATACACTAATCCCCACTTCTTCCCCACACGCCCCACTCCCTGGGGGGAAAAATAACCCTGCCTTTAAATTTTAAAATAAATGGCAACCAAGTGCTCAGTTCTATGTAAAGTATGAATATTTATTTCAGGCTTCAGATCCCAATCGATTTCAAAAAGCAAAATCTGATTTCTTTCCTCAAAGTAGCCGAGGGCTCCACATTAGGATGATTTCATGGAGGCTGAAGGAGCACATCTCATCAGGCTTAGCACAAAGTCCCTGACGCTCACTGTATCCCAGCCTTAGGAAGGGAAAGAAACAAAATTCACCACCATGGGGCTGAACGAATGTGCACACACTAATGTAAATGAGCAGCTAAACCTTGGCAAATTTTTTTTGAACTTTGTTTTGTAGGGTTTTTTTTTCCATTTTCTTTTGCTACCCAGCATATGCAGCATTTGTCAACTCCCAAGAGGTTCCCAGCTTTAAACACATTAAACGTCTTGAAAGACTATTTAATTCCTCAAGAATCTAAAAACAGACCAAACGTGTTTTGCCGTGAACATTCTGTCAAGACGAAGTGAGGCGGGAGTTTGGGTTGATGATGTTGTTGTTTTAAAAAAAAAAAAAAAAAAAAAAAAAGAATCAATACAGTGATGGAAGGGTAAAGAATGCAAGAATTCAGACATTCTGTGTAGGGTTACTCTCTCTCCATTTAAGGTCCATAAAAAGGAGCAAACTGAGATCCATAAGGGGAGTCAGCAGGAGCTGTGTTTGTTTTCCCCACCCCCTGTGAATAGGTTTTTGCTGAGGGGCCATTGCTAGGTCCCCTCTTGCTCCCCTCCCTTTGGCCTGAGATGGCAGGGCAGTACAGGGGCATTGAAAGAGCATGTCACGACTCCTCATTCCCAGAATCATCATCATCATAACAGTCGGCATCTTCCTCTTCCTCATCTTCATCATCAATGTCGTCATCATATAAGTCGTCATAAAGCAAATCTGAGCTGTTGTCATTGGAAGGCACTTTAGTTTTGATGCAGTATTCCGCCAGGGTGGTGGGGACCTTTACTCCATCCTTTTCTGCTTCGGCCTTAGTGGCTGAAACCTGTTTCCTGAAGAGTGAATGACACAAAAATAGTTTACAGTAATTCTAAGTTTTGAAGATGGATTTATAACTGTCCTTAAATAATCAAGATTACTTATGACTGCTTTCCAAACTTCAGTACCTGCCTGAAAGCATCAATGGATATACCCTGTACTACACCAAATTGTTTCAGCCCATTGGGTACCACTGTGAAGGGAACGTTTAATTATGATCTTTTGGGGATAGGGGGAATACACCACTACATAAAGAGAGTTTAAAGCAGTGGATCTCAAATGCTGGTCAGGCAGAAATCACCTTGCCTAGTCTTCTCACCACCAAACATTATGCATCCCAACAAGTCCCCCTAATTTTCATTTATAGTAAAATCCAAACACCCTTTATGTCAGATTCCAAAGTCTTGTAAGATCCACTCTTACGTATTCTCACAGCCTTTCTCCAATTTCCCCACATTCAGGCCATCCCTGGTCGTCTTTAGTACCTTGAACACACCTAGTTGTTTTTTCCGTCTGAACCAATTGCTCTTTCCCTGATATATACATGCCCGGCTCCTCGTCGTCACTCAGATGTCAGCTTAACTATTACCTCAGAGGAGGCCTGAACCCAATTTAAAGTAGCCATCTGGTCACTCTTTCACATTATTCTACTTACCATTTTCTAGAATTCTTTTTTCTTTCTATGATCTTTCTCATTTGTTTATTATTCTGTCTTGCCCTACTAGAATGTGTGTTTAATTAGAATAGAGGCCTTGTCTTAGTCACTTTATTTCCCCAGTGCCTAGGATATAGCCTGGCACATAACAAGGGTGGAAAAAATATTGAAAGCATGAATGAATGAGTGGAAGAGTAAAAATAGTTTAATTTGATAATTACTAGAATTTGAGTCATCAAGATTAGAGAAACTGAACTTAAAATACATCAGAACTCCACTATCCAGATCTTCCTTCTGTATACCTCTTTTCAGTTAGACTTCTTTAGTTGCTCTTGAAGGTTTACTTATGTTGCCATTCCTTACATGCTGATGATCCTGAGGCTTCTAGGCTTGAATCTTTTCACATTCTCAGCACTCTCCCTGGCACATCTTATCTGTTTGCATGGTTTTAACCACCACTCCCTTTATGCTGACAGCTCTCAAATCATTAGCCTCCACCTCATACATTTCTTCTGGGCTCTAAAATTATTTAACTAAATGCCTTTTGGATATCCCCCATCCTGATATTCCATAGGAATGCTAACTCACCAAGACTGCATCTGTCATTTTCTACCTTTATGGTAGAAAAGTTTCTCCCTTCATATTTCACTAAAAGTATCAGTTCCTAAAATCATAAATCTCACTCCAAAGTCCAACTGCTTTTACGGCCTAAATATTTTTATATCTATCTTCTCATCCCCATTATCACTGCCTCACTTTAGTCCACGTTGGTCCCCTGGGTCAATTGTGTTTTTTTCAGAACTCAAATAGGATCATCCCTTCCTTCTCTAAAATCCTTAAGTGATACCCCATTACCTTTTTCTTTTTTTTTAGACAGAGTCTCACTCTGTTGCCTGGGCTAGAGTGCCACGACGTCAGCCTAGCTCACAGCAACCTCAAACCCCTGGGCTCAAGCAATCCTCCTGCCTCAGCCTCCAGAGTAGCTGAGACTACAGGCATGCACCACCATGCCCAGCTAATTTTTTTTACATATGTATTTTTAGTTGGCCAATTGAATTCTATTTTTAGTAGAGACAGGGTCTCACCCTTGCTCAGGCTGGTTCTGAACTCCTTACCTTGAGCAAACTGCCCATCTCGGCCTCCCAGAGTACTAGGATTACAGGCATGAGCCACCACGCCCGGCCAGATACCCCGTTACCTTTTACATTAAGAATCCTACTCTATTATCATGACTTCATTGACACAGAGCTGATACATAATAAATGTTGAAAAAATTAAACAATCAGACAAAGAGAGTCTTAAACTAAGAAATATAAAGCATAGAAGTACCTTTGGAACATTCATACATTATTCACTTACTAAATCCTACCTGTCCTTGAATATCAGGCTCCAGTCCTGACTGTTTTGTGAAGCATTCCCATCCTTCAATTCTCAGTCCACTCCTGCTCCTCTAAATTTCTACAGGTTCTTACTATTTATACTAATTATCTTCAATCTTTGGTACATATCAGTCACCTGGGTGGCTGGTAAAAAAAAAAAAATACAGATGCCCAGACTCTATCCTTGGAATCTCATTAAATAGCTATAGGTTAGGGGAAGTCTAAAGGCGATCAATCCCGACAGACAGAAAACTTTGGGAACTGCCTGTTTTGTATTACCCAGAGTTCAAATGACATGCTTTCCCAGCATTGTTTCAATTTTTTCACATCACATGGCACCCCAACTAGATTTATAGAGACTCTTATTTGTATAAATTACAGTTCTTCCTAAACTCCTATGCACAGAATGAGCCATGACCGTACTTGGTGGATCTATTTTAAGGGACAAAAATGTAATATTAAAGGGAGTTGAATTTATTGCAAAATTCTTGGGTACTATTATGAAAACCTAATGTCCTATTTAAGGTATGATCAAAAAATGAAAGGTTGAACTTACTTTCCCCTTTTTATGGAGATGGAGAAACTAATGACTCAAAAGGATAACTGACAAATGGGCACACAAGTAGCAGCAGAGCTAGCAGATTTCAGGTCTCCAGCTTCTTATTCTAGGGCTCTCTGTTATACCATATATTAGCATTGCTGATAATGAGCATATCAAGAAGATACTTGCTGCTATCATCAAAAATACCAATATAAGGCTTCATTAATTGAAATGTTGAAAACAAAATTACTGTCTTATATACCTGGAATGGGGTCCCTAAAATGATTCAAAGAGTTTGCAAGCTTGACTAATTAAGAACATGGAAGTTCGGGTTCCTAGAAAATCAGGTCTGCTGCATAGTATCTTCTAGTGGGAACTCTCTCAAAAAATAATGAAGCTCATTAGTTGCAGGCAGAAATCTTCTCTTCCCACACTATAGATCGCATTGAGAGAAATTTTCCTGGAGTGGACAGGATGTTTAAGCTTGATTTAAACCTTTGGTTCTGGAGACTTCGGTTTTGTGTGAAGACTTAAAGTAATCAAATAGAAGACAAAAGCACCTTACCTAATGATTTCAGCATATTCTTTGTCTTTTCCTTTACTGTCTCTCCATTTCCTGAACATAACTGAAGCATCCACATTGGCCGGGGAGAAGGTGTTGGGCTCATTAAGCAGTGATATTACACTTAATAGGATAGTCCTAGAAATAGGAAAAAGGGGTCAACTATGAATACCCATATTCACAGTATTCAAAATTATTCTGCCTTTTTCATTTTCTTTTGTTTTTTTGAGACAGGGTCTCATTCTGTTCCTTAGGCTAGAATGCAATGGGGTTATCACAGCTCACTGCAACCTCAAACTCCAGAGTTCAAGCACCTATAGTCCCACCTCAGCATTGAAGAGGTGGGACTATAGGCATGCGCCGCCATGCCCAGCACAAGTATTCTTTTCGACTTTTCAGGTGCATGACTATAGTCTCAGCTACTCAGGAGAGTGAGGCAGGAGGATCACTTGAGGCCAGCGGTTCAAGGCCAGCCTGGTTGGCCATACCTGTCACCATGTGGTGAGAGCCTGCTTAATGACAAAATCAATATAAAATAGAACTGAGATTTTTTTTCACCCTCTAAAAAAAAATATTCTAGATATAATTTATATGCAATAGCCTAATCAGAATTTCCCAACCAGTATGTTATAAAAGGGTTACAGGTAAATTATATTATTGGTCTTCTCAGGCAGCTGGGTGGGTGGGAATGAGGACAGCCTGAGCCCCTGAACAGTAACTTCTAGCCAAAGAACCATCTTTAGTTTAACCTATTGTGATCTACAAATAGTCATATGCCCCATAATAACATTTCAGTCAATGGATTATGATGGCAGTTCCATAGGATCATTGTACTATATTTGTACTGTAACTTTTCTATGTTTAGATACACAAATACTTTCCATTGTGTTACATTTGCCTATGGCATTCTGTACAGTAACATCCTATACAAGTCTGTAGCCTAGGAGCAATAGGCTATACCATATAACCTATGTGTATAGTAGGCTGTACCATCTAGGTTTATATAAGTACATTCTAGGATATTTGCATGACAAAATCGCCTAATGGTGCATTTCTCAGAAGGTATCTCCATCATTAAGCGATGGATGACTGTACCATCATCATTTTCTCTCCTTTCCATGGCTGGGAAAGATCAGGAAGCAATGTCATACCTAGTTTAAATTGTCTATAGCTTCTACTAAAATAATATATCAAAGGCATTACACCTGTACCCATGGTAAACTCTGCAAGATAAGTATTAATACTTATTATTAAGTATTATTAATCCTATTTTTATGGAATGGGAAAATTAAGCTGCTGAGACAACACTGCTAGAATATACAAAACAATTTGAACTATTCCAACTGTTACCTTGTTTTTTCGTTGTCATAACGTTTGTTTTTGTTGTTAGAGTATGTTTAAAATCCTTATTAATTTATTGTATTTTCACAGGAGAAAAAAAGAAGATAGGTTTAACTACAAGTGGAGGAAGGGAAGGAAAGACCCAATAATGAAACTATCAAATGATTATACCCCAATGATGGTGTCAATAAAGCTCTCTAAATGGATCAGTTTTTTTGCAGGTCAAGAAACAAGGGAAAAGAATCAGGAAAACAAGAGACTCTTGGACAAGTTTCTTGGACTAGCACAACAGACGCTAAGGGGCCATCCCCAGACTTTTAGTTTCTATAGAAAGAATAACTCCACTGCCCTTTTCTACTCTAGGTTTTGAGGAACAGTTCTGGTCTATCCCAATCCAGTGATTTTTAGGTGTTTAATATGTACTACATATGTACACAACAAAAAACAGACCTAATCCAGAAAGAGTTTGCGATAAGAATGAGGGATAAGAGTTTTTACTGTCTTTGGTTTATTGTACAATTCCCACCACCACACCACCATTTCAGGAGTTACAGATATTCCTAGAAATAAATGTGCTCCCTTTGCCCCCCCCCCTTTTTTTTTATCACAGCAAGGCAATTCAGGACAGGATCTGGGCCAAAATAGAAAAATGCTAAGAGAAAGGAAGCACAGAAAAAGGACAGACAAAAGCACCTCACTTTACAGAGTCTTCAGGTTCTTATTTCACATCTTTTTACCTGCTTCAGAATCTTTGTCAGAGTTGATTTAGCTATCTTTTTTGAATAAAAAAAAGTTTGTAAACAAATACACCAAAAGAAAATGAAGACCAAGACATCACTGATATCGTGTCTATATACACAGACTAGCAAAAACAGAACTCAGACATGTTTAAAAACCAAAACCAAATTAAAATAGTATTTAAAGGAGATCAGAAAGCAGGATTGGGGGGATGGTGGTAAACAACAACAAAAAGGCAGGATTAGACATATATAACCCAACAGGTAATACTGTATTTGCCAATTTTCTTTCTTTCTCTTTTTTGAGACAGAGTCTTACTCTGTTTCCCTGGCTATAGTGCAGTGGTGTCAGCCTAGGTCTCAGCAACCTCAAACTCCTGGGCCCAAGCAATCCTTCTGCCTCCCAAGTAGCTAGGACTACAGACATGCGGCACTATGCCCGACTAATTTTTTCTATATATTTTTAGTTGTCCAGATAATTTATTTCTATTTTTAGTAGAGATGGGGTCTCACTCTTGCTCAGGCTGGTTTCGACCTCCTGACCTTGAGCGATCCGCCTACCTCGGCCTCCCAGAGCGCTAGGATCACAGGTGTGAGCCAAAGCTCCTGGCCTTGTATTTGCCAATTTTCAACATACAGACAATCTTTTGCCTGTTTCTAGAAACTTTAGCAGGACAGAACCAGCCTTAGCACCACAAGCAAGACCTAGCTCAAGGGTCTGCCTGGAAACCAAGAAAAGTTCAGAATTTTGAATGATTAAATACTGGCACCTTCTCCTCCCCCTGTATATCTCCAATCAGCATGTGAGAGGTAGAAAGGGCTCATTCTAAAAAACCTAAGCTTACTTTACTCTTAAAACACACACACATACACATACACACACACACACACACACACACACACACACACAGAGAGACAAATGGATAGACCAGTAACACTAGAAGATGAACCAGTCATCATTACGTGTTTCGTTGTGGGGGAGGGTTTTAAAGAGAACATTACAGCAAAGAAGCCTGTTATGACTGAGAAAAAGGGCCAACAAATGGTAAAATATAGTAGCTTAAGGGGTTCACATATTACACAGTTTTTCTTCTATCAAATATAACACTTCCTTCTGTGCAGTACTGAAATTGCTGCTGACTGGTATATCCCTGAGAATGCAAGGTAGGAATGAGGGTCTCAGATTAAAATGCACAAAAATACAAAATTAGAACATACTAGCTTAAAAAGCAGAAATTTTTTTTTTTTTTGAGACAGAGTCTCACTTTGTTGTCCAGGCTAGAGTGAGTGCCGTGGCGTCAGCCTAGCTCACAGCAACCTCAAACTCCTGGGATCAAGCAATCCTTCTGCCTCAGCCTCCCGAGTAGCTGGGACTACAGGCATGCGCCACCACGCCCGGCTAATTTTATATATATATATTAGCTGGCCAATTAATTTCTATTTTTAGTAGACACGGGGTCTCGCTCAAGCTGGTTTTGAACTCCTGACCTCGAGCAATCCACCCGCCTTAGCCTCCCAGAGTGTTAGGATTACAGGCCTGAGCCACTGCGCCCGGCCTTTTTTCTTGTGTTTAAAATTTTTATTTTCTAATTGCTTGTTGCTGGTGTTTAGAAATACAGTTGATGTTTATTGATCTGCTTAGCAAAACTGCTAAATTCACTTATTTCTAGTTTGTTGATCCTTTTGGATTTTGCATGTATACAATCATGTCTTCTAATAATATTAGTTTTATTTCTTTCCAATTCTTTGGTTTCTTTGTCTTACCTTATTGCACTGGCTAGGGCCTTAATTACATCGTTCAGTGGAAGGTTGTAATAATAGATATACTGATTAATCCTTGATTTCGTAAGGAAAACTTTAAATATTTCACTATTAAGTTGCTTACGGCAAACATATTTAATTTGCGGTAAGTTACTCTTTATCAGATTAAGGGACATTTACTCAGTAACTGGCAAGCTTTCTGATTCCAACAAAGAGTAATTAAAAGAAATTGCCCTGTAAACTGTTAATAGTGGAGAATTGAGAAGGGTATGTAAAAGTTCATTGTAATATTCTTATAACTTGCCTTGAAATTTTTTTAAGAAAGTACTGTAAGTACTGGGCAAAACCCGTGCCCTTTAGGAACCATTAGTCACAGTGTTAGTGTTCTCAACTCCAAATGTGAGTTAGGAGTCCTGGGTATTGAGAAACTCTGTAGTGAATACATAGAAGGCCTCTAAAACATGGAAATGTACTTTGTGTAGTTGAGAAACAGTATTATATACCAGCTAGAGCCAGAGCTCTAGAGTCAGATTGCCTGGATTTGAATCCTAACATCACAAAAATGCTTAGCTATGAGACCTTGGGCAAGTCACATATTCCTTCTTAACCTTAGTTTTCTAAAAAAATCTAGAAGTGGTGACAATAATATTATTTACTTTCCAGAGTTATTATAAGGGTTCATACATTATAACTGGTAAATGTAAAGGTCTTCACATGAGCCTGGCACATAGTAGATACTCAGTAAATGTTAGTTAGTGATTAGAACTGGCTTCTATTTTCTAAAGTCTTTTTAATTTCTCTTCAATCTTAGTGATGACATAATGATCCCCACTATTTAAAGATTCTTTCTTTTTTTTTTTTTCCATTTTTTTTTTTTTTTGAGACAGAGTCTCGCTTTGTTGTCCAGGCTAGAGTGAGTGCCATGGCGTCAGCCTAGCTCACAGCAACCTCAAACTCCTGGGCTCGAGTGATCCTTCTGCCTCAGCCTCCCGAGTAGCTGGGACTACAGGCATGCGCCACCATGCCCGGCTCATTTTTTTATATATATATATATCAGTTGGCCAATTAATTTCTTTCTGTTTATAGTAGAGACGGGGTCTCGCTCTTGCTCAGGCTGGTTTTGAACTCCTGACCTTGAGCAATCCGCCCGCCTCGGCCTCCCAAGAGCTAGGATTACAGGCGTGAGCCACAGCGCCCGGCCAAAAAAAAGCAGAAATTTTAAATACACACACACACAAAAACATCATTGGTACAGAATGAAACTGGTAGGTTGAGGGCACTGTGACCCAATGTGCAGAAAGCAAAGAAACAAATAAATAAAACCACACTAGCCCAGAATGGTGTTTAAAAGAGCCCTAGGAGGCCGGGCGCGGTGGCTCACGCCTGTAATCCTAGCTCTTGGGAGGCCGAAGCGGGCGGATTGCTCAAGGTCAGGAGTTCAAAACCAGCCTGAGCAAGAGCGAGACCCCGTCTCTACTATAAATAGAAAGAAATTAATTGGCCAACTGATATATATATAAAAAATTAGCCGGGCATGGTGGCACATGCCTGTAGTCCCAGCTACTCGGGAGGCTGAGGCAGAAGGATCGCTCGAGCCCAGGAGTTTGAGGTTGCTGTGAGCTAGGCTGACGCCACGGCACTCACTCTAGCCTGGACAACAAAGCGAGACTCTGTCAAAAAAAAAAAAAAAAAGAGCCCTAGGAATAGCAGGGTTACAGCTATTCCCCCTCATCTTGCCACCACGCAATGCTAGGGGCAGTGTCCTTGACTCTCTGCCCTTTAAGTGGATTATGGAGATGACTAGGCAGGAAAATATCCTCCCCTATTCATGAGAAGAGACCCTTCATACTAAACAGTGGCCTCTTTGGATTGGGTTCATCAGTTTGGGCCCCTGCTGTGTCTTTTCACAGTGGCAAAGAAAACACTATGTATTAGTGTTTCAGCATGAAGCAAATCCAACCACGACCACCTTCCTACCCTAGAGCCTATAGCAGGTATGACAGGTCCATCTGGAGATGGTATAGTAACTCAGAGAAAGCAGTTATGAACTCTATGGCAAAGTCTGTAGCAAAGGAGGGACACTCCTGTCTCTCCACTCCTTGCCAAAAGCTCCCACTTGGAAGAGGCATCCACCAGGTACATCCTAATCAAAGACCTGTGGCAACATCATGCCTCTACCCTCCCAACTGTATTCTCTGGCCAACACAGCCCACTCCTTAAAATTTGCCAATTCTGTAAAAAACCATCATACTACCTACCACTACTCCCCCAGCTCCATGAACTTAATCCTGGGCCGCTGGGAATAGGAGGACAATAGATCTCTTCCTCCAAAAGAAATATGCTGGCTTCCCCTAAGAGGTAGCAAACTATTGGGTCTTTGGTGGACACTAATTGGCTGATGCTCTGGATCCCTATAACTCTTGTATTTTTTTTTCTTGCTTTTCCCTTTGGGCTAACTCTTACTACTCACCAGATATTATGATACAGATAGGCTTAAGGTCTTAAAAGTAACTTGAGTCCCTTACTCTTCTTCAGGTCACAAAAGCCCTCCATGTGCTACTTTATTTTATGAATATATCCACTGAGGTAGACATGAAGAAATTGTTCAAACATATGTGAATATGGAATTGCTTTCAGATACTAGTGCTATGCAGCAGCCAAGATTCCACACCGGGATGAGCTGACCCCTAATGCCACCTCCACTGATGTTTTCCTATAGCCACTCATAAATTAGATGTGGAGCCCAGAACCCTTAGACAGTGGCTAACCCTAGAGAATTTAGCAGCAAAGGAGCAAAAGAGGATAGGTTGCCCATCTTCATTACATCTTGTATATTGTGTCTTAATATTTCAGTGCCATAATTATGACCTATGAAAAAATACAATTTACTACTTAAAAACCCCCTTGCCCTTGCCTCGGGACAAATACCACAGAAACAAAAGGGATAAGGAAAAGTAATCCACATTTACTCATTAGGTAGTGCTTTCCTGAGTTCTGAGCATCCCTGGGTATTCTAAGGTGAGGTTTAGCATACAAAACACTCTATTGCCCCTGGAAACACCAAAAGATCACCACATTGAATGAATATCCAAAGATTACATAGAACTAAAAGACAAAAAAATCCAAGACAGTAGTGAATGATTTCCAATGCAAGCACACTGTAAAGCTGTGTATGAAGATCTTTGGTGCAATTCAAAGATAAACTAGTTGTGGTTCTGAAGCCTCTAAATAAAGAAGTACAAATGCAGGGAAAGCAATTCTGATTTTGAGTTTGGGGAATGACCCTAAATCAGGGATTAGGTGGCCTGGGGACCCACCCAGAGTGCGAAAAAAAGATTCTGGGACCCAAAGTACCAAAGGCAGTTTCAGATGGGCAGATAAGTATGAAAGAAATCCTCTGCCTCAAAGGATTGGGTTAAATGAGAAGGTTTTTGTTTTGTTTTGTTTTGTTTTTGAGACAGGGGTCTCACTCTGTTGCCCAGGATAGAGTACAGTGGTATGATCATAGCTCACTGCAACCCAACACTCCTGGGCTCAACTGATCCTCCTGAGTAGGCCTATCTTAAAAAAAAAAAAAAAAAAAAATGTTCGTAATATTTTAAGCTGAAGTAAGGCAAATGATACATACAGTCTCTGTGTATTTAATGTAAGAGAAGTAAAGGATAAAAATCTTAAATTCCCATGGGTAGTGGCAATAGATTATTTAGCCAGGTAGCACAAGAACGCAATGACAAAAATCTTGTCTAGAGGCTTTGTATGTGAGGAAAGGAGAAGCTTGTTTTCTCAGAGAGAGGGAGTGTAAGCATTTGATTTAACATTCAACCACAATTACTAGTATCTTAGAGCTACCACTTCCTCTATTCTAGGGTTACTACTAGTCCTGAAAAACAAGCACCGGTATCATACTAACAGGACAACTTGGCAAAAAATTTTAGTCCAATTTTTCAACAAATCTTCCAAAACACTTTTTTAAAACCCTTCATATACATTGTCTAATTATTTTGTCAAAATAACGTGATACAATTATTTCTGAAGGCATGGCAGCCTCAAACATGTCCTAAGTCAGACTTACAGTGGAATAAATAAAACTCAGAGCTTTTAATACTTATTATTAATATAAACCAGTTCTTAAAGTATATTAAGATAGTTTATAAATGCACATTTGCTACATATGACACTTTCCCCCTAAAAAAACGATACATTCTCAATTATAAAATATCTAAAATAGGCTGGGCGCAGTGGCTCACACCTGTAATCCTAGCACTCTGGGAGGCCGAGGCGGGTGGATTGCTCGAGGTCAGGAGTTCGAAACCAGCCTGAGCAAGAGCCAGACCCCGTCTCTACTATAAATAAAAAGAAATTAATTGGCCAACTAATATATGTATGGAAAAAATTAGCCGGGCATGGTGGGGCATGACTGTAGTCCCAGCTACTCGGGAGGCTGAGGCAGAAGAATCACTCGAGCCCAGGAGTTTGAGGTTGCTGTGAGCTAGGCTGACGCCACGGCACTCACTCTAGCCTAGGCAACAAAGTGAGATTCTGTCTCAAAAAAAAAAAAAAATATTAAAAAAAAAAAAAAGAAAGAAAGAAAACTGTTAATATAACACAAATAGAATATAGTTCATCTTAAATTCCTTTTCTTCTTTTTTTTTTTTTTTTTGACACTGAGTCTCGCTCTGTCACACCAGGTAGAATACAGTGTGGCATCACTGTAGCTCACTGCAACCTCAGACTCCTGGGCTCAAGAGATCCTCCTTCCTCAGCTTCCCAGAGTGCTAGGATCACAGGTGTGAGCCACAATGCCCAGCCCTAAACTTAAATTCCTTTCAACAAATTCAGCTCATAAAAGAGAAGCCAAGTCTAAAACTTCAAAACTGTTTTAATGCCATTCAGAGAAATAATGGAAAATACTACAAAATTCCCCAATCATTTATATTTATAGGACTATAGGACTATACCAGAATTAATACCAGACTTGAGAAACCTGGACCATGATAAGGCAAAATCCTGGCTACACATATAATGTTGCTAGATATCTCAACAGACCAATCCAAGCTACAGAGAAAGGTAAAGGAGAAATGAGGCTCAAGATTTTATTAGGGAGTCCACAAATGAACAAAGCATTCAGAAATGCCTAAACCCAAACTACAGAACACAAAATGCTACACCAAAGAACCAAAAATTTAGTTTGGGAAACTGAACATTAATAAAAACAGGGGAAGAAGGAGACAACATGGCAGACTGAAATCTTATCTACCTTTTTCCTGCTACACAAAGAGAAGTAGAATTTTTGTTTTTTTGAGAAAAGGTCTTGCTCTGTCATCCGGCTACAGTACAGTGGAATCATCACAGCCCACTGCAACCTCAAACTCCTGGGCTCAAGTGATCCTCCTGCCTCAACCTCCCAAGTAGCTAGGACTACAGGGGCATGTCACCATGCCTGGGTACATTTTTTCTTTTTTTAAGAGACAGGACTCTATGTTGCTCAGGCTGGTCTCGAACTCTTGGCCTCAAGTGCTCGGATTACAGCTGTGAGCCACCATGCCTGGCCAGAATAAAAATTTTACAATATGTATTTAACACAACTAAACTAGAAAGACAGGGCACCAAAAATTAAGAGATGGCTCAAAGCCAGGAAAGTATATTCCAACTGATGTTCTGACACATTAAGGATTTATTAAACTTTAGAAATAGGGCCTAATGGTTAGGTGCTGGTATTTTAAAATCCACACAGAGATAGGAAACATGGGCTTGGGCCCTGTTCAAGTTAGAAAGCTTGAAAGTAAACACCCGGTCTGTATTAGTTTTCCCAGGGCTGCCATGACAGCACCACAAACTGGGTAGCTTAATGTACCCTCTGAAACTTGGAGGGGAGAATCCTTCCTTTTTTCGCCTCTACCTAGGTTCTGGTATGTGTCGGCAATACTTGATATTCCTTGGCTTTTAATCTCTACTGGGAGTTAAGATTTCAAAATATCTTTTAAGGGGGTACAATACAACCCTTTTCTAGGGAAAAACTGAATACACAATAGGGTTGAGAAAAGATCTCAGAAAATGAAACGGAGATTAAATCAAGTCACCTAAGTGGGATGGAAGACAGAAAAACAGGGTAGCCAAACTTTTCCACTGCAACAGTGAACACAGCAAAGACATGCAGACATCCTCAAGGAAAGAAGTTTTGATCTTGAAATCTTATGCTCAGCCAAATTTTCATTTAAATTATAATGGCAACACATACACATACATGAGCACATAACATTTTGAATATGTAAAAATTCAAGAAATATAATATTGGCTCCACTAGCAATTCTTGGAGAAATTACTAGAGGACAAATTATAGCCAATGAATAGATCAGAGTAAGAGAATGGGCAAACAATCCATTTAACAGTAGGAATAAGAATGAAAGAAATTGGGATTATGTTATAGAACAGTATAGACTATAAACCTTACAACTGACAATAACCAATTTTTTAAAGTTAAAAGGAGGCCAGGTGAGTTGGCTCACGCCTGTAATCCTAGCACTTTGAGAGGCTTAGGTGGGAGGATCACTTGAGGTCTGGAGTTCAAGACCAGCCCAAACAAGACCGAGGCCTCTTCTCTAAAAAAAACTTTAAAAAATCAGCCAGGCATGGAGGCATGGTGGTGCACACCTGGTGTCTCAGTTACTCAGGAGGCTGAAGCAGAAGGATCGCTGGAGCCTAGGAGCCTAAGCTTGAGGTTGCAGTGAACTATGATTATTACACTGCACTCTAGAGCCTGGGCAACACAGAGAGACTCTGACTAAAAAAAAACCCAAAAAATTAGTGGAAAGGGGAGAGAGAGAATAAGAAATAGAGTATGCTGATTTCATTTTCTTTTATAACTGAATGTCATTATAATTTGATGCTAAAAAAATTAAGTAATAGGCCAGGTGTGGAGGCTCACGCCTGTAATCCTAGCACTCTGGGAGGCCGAGGCGGGCGGATTGCTCAAGGTCAGGAGTTCGAAACCAGCAAGAGCAAGACCTCGTCTCTACTATAAATAAAAAAGAAATTAATTGGCCAACTAATACACATAGAAAAAATTAGCCGGGCATGGTGGTGCATGCCTGTAGTCCCAGCTACTAGGGAGGCTGAGGCAGGAGGATCACTTGAGCCCAGGAGTTTGAGGTTGCTGTGAGCTACGCTGATGCCACAGCACTCACTTTAGCCTGGCAACAAAGTGAGACTCTGTCTCAAAAAAAAAAAAAAAGTAATAGATGTAAGCATATTTGAAGGTATGAATCATCAGCTACAATTATGTGATGTAAGGGGTATGAGGGTTGTGGAAGGAGAAAATATACTGATTTTGTTTATGATCATGAAAGATGTCTTTATGTAAAGTGAGTCTTAAAACTAATCTACACATGCTCCTGGGGTATATAAAATATATCAATTCTCCTTTTTGCCCTCTCTTCTCACAGCTGCCCTTTCAAAAGAAATGCATATCTCTTACCTGCCGTAAATATTCTTATGATCTTCTGCCCAGTGGTAATGAAACATTAAGGGTGCAAAAACAGAGAAATTTACAAATATCTATCGCAGTAGAGCCAACTGTTTTTCCTATCTCATGAATAATTTTGTTAAAAGCACAAAGAGGTGTTTTTAAAAGGAGCAATTTGGTACATGGTAGGATATAATAAATTCAGATATGTATAAATTGGGACTACCTGAATTATATTTTCATTATAGTAAACTAATTCCATCCTTTATTGCTAAGAAATACATCATCCCCAAAGGAGAGTCCCCTTAAAGTTAAGCAGCTGGGTGTAGGGGTGAAGGCCTGTAATCCCAGCTAGTTAGGGAGGCTGAAGCAGGAGGATTGATTAAACTCAAGAGTTCAATTCCAGCCTGGGCACCATAGCAAGACTATGTTTCTTTTTTTTTTTTTTTTTTTTTTCTTGAGACAAGAGTCTCACTCTGTTGCCCGAGCTAGAGTGCCATGGCATCAGCCTAGTTCACAGCAACCTCAAACTCCTGGGCTCAAGTGATCCTCCTGCCTCAGCCTCCTGAGTAGCTGGGACTACAGACAGGCACCACCATCCAGCTAATTTTTTCTATTTTTAGTTGTTTGGCTAATTTCTTTCTATAAATAGTAGAGACGGGGTCTCTCTCTTTTTCAGGCTGGTCTCAAACTCCTGAGCTCAAGCAATCCTTCCGTCTTGGCCTCCCAAAGTGATAGGATTACAGGCGCGAACCACCGCACCCAGCCAAGACTATGTCTCTTAAAAACAGAAGAAAAAAGAAGTAGAAAGTGTAGAAATTACGTGGTGATTCCTTATTTCACAGAGGTAATAAACTATGGCAAGGCCCTATGCTTTATATATCTACATGAGAATTAGAATTCAGAGGAATGATGATTGTCAAGGTGCAGTGTATCAACACATTTATTTGAATTAAAAAAGGAAATCACACTTTTTTTCTGATTCAAACAATATATTGGCAAGATGTGCTGAAATCCAAAATATATATATTTTCTCAACTGTCTCAGAATATATTGGATTGAACTAGTTACCTAAAAGAATGAGTAACCAGCATAATCAATAGTCATTTGGTATATCTTCAAGAACCTCTTTGGCTATCTGATGTCTTAAAGGGCCACTTTTTTAAGTCAAGAAGCTTCCCGTTCTTTGCTTTTGTTAAAATTGGAGATCCTAATCAAGTTACTGGCTTTCAGACCAGTAAAAATTATTAACAAATGCCTAAATAAACAAATAAATGGGGAAGAATAGATCAATCTGTACAGAAGACTTCAAAATGATTTATATAGATACGCTGGCCTCATGGAGGCATAATTCTCCACTCCTTAAGTGTGGGCTATGCATATGACTTCCTTCTAATGAGTACAGAATGAAAAGTAGGGCACAGTAACTTTACAGTGAAGAAAATCAATAACATCACCTCAGCCAGATGATGAAAATTAATAAGCCACGTTGATAGCAATCACCCCAGATATGATGTGATGAAAATGGCACTTTACCTCTGTGATCTTTCTTCCCCAAAACTATAACCCCAGTCTAATCATAAGAAAAATATCAGAAAAATTCCAACCAAGGGACATTGTACAAAATACTTTATCAAAGTATTTATGTTGGTCCATTAATTATATCAAATGAATGATACTAATATAAATGTTAATAATGAAAACACCAGTGAATATGCAATTAGCCAGGCACAGTGGATCACACCAGTAATCTTGGCACTTTGGGAGGAGAAGGCGGGCATATTGCTTGAGGACAGTAGTTCAAAGACCAGTCTAAGCAACGCAGTGGGACCCCGTCTCTACAAAAAACAGAAAAAATTAGCTGGGCATGGTGGTGCACACCTGTAGTCACAGCTACTCAGGAGGCTAAAGTGCAAGGATTGAGCCCAGGAGTTTGAGGATGCAGACAGCTATGAGCACACTTCCGCACTCTAGCCCAGCCAATACAGCAAGACCTTGTCTCAAAAGAAAAAAAAAAAAAAAAAAAAGGATTGATGACAAAACCAAAATGGATACCACTTCACACCCACTGGGATGGCTATAGTAAAAAACTACAGACAATAACAAGTGTTAAAGAAGATATGGAGGCCAGGTGCGGTGGCTCAGGCCTGTAATCCTAGCCCTCTGGGAGGCCGAGGTGGGTGGATTGCTCCAGGTCAGGAGTTCGAAACCAGCCTGACCAAGAGCGAGACCCTGTCTCTACTAAAAATAGAAAGAAATTAATTGGCCAACTAATATATATAGAAAAAATTAGCCAGGCATAGCAGCACATGCTTGTAGTCCCAGCTACTCAGGAGGCTGAGGCAGGAGGATTGCTTGAGCCTAGGAATTTGAGTTTGCTGTGAGCTAGGCTGATGCCACGGCACTCACTCTAGCCTGGGCAACAAAGCGAGACTCTGTCTCAAAAAAAAAGAAAAGAAAAGAAAAAAAAAAGATATGGAAAAATTAGAACACTAATGCTGGTGGGAATGTGAAATGGTACAGCCATATTTGAAAACAGACTGGCAGTTCCTCAAGGAATTAAACAATTACTGCATGACCCAGCAATTCTATACTTAACTATATCCACAAAAAATGAAAACATACGACCACTCAAAAGGTTGAACACATGGTTCACAGCAGCATTATTTGTAACAGTCAAAAAGTGGAGGCTGGGTATGGTGGCTCACATCTGTAATCCTAGCACTCAGGGAGGCTGATGGTAGGAGGATCACTTTAGCCCAGGAGTTTGAGACCAGTGTGAGCAAAAGCAAGACCTCAGCTCTACTAAAAATAGAAAAAATTTGCCAGGCATGGTAGTACACCCCTGTAGTCCCAGTTACTTGGGAGGTTGAAGCAGGAGGATTACTTGAGGCCAGGAGTTTGAGGTTGCAGTAAATTATGATGACTCCACCATACACTCTAGTAGGGGTGACAGAGCAGAGATGTCTCAAAATAAAAAAATAAAAATAAATATTTTTAAAAGGCAATTTTAAGTTTGTAAAGACTAAGGTTCTTCCGCAAAAAGTAGCAATAATCCTAATACAAGGAAGCAAGCAACGAACACAGAAGTCATGACATCCCAAAGAAGCAGGCTAGAACTTAGACAATGTAAGAAGAATTAAGACTTGAAATTTCTTCCAAAGAGAACACAGAGAAATGATAATCATATGCATTATTGCTCAGTAAATACAACTCTTCAAAATGATTCATATATCTCTGCAGATTCATTTATATAAATACAGTAAAAACAAAAAAGATGCATACATATTTCTTAAAGCTGTAGCTAAAGACAAAACAACCAAACATTGGAAAGATTCTTATGTATAAAAGACAATATATAATCTTACTTTACTGGGTGCAAACAAATAAGGAGACTCTCAGACTCACCCCCAAATCAAGGTTTTTCATTATATACCTTACCTCACATTCTGCGTAGGATTCCACCGTTCAGAGGGCAGTTCTCCACTCTGTGGGTCATCTACAGGCGGGTGAAGAATCGAAATGCAAACATCTCCATTCTATGAGACACAAACATATTCAGTAAATACTCAAAAAAGCAATACTGAAAAAGGTACATCATTTCTACTGAAGTTCCCTTTATTCCTTGAAACTTGCTTTCTTTTCCTTAAGGGAGAAAACAATTCTGCTTTTATTTCATGTTCAAAATCAAAGTTAAAGAAGAATTAAACATTTCTCTCTCTCTCTTTCTTTTTTTTTTTTTTTTTTTTGAGACGGAGTCTCACTCAGTTGCCCAGGCTAGAGTGCCGTGGCATCAGCCTCTTGGCCTCCCAAAGTGCTAGGATTACAGGCGAGAGCCACTGAGCCTGGCTGAAACATTTCTTAGTATTATAAAGTCTCTAAGATATTTTTCTTAGTGAAAAAAGAAACACTATGCCTATAATACAATCCTTCTGAAACTTATATAAAAACAAATTGGCAAACATGACAAATTAAGATTCAAGAATCTTATCAAACAGCCAAATATATATCCCTTTGTTTTCAGACACATCTGTTCATTAAAAAAGTACATAAAAGCCAGGCGTGGTGGCTCACGCCTGTAATCCTGGCACTCCAAGAGGCCGAGGAGGGCGAATCGCTCAAGGTAGAGAATTCAAGACCAGCCTGAGGAAGAGTGAGAACCCGTCTCTACCAAAAATAGAAAGAAGTTAATTGGACAGCTAAAAATATATATATATATATATATATATAAATTAGCCGGACATGGTGGCACATGTCTGTAGTCCCAGCTACTTGGGAGGCTGAGGCAGAAGGATTGCTTGAGCCCAGGAGTCTGATGTTGCTGTGAGCTAGGCTGCCACCAAGGCACTCTAGCCTGGGGGCAACAAAGTGAGACTCTGTCTCAAAAACAAAAACAAAACAAACAAACAAAAAAACTGAAAAAAAGAAGTACCTAAGAAAGAAAAAAAAAAATCTGACCTTGCTTTAAATCTGTACAGAGAGATGCTATAATTGCCTTTGATATCAATCACAAGTATCAATAACTATGTCTCACATAAACCAAAAATATGCGTCACAACGATTTAAACTATAATTCCCCAGTATATAGAGTAACTCACCACACTATGGTTATTATATTTTGCTTCATAAACTTAGAGAACCTAATTCATAAATAAATACATTTGGATTAATACAAACACACAAGAGATTGCCAACCATATGCAATACAGAATGCTATTCAACAGGAAAGACACAGTTAGTAAACTAGTCACTTATCTCTTGGGACTTTGTCTAAAATGGAAGGTAAGAGTTATATTTTTTAAAAAATCGGGCCAAGCGCTGTGGCTCACACCAATAATCCTAGCATTCTGGGAGGCTGTGGTAGGAGGATCACTTGAGGTGAGGAGTTGGAGACCAACCTGAGCAAGAGTAAGACCCCCATCTCTACTAAAAATAGAAAAACAAATTAGCCAGTCAACTAAAAATAGAAACAGAAAGTTAGCTGGGCATGGTAGCTCATGCCTATAGTCCCAGCTACTCAGGAGGTTGAGGAAGGAGGATCACTTGAGCCCAGGACTTTCAGGGTGCAGTGAGCTATGATGACATCACTGCACTCTAGCCAGGGCAACAGAGCGTGAGACTGTCTCAGAAAAACAAAACCAACAACAACAGAATTGAAGGTATAACTAAAACCTTACATGTAAAACCCAAATTTAGATACACACAAATATATGAGTGGAAATATATATTTATGTAAATAACCATTATCAAGATAAAACATTTTTAAAAGAATTAAGTTTTAATAAAACAAACACCAAATATTATATACTAAACCTCTGTATTATAGTTTGGTATCAAAAGGACCATAAAAAAGGCACTACAAAAAAAAAAAAAAAGGAAGAGAGAAGATATTTGGGCAGAGAATACATGGGAGATGAGGTGGGAAAAAAAAAGGATTTGTGGATGAGGAAGCTTTGAGATGGGCCTTTAATAATGAGTAAATTTTAACGACCACTGTGAAATTTAGACATGAGATTGTCTGGAGAAATAAACCAAATACAAATACTTGTATTCGTTTTTTTTTTTTTTTTTTTTTTTTTGAGACAGAGTCTCGCTCTGTTGCCCAGGCTAGAGTGAGTGCTGTGGCGTCAGCCTAGCTCACAGCAACCTCAAACTCCTGGGCTCAAGCGATCCTCCTGCCTCAGCCTCCCGAGTAGCTGGGACTTCAGGCATGCGCCACCATGCCTGGCTAACTTTTTCTATATATATTACTTGGCCAATTAACTTCTTTCTATTTATAGTAGAGACGGGGTCTTGGTCTTGCTCTTGCTCAGGCTGGTTCGAACTCCTGACCTTGAGCAATCCGCCCGCCTCGGCCTCCCAGAGTGCTAGGATGATTACAGGCATGAACCACTGCGCCCGGTCCTTGTATTTGTTTTCTATTGCTATTATAACAGATTACCACAAATTTAGTGGTATAAAACAAGTTTATTATTTTATATTTCTTAGGTCAAAGTCTGTCATGTCTCTCACAGGACTAAAATCAGTGTGTTGGCAGCACTGCATTTCTTTCCTAAGACTCTAAGGAAAAATCCCTTTCCTTGCCCTTTCAAGATACTAAAGGCCATCCTTTGCTCTTGGCTTCCTTCCTCTATATTCAAACCAATGTTTCATTTCCCTCAGCCTTTCTTCTAATGTCACAATCTCCTTTAACTCAATTTTATGCCTCCCTCTTGCACTTTTAAGGACTCTTGTGATTATCTATCTGAATAATCCAGAACAATCTCCCTTTTTAAAGATTAGCTGTTTAGCAACCTTAATTCCTCTTTGCCATGGACGCTAACATATTCACACATTCCAGAAATTAGTATATGGAGGTTTTGTAGGACCATCATTCTATCTACCCCAATAGTGAACAGCCCAACTTTGATGAGGAATAGAGCACAAAAAGTAAGCCAGGAGTAAGTTACTTGGTTCAGAGTTTAATGTGTTTATAAATAAAACTTCAGAGTAGTGGAATAACTTGAACAGGTGTGCATTTAGAAATGACATATTAAAAAATGGGCATCTTAATCAATACAGACAATGCATTTGACAAAATCAAACACTTTCATGATAAAAACACTCAAAAAAGCATAAAAAGAAGGGAATTATCTTACTATGATAAAGGAAATTTATGAAAAACCCAAAGCTAACATCATACTGAAAGACTGAAAGCTGTCCTCCTAAGATCAGGAAGAAGACAAGGGTACTCACTTTCATGACTATTTAACATCATATGGGGAAATTTCTAGCCATAGGAATTAGACAAGAAAAAAGAAAAAAGGAACTGAATTGAAAGGGAGAAGTAAAACCATCTTTATTCACAGAAGGCATATCCTATATATAGAAAATCCGAAAGAATCTAAAAGAAAGCTACTATAGTTAATAAATTCAGCAAAGTTATAAGATGCACAGTGAGCACTCAGTTTTATTTCTATACACCAGCAATGAATAAATCTAATCAAGGAAGTGAAAGACTTCTACAATGAAAACAACAAATCATTGCTCTAAGAAATTTTAAAAGACCTAAATAAATGTGAAGACTTAAAGTTAAGATAGTGCTATTGCCAAATTTGATGTACAGATTCAACACAATCCCTAACAACATCCTATCTTCCTTTTTTGCACAAATTGGCAATGTGATGCTAGAATTTATATGGAAATTAAGGGAGCCAGATTAAAAAAAACAATTTTAAAAAGAACAAAGTTGGAAGATTCACATGTCCCAATTTCAAAACTTACTGTTATATATTATACAAAGCTACAGTCAACAAGGACAGTCTAGTAACTGGCATGATACAGACACTTAAATCAACTGAACAGAATTGTGAGTTCAGAAAGAATCTCATACATCTATGGCCAGCTGATTTTTAACAAGAAGGCTAAGTCCAATGAATGAAGAAAGAATAGTTTCCTCAATAAATGGTGCCAAGACAACTGGATTTCTACAAACAAAAGAATAAAATTAGACTCTCACTTCATGCCATAAAGAAAAATTAACTAAAAATGGATCAAAGATTTGGCAATAAATTCTTAGATATGAAAACAAAATCATAAGCAACAAAAAATATAAATTGAACTATATTCAAATAGAAAACTTTTGTGCAGCCAAAGGACAGTATCAAACAAGTGAAAAGTTATCATAAAGGAATGAGAAAAAATATTTTCAAATCATGTCTGAATATCTACAATAAATTTGAAAAATTCAATAACAGAAAAAATCCAATTATAAAAGCAGACAAGCCCAGACATTTCTCCAAAGAATATATAAAATGGCACATAAGCACAGAAAGTATGCTGAACATCATTAGTCATTAGGGAAATGGAATCAAAACCACAATGAGAAACATCACTTCACACACACACCCTTTATTTTTTGAGACAGAGTCTCACTCTGTTGCCCGGACTAGAGTGCCGTGGTGTCAACCTAGCTCACAGCAACCTCAAACTCCTAGGCTCAAGCGATCCTTCTGCCTCAGCTTCCTCAGTAGCTGGGACTACAGGCATGCACCACCATGCCCGGCTAATTTTTTCTACATATTTTTAGTTGGCCAATTAATTTCTTTCTATTTTTAGTAGAGACAGGGTCTTGCTCTTGCTCAGGCTGGTTTTGAACTCCTGACCTTGAGCGATCCGCCCGCCCTCAGCCTCCCAGATTGCTAGGATTACAGGCATGAGCCACCATGCTCAGCCTTTCACACCCCCTTAAGATGGCTATAATTGGAAAAAGAGGGAGAAGGACAAATGTTGGTAAGGATATGGAAAAATCAAAACCCTCATACATTGCTGGTGAGAATGTAAAAAAAATGGCTCAGCTGCTATGGAAAAAAGTTTGGCAGTTCCTCAAAAAGGTATACATAAAATCCCCACTTAACTCCACAATTCCACTCCTAGGTTTATACCCCAAGGAACTGAAAACAGTACTCCAACAAGTACATGTATATGCATGTCCATAGGAGCACTACTCACATATGCAAAAGGCAGGCACAATCCCAATTTCCATTAACAGATGAATGTAAAAACAAATTATGACATATTCATACAATAGCATAGTATTAGGCCATAAAGAAGAATGGAATACTGATACATGTATGAGGTGGATGACTTCAGAATATTGTGCTTAGTGAAAGAAGCCAAACAAAAGGTCATATATTGTATGATTCCATTTATATTAAATATCCATATAAATCTACAGAGACAAAAAGCAGACCAGTGGTTGCCAGAGATTGAGGGGATATGAAAATAGAAATTACCTAAATAGGTAGAGTATTTTAAGCAAGCATGATGGGGAATGCTTTGCAACTAGATACTGCTGTTGTACAATATTTGAAATATACTAAATGTTACTGTACTGTTCACTTTAAATGGTTAATTTCATGTACGTGAATTTCACCTCAATAAATTTTTTAAGAGAAGATGTAAGGAAGTTCTTGCCCCTAGAATGGTGGTTCTAAAATGCAAAATGAAGAATTATCTAGCCAGCCCCCCCATCCCCTGCACACATCAAAATCCAATTAAATTAAAATGTCTGGTATTATTTTTAATAACCTCTCCATATGATTCTGTTAGGCAGCCAAACTGAGCATATCGATGCATAGTAAACCTCTTCCCAATACCTTAAAATCCATAAATTATATAAATATGCATGAAATCCTCACAAATTATTTTAGAGCTCAGCTCTAAAAAGTACAGATTTGGTGGACTAAATATTAACATTTTCTTTGTTTGTTTTTTGAGACAGAGTCTCACTCTGTTGCCTGGGCTAGAGTACAGTGGTGTCAGCCTAGCTCACAGCAACCTCAAACTCCTGTTCTCAAGTAATCCTCCCGCCTCAGCCTCCCAAGTAGCTGGGAACACAGGTGTACGCCACCACATCTGGCTGTTTTTCTATTTTTATTAGAGACAGGGTTTCACTCTTGCTCAGGCTGGTCTCAAACTCCTGACCTCAAGCGATCCTCACACATCTTGGCATCCCAGAGTGCTAGGATTACAAAGAAAAAACATAGGGAAAAAGGCAAACCAAAATCTAAACAAGCATGAAACAGGGTTCAAGCCTTTAATAATGTGTTTTACAAAATCACATTTGTTTGCTAAAATCTCAACATCAAATCAGAGTAAGAGTCTATCTTCAGCTGGGCATAATGGCACACTTGTAGTCCCAGCTACCTGGGAGGCTGGGTGAGCTATGATCATGCCACTGCACTCCAGCCTAAGCGACAGAGTAGGGGAAAAGGAAAACGAAAAAAGAAAAACCAGCTGTGCTAGCATTTGTTTTACTATCTAAGAATAATTTTGGACAGGCACAGTGGCTCATGCCTGCAATCCTAGCACTCTGGGAGGCCGAGGTGGTAGGATTGTTTGAGCTCAGGAGTTCGAGACTAGCCTGAGCAACAGACCCCATCTCTACTAAAAAAAAAAAAAAAAGAAAGAAATTAGCTGGACAACTAAAAAAGAAAAAAAAAATATATATATATATATATATATATAAATAAATAAATAAGCTGGGCATGGTGACGCATGCCTGTAGTCTCAGCTAGTGGGGAGGCTGAGGCAGGAGGATCGTTTGAGCCCAGGAGTATGAGGTTGCTGTGAGCTAGGCTGATGTTGCAGCACTCTAGCCCAGGCAAGAGAGTAAGACTCTGTCTCAAAAGAGAGAGAGAGAGAGAGAGAGAGAGAGAGAGAGAGAGAGAGAGAGAGAGAGAGAGAGAGAGAGAGAGAGAGAGAGAAAGAGAGTGAGACAGAGAGAGAGACAGAGAGAGAGACAGAGAGAGAGACAGAGAGAGAGACAGAGAGAGAAGGAAGTAAGATCACAGGGTAAACTGCTACCTGCAAAATTGGAGAGACAGGTGGATATACAGAATCACAACTTACCAGAGCAGAAACTGAAGAGGAGAAAATTCCACAGGAATCAGTTCTGAGGTACAAAAAAACCTAAACTGTAATTTACAAATTGCTGGAGGCCCAATGTAGACAAATCTCAAAGTAAAACTCCATACCCTTCAGTGACTAGGTCTCCACATTTTTGTGAGTTTTACCTCCTGGAGTTCTACCAAGTTCTCTCAGTGATTATCAAAGAAAAATCCCCTTGTTTTTCTGGCAGGAAGAGGGGGAAAGAAACCATTTTAAAGTAAGTCAGAGTATTATGTTCTTGTTAACAGGTCTGCCCTCAGGAGGAATTACTTAACCAGACCCTAACCTGCACAGGTTTTAACAGAGCTTAACTGATCTGGGAGAAGTGAAACGCCCAACTAGAGCCCCCATCAGCCATCCAGAAACGGATAGATCCTGCAGGCAGAAAAATCAGTTAAGACACAGCTGAACTCAATAACACCATTCACTAAGTGGATATAAGGGACATCTACAGACCAGTTCATCCAGCAACAGCAGATTACACATTCTTCTCAAACTCAAATGAGCATTCACCAAGACAGAGCACATTCTGGGCCACAAAACACCCATCAACAAATTGTTAAAAACAGAAATCATACATAGTCTACCCTTAGATCACAATGGAATTAAACTAGAAACTAAGAAAAGACATAGTCAGAAAATCACAAAACATCTGTAGATTTTAAAACACACTTCTAAATAACATATGGAGCAAAGAAGAAATCTCAAGAGAAGTTAAAAAATAATCTAAACTAAATGAAAATGTAACACTGAATATGTGGGATGTAGCAAAAGCAGTGTTTACAGGGCTATTTATAATATTGAATACATTTTATATCTTTCTCTAATATTCTAAGCTTCTCTAATATTCTAAGCTTCTGTTTTAGGAAACTAGAAAAAGAACAAAGTCCAAAGAGCCTAAGCAAGAGTGAGACCTCATCTCTACTTAAAATAGAAAAATTGGCCAGGTGTCATGGTGTGCCCCTGCAGTCTCAGCTACTCAGGGGGCTGAGGAAGGAAGACTGCTTGAACCCAGGAGTTTCAGGCTGCAGTGAGCTACAATGACACCACTGCACTCTGCACAGGACAACAGAGTGAGACCCTATAAGAAAGACAAAAGGAGGCCAGGGGTGGTGGCTCACACCCATATTGTAATCCTAGCACTCTGGGAGGCCGAGGAGGGAGGACAGCTCAAGGTCATAAGTCGAGACCAGCTTGAGCAAGTACGAGACCCTGTCTCTACTAAAAATATAAAGAAATTATCTGAACAAATAAAAATATATCTAGAAAAAAATAGCCAGTCGTAGTGGCACATGCCTATAGCCCCAGTTACTCAGGAGGCTGAGGCAGAAGGACTGCTTAAGCCCAGGAGTTTGAGGTTGCTGTGAGGTAGGCTGACACCGTGGCACTCTAGCCCAGGCGACAGAACAAGACACTGTCTCAAAAAGAAAGAGGCCGGGCGCTGTGGCTCACGCCTGTAATCCTAGCTCTTGGGAGGCCGAGGCGGGCGGATTGCTCAAGGTCAGGAGTTCAAAACCAGCCTGAGCAAGAGCGAGACCCCGTCTCTACTATAAATAGAAAGAAATTAATTGGCCAACTGATATATATATAAAAAATTAGCCGGGCATGGTGGCGCATGCCTGTAGTCCCAGCTACCCGGGAGGCTGAGGCAGAAGGATCACTCGAGCCCAGGAGTTTGAGGTTGCTGTGAGCCAGGCTGACGCCACGGCACTCACTCTAGCCTGGGCAACAAAGTGAGACTCTGTCTCAAAAAAAAAAAAAAAAGAAAGAAAGAAAGAAAGGAAAGGAAAGGAAAAGGAAAGAAAAGAGAAAATTAGCCAGGTATTATGGCGTGCACCTATAGTTCTAGCTACTTAGGAGCCTGAGGCAGGAGGGTCGCTTGAGCTCAGGAGTTTGAGGTTGCTGTGAGCTATGATTAAACCACTGAACTCTACTCAGGGTGACGGAGCAACACTCAGTCTCAAAAACAAAAGAAAAAAGACAAGCCACAGACTGGGAGAAAATACATGTACAGGACACAGTTGATAAAGAACTAACGTCCAGGCTGGGTGTGGTGGCTCACACCTGTAATCCTAGCACTCTGGGAGGCCGAGGCAGAAGGACTGCTCAAGCTCAGGAGTTCAAGACCAGCCTGAGCAAGATCGAGACTCGTCTATACTAAAAATAGAAAAAAATTATCTGGACAACTAAAAATATATAGAAAAATAGGCTGGGCACGGTGGCTCACGCCTATAATCCTAGCACTCTGGGAGGCCGACCGAGTGGATTGCTCAAGGTCAAGAGTTCGAAACCAGCCTGAGCAAGAGCGAGACCCTGTCTCTACTAAAAATAGAAAGAAATTAATTAGCCAACTAATATATATAGAAGAAATTGGCCGGGCATGGTGGTGCCTGTAGTCCCAGCTACTTGGGAGGCTGAGGCAGGAGGATCACTTGAGCCCAGGAGTTTGAGGTTGCTGTGAGCTAGGCTAACGCTACAGCACTCTTGCCAGGGCAATGCAGTGAGAGACTGTCTCCAAAAAAAATTAAATAAATAAATAAAAATAACTAATGTCCAAAATAGCCAAAGAGCTCTTAAAATTCAACAAGAAAATTAAAATCCTAACTAAAAAATTAGCCAAAGACCTTAGTAGACATCTCACCAAACAGTCGTCACAGATGACAAATGAGCATATAAAAAATGCTTTATATAATATGTCATTAGGGAAATGCAAATTTAAACAATGAGATACCACTACATACTTATTAGAGTGGCCTAAATCCAGAACACTGACAATACCAAATGTTGGCAAGAATGTAGAACAACAGCAACTCTCATTCATTGCTGGTCAAACTGCAAAATGGTACAACCACTTTGAAAGACCAACATGTCCTTCAGATGAATCGATAAATTAGGGTAATTCAGACAATGGTATATTATTCAGCAGTAAAAAGAAATGAGCTCTCAAGCCAAGAAAGGACATGGAGAAAACTTAAATATTACTAACTGAAAGAAGGCAATCTTGAAAGGCTATTTCTATGGCTTCAACTAGTTGTCCCCCTTAAAACTCATGTTGAAATTTAATTTCTAATGGGGTGGTAATTGAGAAGTAGAGCCTTTAAGAGGTGATTGAGTGATGAGGGTTCTGTCCTCATGAATGGACTCATTTGTGAATTAATGGGTTAAGAGATTAATGGGTTATCATGGGAGCAGAACTAGCAGCTTTATAAAAAGAGGAAGAGGCTGGGCACAGTGGCTCATGCCTGTAATTCTAGCACTTTGGGAGGCCAAGGCTGGAGTATCACTGGAGGCCAGGAGTTTTGAAGCCATAGTGAGCTATGATCCCGCCACTGTGCTCAAGTCTGGGTGACAGAGGGAGACCCTGTCTCTAAAAAAAAATAAATTAATTAAAAAATACAGAAGAGTAAAAGAGACCTAAGCTAGCACACTCAACCCACTTGCCATGTAATGCCTTGTAACATTCTGCCGTGCAGAGTCCCCATAAGCAAAAAGGCCCTCATTGGATGTGATCCCTTGACTTTGAACTTCTTAGCCTTCATAAATGTAAGAAATAAATTCCTATTCTTTATAAATTACCTAGTTTCAGGGATTCTGTCATAAGCAACAGGAAAAAAAATTATGATAGCTACATACTGTATAATTCCAACTTTATGACATTCTGAAAAAGGCAAAACTATCAAGGCAGTGGAAAGATCAGTGGTTATCAGGGATTATGGAGAAAAAAAGAGATGATTAACAAGCAGAGACAGAAGATCATTAGGGTGGTGAAACTACTCTGTATAATACTATAATGAGGCCGGGCGTGGTGGCTCACGCCTGTAATCCTAGCACTTTGGGAGGCCGAGGCGGGCGGATTGCTCAAGGTCAGGAGTTCGAAACCAGCCTGAGCGAGACCCCGTCTCTACCAAAAATAGAAATAAATTAATTGACCAACTAAAAATATATATACAAAAAATTAGCCAGGCATGGTGGCACATGCCTGTAGTCCCAGCTACTTGGGAGGCTGAGGCAGTAGGATCGCTGAGCCCCGGAGACTGAGGTTGCTGTGAGCCAGGCTGACGCCATGGCACTCACTCTAGCCTGGGCAACAAACTGAGACTCTGTCTCAAAAAAAAAAAAAAAATACTATAATGAGATATACACGTCATTAAACATTGGTCTAAACCCACAGAATATACAATACCAAGGGTGAACCCAAATGTAAACTACGTATTTTAGGTGATGATCATGTATCAATGTGAGGTTCTTCAGTTATAACAAGTATACCATTCTGGTGGGAGCTATAATCATGGAGGAAACTATGCATGTGGGGGGGAAGTATATAGAAAATCTCTTTTACCTTTTGCTCAATTTTGCTGTGAACCTAAAACTACTTTTTAAAAATCAAGTCTATTGGCCACTCGTGGTGGCTCATACCTATAATCCTAGCACTCTGGGAGGCTGAGGTGGGCAGATTGCTTGAGGTCAGGAGTTCAAAACCAGCCTGAGCAAGAGCGAGACCCCATCTCTACTATAAACAGAAAGAAATTCATTGGTCAACTAATATATATAGAAAAAAAAATTAGCCGGGCATGGTGGCACATGCCTGTAGTCCCAGCCACTTGGGAGGCTGAGGCAGTAGGATTGCTTGAGCCCAGGAGTTTGAGGTTGCTGTGAGCTAGGCTGACACCATGACATTCACTCTAGCCTGGGCAACAAAGTGAGACTCTGTCTCAAGAAAAAAAAAAAAAAAATATCAAGTGTATAAAAAAAAATTACAGAATAATAAGGAGTGGGCACTGACATAACACATATAATCCTGAGAAACATAATGCATTATTCTAGCTAAGTTAAGCCCAAAGATAAGTATTAGTATGTTTCATCAACAAAACTAAAAATGCTTTCTCCAGGCATCTGGACTTGTCCAGTAGAACCTCACCTTAGATGTATTCCAAAAGAGGTTCTCAAATGCTCAGCAACTCCTAAAAGGAGGCCACTCCAAATGTACTGGAATAAATCCCCCCCCCCCGCCCCGACCAAAAGTAAAATCTCTGATCATGGTCAATAGTGACTCTTGCTGTGAAGTTAGGTACACAAATTTGACACTATCTACTAAATTTTTAAAATGCAAATGTTAATACATGTGCATTATAATCTTCGCAATGAACGTTAAGAATGTAAAGCCTCAATCTTTAACGAGAATATACACAGGGTATTATACAATGCCTCTCAATTTTAAAAAATTAAACCACAGACTGCTAACTACAAGTATTATACAAAACCATGAATATTTTCTCTGTAGCTACGGCATAACTATCAAAGGGTACTGAGATATACAGGCTATTTTAAAGTACTGATCTGAAAAATAATTCCTCAGAGAAATTTATGATACATGTCTCTTACCTCATAAATGTTGGGGTGCCACATTTTGGTCAAGAATCTGAAGGTAGGTGGTGAATATGGGTAGTCAATAGGAAATTTAATATGCGCCTGGAAAGAAACAAAATGAAATGCTAATAAATGAGACTACAACTTACTCATCTGTCTGATAATTCACCCCATTACACTTCAGAAAAACAAAGGTCCTTTCTATAGAGTAGACTCTGGAGACTAAAATAGCTCATATATACTTTGTTATTCCCAGTGCCAGGGTTATTAGCATGTTCTTATAGCATCCCTTCAAACATTTATAAAAGGATATGTTAAAGCACCAAAACACATACTCTGACACACCCCCACTCTCTGTTAAACCACCAAAACACACTTTCTCATAGACACATCATTTTTTATACACATAATTTTTAATTTAACTCACATGAGTGAAAAACAGTACTATGTACAGGTATATTTTATTTTCATAACAAAAAATTAGCATAACCTTGTACAAAATACAAAACAAAAATGTTTTTGCTTTTTATTCACATAATTGAACTATCATCCTATCACTCAAAGATAAGAAATGCTAATATTGCTTATTTCCTTACAAAACTTATTTTTTAAAAGTTGAACATACTGTATTTTGTACTCTTTTTCACCTGTTTGTTATATCATAAACATTTTCTCATGTCATAAAGTATTCTCTACATGTATGATAGTATCTGCATAGTATTCCACCATACATATATACAGATGAATCCTTTTAAAAAACTACTTCCCTGTTTTTGAGCGTTTAAGTTGTTTCTCACTCTTTTGCTATTACGAATACTGCTGTAGTCAATGTCCTTGGTAGTATCCGATGTTTCAAATATGAAAAAATCCAGAAAACAAAACAGACTCTAAACATTCATCCACAAAAGCAATGAGAAAATTGCCAAAAATTGTAAATATCAACTTTTTCCAACTTACAGAAAATAATCGAGGGCTTGTAATTCAGGGAGCATATATTCAAGAAAAATGGTGGGCCAGGCGGGGTGGCTCACGCCTGTAATCCTAGCACTCTGGGAGGCTGAGGTGGGCAGATTGCTTGAGGTCAGGAGTTCGAAACCAGCCTGAGCAAGAGCGAGACCCCGTCTCTACTATAAATAGAAAGAAATTAATTGGCCAACTAATATATATAGAAAAAATTAGCTGAGCATGGTGGCGCATGCCTGTAGTCCCAGCTACTCAGGAGGCTGAGGCAGGAGGATCGCTTGAGCCCAGGAGTTTGCGGTTGCTGTGAGATAGGCTGACACCACGACACTCACTCTAGCCTGGGCAACAAAGCGAGACTCTGTCTCAAAAAAAAAAAAAAAAAAGAAAAGAAAAAAGAAAAATGGTGGAACCTCAATAAGAATAGCAAACTCGCAGTCTTAACTTACTCTTAATTTCCTACACTCCAGTCCTTGCAGCAGCCTTAAAACAAATAGCTCACATTTGAAGTAAAACCCAAGGAACCTGGCAGGCACTAGAGAGGGCAGAATGGACTGGAACTTCTTCAAAGCCCTACTCCCAGAGAATTGCCAATATTTGACCTTTCTGGTGGTTCCCTGGAAGACCCCACTTGCAAGGATGTCTGTATGTGATCTGATTTGGAGTTTGGCCAATGTAAAAACATTTTCCTTGGCAGCATTGGTTGAAAACAATGGAAGTACAATTATTTAACTTCAAATCTGCCTGACGAAGTTGAAAACAGATACAACAACAGACTGACAAGAAAATTTACAAGGAAATGCTGGGGTAAGATATGTCCAATAGGGCATCAGTCCCCAACCTTTTTGGCACCAGAGACCTGATTCATGGAAGACAATTTTTCTGGGGGGGCAAGGAGGAGAGGGCTTTGGGATGATTCAAGCACATTACATTTATTGTGCAGCCAAACCTCTCCAATGATGATAGATAATCTGTATTTCTAGCCACTCCCCAGCACTAGCATCACCACCTCAGCTCCACTTCAGATCATCAGGCATCAGATTCTCATAAGGAGCGCACAACCTAGATCCCTCGCATGCGCAGTTTACAGTGGGGTCTACACTCCTATAAGAATCTAATGCTGCCACTGATCTGATAGGAGGCAGAACTTATACAGTGATGCAAATGACGGGGAGTGGCTGTAAATACAGATGAAGCTTCACTGGCTCCCACTGCTCACCTCCTGCTGTGTGGCCTGGTTACTGACAGGCCACAGACAGATACCCATTCCTGGACCCAGGGTTGGGAACTGCGACATTAGAGTTTTAAAGAGCTCTGACAAGTTGCCATCATTCTAGAAGACCAGGCAAATATGCAGGGTTGTGTACATGCCGAGGGCTATGTGCATGCTCAGGAAAGACCTGAGAAGGCCCTAAACTGATATCTCTGGCTTAACCTGAGGATCTGTGTAAACAGAAAGTGAAGACTAAGAGATTGCAACTGGCTGGCTGAGTGTTAAAGGCATGCCCTAACATTCACACAGAGGCCCTCTACAAAATCCCTTCTCTACAAGGCCCCCCACAAAAGTGGCTAGTTGATTTCATCAAGAAAATCTGTGTTCCACTATTATCTGACCACAAAGCCGAGTGGAGAATACGGTGGCCAAATGTAACAAAGAATACAGAAATTACAAAATTAGGTAAGAAAGGTCCTAAGTAAGCAAATAACAGTTACAACAAACAGCAACAGCAACTACCACCAAAAAACAAAAACAAAAACCTGGGGAAGGTGAGAATTTGATTTCCACAGCTGCCACTATGTATTATTTAAATATTCAGTTTTTGACAAAATATTGTAACTATAGCCCATATGGTGGGGGAAAATAAATAGGAAGAAGCCCAGATGTTGAATTTACTAGACAAAGACTTTAAATCAGCTATTTTAAACATTTCAAAAGACTAAAAGAAAGCATGAGAACAGTGTCTCACCAAACAGTGACTAAGAGAAAAGAGATAGCAGGGCGTGGTGTCTCACGCCTGTAATCCTAGCACTTTGGGAGGCCAAAGCGGGCGGATTGCTCAAGGTCAGGAGTTCAAAACCAGCCTGAGCAAGAGCGAGACCCCGTCTCTACTATAAATAGAAAGAAATTAATTGGCCAACTAAAAATATATATACAAAAAATTAGCCGGGCATGGTGGCACATGCCTGTAGTCCCAGCTACTCGGGAGGCTGAGGCAGTAGGATCGCTGAGCCCCGGAGATTGAGGTTGCTGTGAGCCAGGCTGACACCACGGCACTCACTCTAGCCTGGGCAACAAAGTAAGACTCTGTCTCAAAAAAAAAAAAAAAAAAAAAGAGAAAAGAGATAAATTATTTTTTAAGACCCACATAGAAATTCTGGAGTTCCAAAGTACAAAAAACCATTCATTCCCTTTGATGACTGAAAAAATATATATGTATTTTATTTTTATTTATTTATTTTTCTGAGACAGAGTCTCACTCTCTTGCCCAGGCTAGAGTGAGTGCCGTGGCATCAGCCTAGCTCACAACAACCTCAAACTCCTGGGCTCAAGCAATCCTGCTGCTTCAGCCTCCCTAGTAGCTGGGACTACAGGCATGTGCCACCATGCCCGGTGGCACATAATAGAAGGCAAGGGATAATAGAAGGTAAGGGAGAGGGAACAGAGCAATATAGAAGCAAAGTTTTTGTATGCTATTAAAATTAAGCTGGTATTAATTTGAACGAACTGGCTGTAAGTTAAGATGTTGATTGTCAGCCCCAGAGTAACCACTAAGAACCCACTAAAAAAAAATGAATCAAAATTTCAACATATCTCTGTGATAAAAACTTAACAAACCAGGAATACAAGGTAAATTCCTCACCTTGAAAGAGGACATCCTGGATGGGTACAGTGGCTTACACTGTAATCCTAGCACCCTGGGAGGCTAAGGTGGGGGATTGTTGGGCTCAGGAGTTCAAGACCAGCCTGAGCAAGAGCAAGACCCCATCTCTACTAAAGATAGACAAAATTAGCTGGGTGACATGGCACATGACTGTAGTCCCAGCTACTAGGGAGGATGAAGCAAGAGGATCACTTGAGCCCAGGAGTTTGAGGTTGCAATGAGCTATGATGACGCCACGGCACTCTAGCCAGGGTGACAGAGCAAGACTCTGTCTCAAAAAAAAAAAAAAAAAGTTGGGAATCTAGTCCTGCTATATCACATTTCTATGGGGAAATGACATTATCCTTTAGAAACAAAAATAACCAATAAAATTTAGTGATGTCTGTATAGTCAAATCTTTCGGTCCAAAAAATGTCTTGCTTAAGATACTAAGATTAATATATTAAGAGAAATCTTTGCAGACTAACTAGGAACAACTGCATTAAAATTTATATAGAATATATTATATGCATGAACGTAAAAGGTAACATGGCATAATATTATAGCAAAGAACACTGAAGCAAGAAACCAGGACTTCTATAGGATACACGGGTTGGGGGGTGGACAAACCAGGACTGCCTCGGTTTAAATCCTGACTCTGCTACTCATTATAACTGTTATTATAAGCAATTTTACCTAGCTTGTATCTCAGGTTTCCTCATCAGTAAAATGGGGCTACAAGTACTTATTAAATGGCTTGGTTTAATGACTGTGAATTTATGCCTGTAAAATGCTTAGCACTGTAACACAACAAATAAAAGATGTAAGGTTTACAAATAAATTGTTTAAAAACATAACTTAAATAGGTAGAAGTCAAAAAGGCCCTCTTATAGATTGCTAATTTTCACTGTTTTATCTTTTACCTACCTACCTGCCTGTACATTAGATTATCCTACCAATTTTAGAAGAGACAACTGGAGAGATTCTTACCAACCTGAAGAACCTGAATCTTATGGACCAATTCTCTTAGAGCCTTACCAAACATAATCATTTTCTACAGAAATATATATTAATAAATACTTGAATTATTTATTCTTGAACTTTCAGCTACTTATCTACCACATAATTTTTTAACACTACTTATCTACCGCATAATTTTTTAAAAGTAATACCCCCTGAATAAAGTTAAAGTTATAACTACTTCTGATGAATTTTAAGTGTCATATCAAAATGACACTTGTGTGTTGATATTACAAAATGTTGTGTTGATATTACAACAAAAAGAAGTTGTAATATTGGGTGGTGTGCCCTTGGGTAAGGCTATTTAAATTGTCATAAGAACTCTCTGAATGCAATTTGTAATCCTCAATTATTTATCTAAAGTTAAAATCCAGGGGAATATCCTGCTATAGTACTTACTTGAGATTATGCAAGTTTTATCTCTATTGCTTTACTTATTTTTCGGAACCTAATTAATAATTTGAATATACTATTTCATATGTATATGCTTATCTACAGTTATCTAAATTGTTATATATTAAATAATTAGCAACTGCACATAACAGATAACCTAAGTAACTATAGAGTAACATACATATGACATAATCATCTCCTCCTAAATAAAATCAAGTATCAGGAAACAAAATGCAACTTGTCACTAAATTTTATTTCCTGCTTGAAATTTTATTAAATAAAGCAAAGTATAAGACATAACTTGCTGTAAACATTTAAATATGAGATCTCATACCATTTCAATTATATTCACAAAACTATATAACCACAGAAGAAAGAAGAGGAAAAGAGGATACTGGAATGAGTAGTCCTGGGTTCTAGCTCCAGCACTATGTTTAAATAAATAAAATTTATTTAAATTTCTAGATTTAAAAAAATTTATTTAAAAATCTCTATTTTTGGCCAGGCACAGTGGCTCACGCCTGTAATCCTAGCACTCTGGGAGGCCGAGGCGGGTGGATCGCTCGAGGTCAGGAGTTCGAAACCAGCCTGAGCAAGAGCGAGACCCCGTCTCTACTATAAGTAGAAAGAAATTAATTGGCCAACTAATACATATAGAAAAAATTAGCCGGGCATGGTGGCACATGCCTGTAGTCCCAGCTACTCGGGAGGCTGAGGCAGGAGGACTGCTTGAGCCCAGGAGTTTGAGGTTGCTGTGAGCTAGGCTGAAGCCGAGGCACTCACTCTAGCCTGGGCAACAAAGCAAGACTCTGTCTCCAAAAAACCAAAAAAATCTCTATTTTTAAATAAATAAAATTTATTTAAATCTCTAGATTTCAATTTCCTTTTTGTATAAAATGGTGAAAAAACACTGACCATGCATAATTATAAGGATTATACACAAATTTTAAAAGAACCTTCAAAAACTGATCCCAAGATACATAATCTTTTTTATTTTAATTTTTTAAAGATGGGGACTTGTTGCCTGGGCTGTATTAGAGCTCCTGGCACTAAGCAATCCTCTCAAATAGCCACACTACAGCTGCATGTCAATGTGCCCGATTCTAAGACACACAGTATCTTAAATCATCAAATCAAAAAAGTTAAACTATTTTCATGGTATTCAGGACCATTAAAAAAAAATTATGTACTTTAAAAAGAAGTAAAAGGTGGAAAAATTAAAGTTTAAAAAATCAGAAAACTTGCTCTTACCCATTTCCAATCCTAGTAATCTCAGGGTATGATCTGAACAAATTAAATGTATGAGAACAAGGGCAATGTAAGCATTGACTAGATATTAAGAAATGACTTTTTCAGCTGTGATAAAAGTATTACAGTTAGTCTTCAAAAATATATCTAAAAAATACATTCTGAAATAGTCACAAATGAAATGATAGGATACCTAAAATTAGTTTCATTATAAAGGGGGGCCACTGGTAGGATAAAGGTAAAACATGATTTATCACAAGTTAATTATGGAAACTGAGTGATAAGTACAAATGAATTTATTATACTCCTATTTTCCTTTCATATTATGGAAAATTTCAAAGATATAACAAGCTTAAAAAGATGACCAATACACAATTATTTTTTTAAAGTTTTCAGGTGTTCTGCATAACCAGCATAATCATAGCATTATGCTGCAATAGGTGTCACTATTAACCAAGCAATCATGATGGAAACCTGATAAAGCAATTATAAAGTTCTTGTGAGAACAAAAATATGTAAAATAATATATTTGATAAAGAACAATAATGGGGAAGACTTTGACCTAGTGGTTAGAAAAGCATCCTACAGGCCAGGCACAGCAGCTCACACTTGTAATCCTAGCACTCTGGGAGGCTAAGGCAGGAGATCACTTGAGGTCAGGAGTTCAAGACCAGCCTGAGCAAGAGTGAGACCCTGTCTCTACTAAAAATAGAAAGAAATTAGCCAGACAAAAATATATAGAAAAAATTAGCCAGACATGATGGCACATGCTTGTAGTCCCAGTTAGTTGGGAGGATGAGGCAGAAGGATTGCCTGCGCCCAGGAGCTGGAGGTTGCTGTGAGCTAGGCTAATCCCATGGCACTCTAGCCCAGGCAAGAGAAGAGACTTTGTCTCAAAAAAGAAAGAAAAAGAAAAAGAAAAAGAAAAAAAAAGAAAAGACAGACAGACAGAAAGACAAAGACAGACGGACAGACGGACGGACGGACGGACGGACGGACGGACGGACAGACAGACAGACAGACAGACAGACAGACAGAAAGAAAGAAAGAAAGAAATGAAAAGCATCCTATAAAAATTAAATGAAGAAATGACAGGCAGATCAATGCTATATAACAAAATATGTTTATTTAGAAAACAATAAAAATGACATTTCAAATAAGTAGGGAAAGGATTCGAATAATGTAGATAAAAATGATTCTCACTTTTAATGAAGGCATCAAGATGCTTATGGACACATAAATTGAAAAATCAGACCTCACTTTCAACAAGAAAAATATCAAATATCATCTTCAAGAATTAACAGGGGTGGCTGGGCTTGGTGGCTCACGCCTGTAATCCTAGCTAGCACTCTGGGAGGGCCAAGGCGGGTGGATAGCTCGAGGTCAGGAGTTCAAAACCAGCCTGAGTAAGACCCACTTCTACTATAAATAGAAAGAAATTAATTGGCCAACAAATATATATATAGAAAAAATTAGCCGGGCATGGTGGCGCATGCCTGTAGTCCCAGCTACTCGGGAGGCTGAGGCAGTAGGATTGCTTGAGCCCAGGAGTTTGAGGTTGCTGTGAGCTATGCTGATGCCATGGCACTCACTCTAGCCTGGGCAACAAAGCAAGATTCTGTCTTGAAAAAAAAAAAAAAAAAAAGAATTAACAGGGGTAAAGATCTGAACAATCCGTGATCTCTCCAAGAATAAACTAGTATACTGCAAAGAAATTCTTCCACTGCCATAGTAACATATAACCATCAGACCCAGTTTAAAATTACCTAATCAATACTTGACAGCTCTATAGCTACAGAACAAGAATCAACTTTAAATCCACTTAAAAAAATAGCTTGCCTCAGTAACCATGTTTTTGCAAACCAACCTATCAGTGATAGCACCTCATTTCTGAAAGCTAGCCAACTGGGAACACACTCCCTTCAGTGACCACATACTACTTCTGAATGCCAACCAATCAATAACTGTCTCGCCCAAGTAACCATGCTTCCACAACTGATGCCCATCTACGATGCCTGTAATCCATCAATCTCTCAACTTCATGTGTCTTAAAAAAAAAAAAAATCCACCAATCCCTGAACTTCATGATTCTCAAAAACCCCATGAATTCCAGGAATGACAGAGAAAAAGCATACAGATGCTTGTCTCCCAGCAGTGTTGAATACATGCCCCACTGCTGTTTGGGGAGATGGGATCCTGCTCCTGGGTCATATGTGAATGTCCCCTTGGATGATTTGCAGTTGCCTAGAATAAAACTTGCTACTAGCAAAAAAAAAAAAAAAAAGGTTCATATTTAAATAAAAACAAAACAACAACAACAAAAATCATGTAAGGCTGGGCGTGGCGGCTCACGCCTGTAATCCTAGCACTCTGGGAGGCCAAGGCAGGAGTTCGAAACCAGCCTGAGCAAGAGCGAGACCCCGTCTCTACTAAAAATAGAAAGAATTTAATTGGACAACTAAAAATATATAGAAAAAATTAGCCAGGCATGATGATGCATGCCTGTAGTCCCAGCTACTTGGGACGCTGAGGCAGCAGGATTGCTTGAGCCCAGGAGTCTGAGGTTGCTGTGAGCTAGGCTGATGCCATGGCACTTTAGCCTAGGCAACAAAGTGAGACTCTGTCTCAAAAAAAAAAAAAAAGCCATGTAAGATCAGCAGTCTGGGTCTACTTGAGAGACCAACTGACCAGCAAAACTCTCTCTACTTAAGTAGCAAACTCAGCATTACTTTTCACAAAAGTAGTGGTCTTACCCCTGACAACTCCATACCCTTTATAAAATAACCTAGGAGACACACATTTCACCACTGTTGTGCTAAGGTACTAAGGAGGGGGAGAACACAAACAACAACATACAATTAAGGAGAAAAATTACTTGCATTTATCTATAGGTCCAGCTAAATGAAAGCAATGTCTATAAATTAGATCTTATCCATTTATTTCTGAAACGTTTAAATGTACTAGAGTATAACTGCTAACTAAATTCACATATACACAAAATCAAATTTTAAATATCTGAAGATCACCATTAAAAAAATTAGCCTGTGTACCTTCCTCTCAATTGTATGGTTAACCTAAAAAGTTCTCTAATAAATTCCTCCTTTACTCTCTCACCTCTCATTTTTCTCATTTCTTATTTTCTCTTTCCTCAGCAAAAAAAACAAAAAACAAAAAAATTCATAAGGTATAATTTTGAATTTGACCTCTATTCCTATAAAGCTTTATCAAAAAATAAATCTAGGCCGGGCGCTGTGGCTCACGCCTGTAATCCTAGCTCTTGGGAGGCCGAGGCGGGCGGATTGCTCAAGGTCAGGAGTTCAAAACCAGCCTGAGCAAGAGCGAGACCCCGTCTCTACTATAAACAGAAAGAAATTAATTGGCCAACTGATATATATATATATAAAAAAATTAGCCGGGCATAGTGGCACATGCCTGTAGTCCCAGCTACTCGGGAGGCTGAGGCAGGAGGATCACTCGAGCCCAGGAGTTTGAGGTTGCTGTGAGCTAGGCTGACGCCACGGCACTCACTCTAGCCTGGACAACAAAGTGAGACTCTGTCTCAAAAATAAATAAATAAATAAATAAATCTAAGAAGTCACACCTAAAACCACACAATTATTACAGAAGTAATTTAGAATATGAGAGGCTCTTTTTCAATCAACTCCTTAAATATTTTTTGACTAATCTGTAAACTCATAAGAACAAACACCTCCAAAATAATTTCTGAAACATTACCACACATATCCTCCCCCTAAACCACTTAGGGATTAGGGAGGATTAAGGATACACTTAGATCACTCATAAGGGTGCCCTTAACAAAATCATTTAATTCACCAGATATCTATTTTTAGTTTATATAAATACTGAGCATTTACGTATATATTTTCATTTATTCAATCATTCATTATATTGTTACTGACAACCAATTATGTTGCAAAATACCAATACAGGAGGTAGGAAACAAAGATATTGAGAACATTCTCCCTTCCCTAGAATGGCTATGAACTAATTGAAAAAACAGGCATGCAAATAAATGATTACAACTTAAGTGCCTTAAAGTAGATATCTACTAGGTGCTAAGAGAGCACTGGAAAAGAAAGGTCTAATTCTAGCTGAGACAGAGAAGAGTTTGAAGAGGGTAATTGAGGCCAAGGTGAAAAGAGACTCTCCAGATGCGCAGAAAGGCTTACACATGGGAGCAAAAGCAGAGACAACAGGAGTGTACATGAGAAGACTTATTTTGAGACATACAGAAAATATAATCAATGAGACCTAGTAATTAATCTGATACTGGGATTAAGGGGAAAGGACAATTCAAGGACAACTCTCAGTTTTCTGTATTGAGGAAATAGGCGAACAATGACAGATTTACGTGGTATTAATACCTATTAAAAAAGCTTACTAAGTGTCAGGCATTTGACTGATTCATCACTCAGTTGTGAAATTAATAGGTGAGATGGTATAGACACAAAATGTGTATGACCTATTAATTGAGGAATAGATTATTTTCTAGTCAACTCTGACTACCAAAAAGCATTTTCCCATTCATCATTTTGTCTTCCTGAATCACTATTTCCTAGGTTTTTCCAATTTAATTGTCTCTTGGGCTCTAACTTTTCTGCCTACTCTTTCTCATACTCCTTAGCTCCTCCCCAAGATCTATTTTTTTTTTTTTTTTTTGAGACAGAGTCTCACTTTTGTTGCCCAGGCTAGAGTGAGTGCCGTGGCGTCAGCCTAGCTCACAACAACCTCAAACTCCTGGGCTCAAGCGATCCTCCTGCCTCAGCCTCCCGAGTAGCTGGGACTACAGGCATGCACCACCATGCCCGGCTAATTTTTTGTATATATACTTTTAGTTGGCCAATTAATTTCTTTCTATTTTTAGTAGAGACGGGGTCTCGCTCAGGCTGGTTTCGAACTCCCGACCTTGAGCAATCCGCCCGCCTCGGCCTCCCAGAGTGCTAGGATTACAGGCGTGAGCCACCACGCCCGGCCCCAAGATCTATTTTTTAACTTAATGTGCTTTCACCATAAATTTCCTAGGTTCCCTATTCTTCCCCAAATGTGATACATTATAAAAGCCAAAAATATCTGGGCAAAGAAAGATATATGCTAAAATGTATAACTGAAAGGTCATTAAAAAAACCCTGATGTATGTAAATATGTAAACTCAAGCATACATTGGCTCAGAGCAAAATTTTGATAACCCCCAGTGTGCAGTATTTTGTTATCCTACTATTTTCATATGGGATTTCAGCAATGACAAAACAATTACTTATGAATAATGAAACTTATCCATATTATTCCTGATCCTTGTTTATTAAGATACTATTAAAAAGATAAAGAAAAAGTTTCACAGTCCTAAACACACTGTACTTGGTAATAAACAGCTCAGTTGATAGCAAATGTAGAGTGTTTACTGTTGTTTTTGGATTACTGCCTGGATTTAGTGTAATATTAGGACACTTCCAACTGCTAAACTTTTATGCTATGTCATCAGCTCTCAGCTGTCATAGAACATGTTTACAACATGACATCAGCAAAAGTAATCAAAATGTTTTCTTATTAATTTGTTGAAAGTTTCAAAAGTTTGCCAACCACCAGTACAAATTTATAAATTGTTCATTAATAGGATGTGAGGAACAAAGTAAGTGGTTATATTCAATGGTGTTAATGCTAATGTGCTACAGGCTTTACACTGTAAGTCTTTACTGATTAAAAATTCCAATCTAAAAGGTTTAATTTACAACTACTATAATACTAAATATAATTATCCTAAAATAAAGATGTGATATAAATAATAGGAAATTCCTGTGCTCTTAACTAGAGTCTAAAAAGTAAACTTCAGGGCCAGGCACAGTGGCTCACACCTGTAATCCCAGCACTTTGGGAGGCTTAGGTGGGAGGATTGCTTGACGCCAGGAGTTCAGAGACCAGCCTGAGCAAGAGTGAGACCCCTTTCTACAAAAAATAGAAAAACTAGCCAGGGCCAGCTAGTGGCTCATGCCTATAATCCTAGCACTCTGGCAGGCCGAGGCAGGAGGATCGATCATTCAAGGTCAGGAGTACGAAAACCAGTTGAGCAAGAGCGAGACCCCGTCTCTACTAAAAATAGAAAGAAATTAATTGGCCAACTAAAAATATATAGAAAAAATCAGCCGGGCATGGTGGTGCATGCCTGTAGTCCCAGCTACTTGGGAGGCTGAGGCAGAAGGATCATTTGAGTCCAGAAGTTGCTGTGAGCTAGGCTGATGCCATGGCACTCACTCTAGCCTGGGTAACAAAGTGAGACCCTGTCTCAAAAAAAGAGAAAAGAAATTAGCCAGGTATGGTGGTGTGTGTGCACCTATGGTCCCAGCTACTTGGGAGGCTGGGGCAGATGGATGGCTTAAGCCCAGGAGTTTGAGGTTGCAGTGAGCCATGACGAGGCCACTGCACTCTAGCCTGGGCGACAGAGTTGAGACTCCATCTCCAGAAAAAAAAAGTAACCTTCAGACCTTAAAGGAGTCTTTATTGTGTTCTCAATATTAATACTGATAGTCCTCTGTATTTTTTTAAATGCAATAATTTTAAATGTTTCTTTCAGTTTGGGACATGTAAAGCCATCCCCCCCCCCCCAAATAAATGGTAGTGGAATACTATCAGCAGGGTAATAGAATACTAGATGAAAACATTTGGTTTTTAGGGTTTAAAATGTGTGAACACACATATTTACTGCTTGCTCACAAACTAAGTTTACTAAATTTATAGAAAAGGGGTCTTCTGTAAAGTCATAAACCTATAAGCACAAATAGGAGGACACAAAAGAAACAATACTTTGGGCAGGGCACGGTGGCTCATGCCTGTAATCCTAGCACTCTGGGAGGCCAAGGCGGGTGGATTGCTCCAGGTCAGGAGTTCAAAACCAGCCTGAGCAAGAGCGAGACCCCGTCTCTACTATAATTAGAAATTAATTGGCCAAGTAATATATATAGAAAAAATTAGCCGGGCATGGTGGCGCATTCCTGTAGTCCCAGCTACTCGGGAGGCTGAGGCAGGAGGATTGCTTGAGCCCAGGAGTTTGAGGTTGCTGTGAGCTAGGCTGACGCTATGGCACTCACTCTAGCCTGGGCAACAAAGTGAGACTCTGTCTCAAAAAAAAAAAAAAAAAAACAAAGAAAAAGAAACAAAACTTTGGAGGCTAGAAAACACATAAGTAGCAACTAATTTAGAAAACCAGAGAAAATTTAAATCCACTCCAGTGGTGAGGAAACCCAGGAGTATGTTTACACAGAACCACAGAAAACCTAATAGTAAAGTGGAAGCACTGACAGCGATTGATGCTGAAAATAAGTGGACTGGTCAAAGGACGTATAAAGAGTAGTCAAATCCCCAGAGGGTCTATGCCATGTTGATCAGTGGTCAGTCCACGCCACACAACCAGAAGATTGGAGGTTTACTCTTTGTCATGGTTGACTGAGAGACACTGGGGTCATCAGATAGAGCTGAGTGTGGACAAACTCAAGGGAAAATAAAACCTAACCACTGAATGGTAAAATCCTAAACTTCTTTTTCTCACCTGATTCAAAGAATGCTGGCAACCAAGCCTATACATGCCAGGTAGAAAAAATGATTCCTCTCTGAGGTAGCTGACCATCCCCCACTGGGAAAACTTAAAAGATATAATAGATCAGGATTCTCCAATCAGATAAGGCTAGCCAGATCATCATACAGTTAACACCAAAGAGTTCACACAAATTTTACCCTTGCACACACAGCTGAGCTTTCAATCAGCTTTTTAGGACCTCACTATTAGACATGAGCAGACAGGATAGATCTCCAGACATTTGGGAAAAGCTTAAAGGCAAACACAAAGGAAAAACAAAACATCTTGTAGCAAAAGAAAACCTCAAAAAATATAATTAATATTCTCAGAATGTTAAGGAAAGATATGAAATCCAAAAAATATGAACAGGAAGCCATTCAAATTACAAAAAGGCAAGACTTTAAAAAATTAAAAGGATGATAGCAAAGAGGACATACACATGTGCACGTATACATACGAATGTATCATCTGTAATATAGAAATTACAGTACAAAAACAACAAAAGCAAAGATGAAAAATGAGGGAAAAAAATTTCAAAATTAGAAGACCAGTTCGGGAGGATCAACATTCATATAACTGGAGTTCAAAAATGACAAGACAGAGGGGAGGAAATTATCAAGAAAATAATTTAAGAAAAATTCATTTAATTGAAGGACACAAGCAGACAGAACCTATTAATGCTAACTGCAATGGGTAAAAAAAAAAAAAGAAAACACACCATACCAGAGCATATCCTTGTGAAATTTCAGAACTTTGGAACAAAGGGAAGGGCCTCAAAGATTCCAGAGAAAAAAACCCTTATCAAATGAGACTTCTGAATAGCAACACTGGAAGCAAGAAGACAGCGCTTTTAAAATTCTGAAGAAAAATTATTTCAACTTCAACCGACTTTATAGTCAGCAAAACCATCATTCAGCTATAAAGAGCAAGTAAGAGTATTTTCAAACACATTAGGTCTCAATATTGCTTCCTAATGGTATCCTTTCCTGCGAGGTACTGTAACAAATACTTAACATGCATGCACATATGCATGGACACACACAAAAAAGCCATAATTATGTATGAAATGCAAAAGAATATAAATTACTAGATTAATAAATAATTCAACAAAGTCACTAAATTAAAGCTAAATATACACAAATAAATGCATATCTAAATTCTAACAACAAATATTTTTTAAATAATACCATTTACAGTAGCATAAAACAATACCTAGGAATAAACCTTCAGGGACATGTGTGTGATCGCTACACTGAAAACAATACTGATAAGAAAAATTTAAAAGACCCAAACAGGTAGAGAGATACATAAAATAGTCATAGACTGAAAGATTCAATATTAAGATATCCATTGTTGCCAAATGGAACTGTAGACTGAAGACAATTCCCATAAAAATTCTAGGTTTTCTTTATAAAACTGACAAGCTGATACTAAAATTTATAAATATGTATTAGATGGAAATGTAAAGGGCATAGAATAGCCCAAAAATACTTGAAAAAGAACAAAGTTGGACATACACTACTAGATTTCAAGATTTATCACAGGCCATAGTAATGAAGACTGTGTAATTGGTACAAAGATAAACTAACAGCCAGATGGATCAGAAGAAAGCACCCAGAAACAGACACACATAAATAAGGCCACCATTTTACAACAAAAGCACCACTCTAATTCATTTAGGGATAGTCTTTTCAATAAATGCCTCTGTAGCAACTGGATATCCGCACAGAAAAAAATGACCTTGACCCTGGTCTCATACATTTACAAACGGATCATAGACCAAAATGTAAAACCAAAACTATAAAGTTTCTAGAAGAAAACAAAAGAGTATCTTTATCCTAGAAGTCCTAGCCAGAGTAATTAGGCAAGAAAAAGAAAAGGCATGTGAATTGGAAAGACAGAAGTGAAATTATCTTTTTTCAGAGGACATGTTGTTATTCATAGAAAACCCTGAAAATATTACACACACACACATACTCTCCTCTCTCTCTCTGCTGGAAATAATAAATTCAACAAAGTAACAGGATATAAAACACTCAAATTAAAAAAAAAAAAACAACTGCATTTCTATACATGAACTAATTCTAAAAAGAAACTGAGAAAGCAATTCTATTTATAATAGTACCAGAAAAGAATAAAAAATTTAGGAATAAATTTAAAAGCAAAAGACCTCTACACTAGCTGGGCCCTCTAGCACACACCTGTAGTTCCAGTTATTTGGGAGGCTGAGGGCAGAGGGTCACCTGAGCTACACCAAAGGCTAAGATGTCAGGAGAAAAAGAGGCTTCTTTACCAATATTTGATCTATCAGGAAAGTTTTATTCTCAATTGTAAAAATTTCCTTTTATAGAATTACTTGGGAAATGTGCCTTCCTAAAATGCAATCATACTAAAAAAATTTTTTAAAGAAAAAAAGCTTAGACATTCACAGTGATGATATACTAAACATTATACCTACCATTTAAATAAATCAAATCATATTTTGTTAAGTCTAAAATTATGCTGAAAAACAGAACAGGAAAGGGGTTGGGAGCAAGGCTCAGAAAAATAAATAAATAAGGTTCCTGATGCCAAACAAAGACATATTTAAAATTGTACCTCAGCTACTTAAAGGTAAAAAATCCTATTTCTAATAAGTTTTGCAAAATAAAGATGTAAGAAAGAAAAATAATATCTAATAGTCCATCCCAGTCTGAAGATTTTACAAGTCTATTTGAATACTTTACATAAATCATTCTTGTGGGTATTGTGAAAATATAACCCCCATGTTAAAACGGATATTCTCTGGGGTGTAAAACTTTCACGCAGGGATTCTAAACTAAACCTGGGGAATGAGCCTAAATAAAATTTAAATATAAATCATCCTTCCTAGCTCAGCTTAGTTTTCATGAATATCTGAATGTGTCAGCTTTGTGCAGATATCAGAGTTTTGTTTTGTTTTAAAGAGACTAGGTTCTCACAATCAGTATGTAGCCCAGCCTGGACCTGAATGCCTGGGCTCAAATGATTCTCTAGCCTCAGCCTGCCAAGCAGCTAGGACTACGAGCATGTGCCGCTATGCCCGACTTCAATGTGTTTATTTTTCCAGAGCATTCTTAATCTATGAGAGGTAAAATACTTAAACAATATGACCTAATATCTCCTAATTTATGTGTGATAAATGAAAGAACATAATTTATTTCCTCAGGGCTTTACCCATGATTAAGGAACAAGTGAAGAACAACTATTAATTGTCAAGGCATTGTATATTACTACAGGCAAAATAGTTGACATGCCATTCAACAATTAAAGCACAAAAAGTTAAAAATCTTGCCAGTCTGATCAGCTAGCTGAATTGTTTCACACACACACAGAACTCAACATCATTGCCCTGGAAATTAAATAACTAAATATCACTTTTAAGTATAGTTTATCACAGCAACACTTTCTAATCTAAAATCATTTAAAAGTCAATATTAATTTTGGTTTAAACACAGAACAGTGAACATAAGTATTCATCTCTACTCTTTTCTGAAAATGACAGTATGAGGAATAAAAAAACTCATAATGAAAAAGAAAATAGGAGAGGACAGTAAATGAGATAAAGAGAATTTTGCAATATGAAATATGAATTTAGCATACCTCAGAAGGCTGAAACCTAAGTGTGTGGGAGGTGGGGAAAGAGAGGTCGAAGCAAGTTCATGTGTATAGAGAAACCTGGATAGGCTTAGGCACTGAAAGTCAAGGTGTGAGGTGGGGCTGAAAAATAAAAGGATGAAAGATGTTTAAATAAAGTTAACAACAATTAAGCAACCAAATCTCTTCCTCCAGCCCTTCAGTCAGGTGGTTACTCCCACACTGCAGAAGACTAAAGGTTTTATACTGTGAAAGCTTAAACAAGAGAACTTTTAGCTGTGAACAGCAATGAGATACTGTAATGAAAACAAGGTGATTAAGTCTGTGCCTGAATGAATGCTGAAACCACAGGCCTGTCTCACTCAAGTACCCAATATTTTATCCCTCAAGTGGAAGATTAAAGGATTCTTTTCCAGACAACTGCTCACTCAAGAGAAAATGGCAAAATACAACAGATTTTTAAGGCAGTGAAACTATTTGTATAATATAGTACAAAGGTGGATACGTGTCATTATTTGTCAAAAGCCATTGAATGTACAACACCAATAGTAAACCCTAATATGTAAACTGTGGACTTTGGGTGATAATAAGGTGTTGATGCAGGTTCAATTACAAAAAAGCGTTCACTGTGATATGGGATATGTCAAGAGTCAGGAGGCTGTTTTGTTGCAGGGGAGGGACAGGGAGTATACCAGAACTCTGTATTTCCACTCAATTTTGCTTTGAACCTAAAATTGCTCTAAAAATCAGGTTTATTAATTAAATATATATATTTAATATATACACTATACATACCAAAAAAGAGAAAATGTCTACATATACTGATAATTGGGGGCTCCCCATAAAAGACCTAAACCTCAATTTGTACTAAACTTGCTGAGGTCCACTAATAACAAGCTGGATTCACATTTTCCCACTTGCTACTTCTAGTGACTCACTCAAATATGAATCAAGGGCCAAAGAAAACCAGAAAGGTGAGGAAAACTTCCAAAATAAAAGACAAATGTAGAAGAAAAAAAGTAAAAAGCAACCTGAAGAAAACAGAGGCAAAGGCAAAGAAAACACTATAACTTACTAATATCCTCACAGAGATTTTATTTCACAAAACAAGAGTAAGTTATGAAAGGAAAAACTAACAGAAAAAGTAATGATGGCCCGGCGCGGTGGCTCACGCCTGTAATCCTAGCACTTTGGGAGGCCGAGGCGGGCAGATTGCTCAAGGTCAGGAGTTCGAAACCAGTCTGAGCGAGACCCCTGTCTCTACCAAAAATAGAAAGAAATTAATTGACCAACTAAAAATATACATACAAAAAATTAACCAGGCATGGTGGTACATGCCTGTAGTCCCAGCCACTCAGGAGCCTGAGGAAGGAGGATTGCTTGAGCCCAGGAGATTGAGGTTGCTGTGAGCGAGGCTGACGCCATGGCACTCACTCTAGCCTGGGCAACAAAGTGAGACTCTGTCTCAAAAAAAAAAAAAAAAAAAAAAGTAATGATAATTAGAAAAGCATATTGAATTATTTCTGGATAAAATGACATGCTGTCTAAATCTGCTTTAAGAAACTGGGGACAGGCCAGGCATGCTGGCTCAAGCCTGTAATCCTAGCACTCTGGGAGGCCAACATGGGAGGAACACTTGAGCTCAGGAGTTTGAGGTTGTAGCCACCTATGATGATACCACTGCACTCTACCCAGGATGAGAGATTGAGACTGTTTCAAAAAAAAAAAAAAAAAGGAAGGAAAGGAAGAAAGAAACATTGCAAAATTTAAAATTGAGAAAATTATCTTAGTGAGTAGAAGAAAAAGACAAAAATATAAAAAATACAAGAAAACAAACATGAAAAATGAGAATCAATTGATTCATTATCCAAATAACAGGAGTTAAAAAAAAAAAAAGAGGGAAAAAAGAAAACAGAAGAGTGAGAATTATTATGATTATTTTTTTTTTTTGAGACAGAGTCTCGCTTTGTTGCCCAGGCTAGAATGAGTGCCGTGGCGTCAGCCTAGTTCACAGCAACCTCAAACTCCTGGACTCCAGCGATCCTCTTGCCTCAGCCTTTCCAGTAGCTGGGACTACAGGCATACACCACCATGCCCGGCTAATTTTTTCTCTATATATATATTAGTTGGCCAATTTTTCTATTTATAGTAGAGACAGGGTCTCGCTGGCTGGTTTTGAACTCCTGACCTCGAGCAATCCGCCTGCCTCGGCCTCCCAGAGTGCTAGGATTACAGAAGCCACTGTGCCCAGCCTAGAATTAGAGAAACAATTTCCTTTGGGAGGCCAAGGCAAGAGGATCGCTTGAGCCCAGAAGTCTGAGACCAGCCTGAGCAAGAATGAGACCCCATTTCTACAAAAAAAAAGAAAAATTAGCTGGGCATGGTGGTGGGTGCCTGTAGTCCCAGCTACCTGGGAGGCTGAGGCAAGAGGATCACTTGAGCCCAGAAGTTTGAGGTTGCTGTGAACTAGGCTGACGGCACCACACTCACTCTAGCCTGTGCAACAACTTGAGACTCTGTCTCAAAAAGAAGGCAAGGAAGGGGGAGAGAGAGGGGAAGGGAGGGAGGGGGAGAGAGAGAATGGGGGGGAGGAGAGGGAGGGAGGGGGGAGAGAGAGAGAGAGAGGGAGGGAGGGAGCGAGGGAGGGAGGAAGGAAGGAAGGAAGGAAGGAAGGAAGGAAGGAAGGAAGGAAGGAAGGAAGGAAGGAAGGAAGGAAGGAAGGAAGGAAGGAAGGGAGGGAGGAAGGGAGGAAGGGAGGGAGGGAGGGAGGGAGGGAGGGAGGGAGGAAATCATAGTACACAACTTGGGACAGGGTCAACACAATATTTATATATATTCAAAATAAGGTAAACACTAGGTATTGCTATAACTATATTGGGAAAGACAGAGGAAGGGGAAATGGTGGTAAGAGGAAGTGGTACAAGAGTAGGGCTAAACTAATGTCCCATAATAACAAGTGAATAGAAAGTGCTAAAAATTCAAAAATCATTAAGTAGCAGTATAAGCATACTGCTTACAAATCTACTGGTAAGTAATTATCAGAAAACAAACAAGACTGAAGAGAAGAAATGTGGGAGAGAATAGGTAAAGCTAAGAACTACTGTTTACCATCATAATCCTAGAAGTATTCTTTTGATTTTTAAAACTAGCTACATATTCATTAAGTATTACTCTGATAAAAGTAAAACGAAAAACTTTAGGCTGCCTGGGAGGAAAGAAGCTACCTGGGAGAGAAGGCATGAAAGGACAGGGTGAAGAAAAGCTTGTACATTCTGTTCTTAGTTCCCACCCACTTATGCTTTAGGAAAATCATCACCTGTCTCTTTTTCCAAATAAATCAACAGCCATGCTGCAGTTTGCAGTGTCAAAACCAGGACAGTGCAATAGTTCTGCTACTTAAGGTGTTGAGGCAGGCCGATCAGCCACTCCCAGCATTCACTCTTCCAGCCTTTCCCCATCCAAGTCCCAGGGCTAATTGTTTTAGATTATAAATTTTAAAAGAAGGCCTCCTCCCACTACTGCCTGTGAGTTTCGATGTAAAATTTTGTCCAGTGTTGCTGCAATGGTGAAGTGGCAGCAAACAAAAATGATCACCACTGATTTTGCACTGGGTGGGGATCATCCTCCTCCAGGAAAGGGACAAACACTTGAACATGGATCTTCATTATTTCCCCATAACACATTACCAAACATAGTATTAACAGCTGAAAACCCCAGGGAAAAGAAACTATGAACCAAAATAATAATTGCATGAAGAGTCCATATAACTGTAGTAATAGAGACAAAAACTAGATAACATATCATTCTGAATCCCTTATTTTCTTAAATATTAATATATTCTCATGCTAATTTTAAGTTCTTGGTCCATCTGTTCCAAAATACAATAATATGTCATCTATAAGATACAAAAAAGACTGAAAAAATAAATAGAGAGAAAAATATAACAGGAAAAAAAATAAACTAAAAGAAAGCTGGAGAAGCAATCTGATAAAATAGAACTCAAGACAAAAAATGTCATAAGAGACAAAGAGGGACAGTATGTACTCATAAAAGAAATAATACAAAATGATATAACTATCACAACATGTGTGCACCTAAAAATACAGCCACAAAATATATCAAGTAACAAATGGGAGAAAGTCAGAGAGAAATATATAAATTAACAATTGAATTTGGAAGTTTTAACACCCCATTTGATAAACTGATAGAACATGTAAAAAAGGTATTAATATTGAAGACCTGGGCCTGTAATCCTTGCACTCTGGGAGGCCAAGGTGGGCGGATCGCTCAAGGTCAGGAGTTCGAAACCAGCTAGAGCAAGAGCGATACCCTGTCTCTACTAAAAATAGAAAGAAATTAATTGGGGTTTGACTTCAAGATAGCCGAAGCAAGCAATGCCAACGTAGACTGCGCTTGTGAGGAAAAAGGGCCTGAGGGGTTGTCTTCAGAATCTGTGCCACCTGGCACTACCATTTTGAAGGTGAAGCTCCTTGACACCATGGTGGACACTTTTCTCGAGAAGCTAATCACTGCCGGAAGCTACCAGAGATTCACGGACTGTTACAAGCGCTTCTACCAGTTGCAGCCTGAGATGACACAGCGAATCTATGACAAGTTTATAACTCAGGTGCAGGTATCTATTCAGGAGGAAATCTTCTGAAATCAAAGAGGAAGGGAACCTGGAAGCTGTCTTCTCATCTTCCCCCCTCAAAAAACTCCAGGCCTAGATGATTTTACATGTAAGTTTTACCCAAGTTTCAAGGAACAGCTAGCTGAGTTCTACTTTATACAAGTTGTTTCTAAAATAACAAAAGAACAAAAGTCAGCCGAGGTGGAGTGGCTCACTCCTGTAATCCCAGCACTTTGGGAGGCTGAGCAAGGAGGATGGATTGAGGTCAGGAGCTCACCTGATACCAGCCTAGCCTGGGCAACATACTGGCACACCATATCTACAAAAAAATAGAAAAATGTGGCCAGGCGCAATGGCTCACGCCTATAATCCTAGCACTCTGGGAGGCTGAGGCAGGCAGATCACTCGAGGTCAGGAGTTCAAAACCAGCCTGAGCGAGACCCCATCTCTACCATAAAAAATAGAAAGAAATGAATTGGCCAACTAATATATATAATATAAAAATCAGCCGGGCATGGTGGTGCATGCCTGTAGTCCCAGCTACTTGGGAGGCTGAGGCAGGAGGATCGCTTGAGCCCAGAAGTTTGAGGTTGCTGTGAGCTAGGCTGACGCCACGGCACTCACTCTAGCCTGGGCAACAAAGCGAGACTCTGTCTCAAAAAAAAGAAAAAGAAAAATTAGCCAGGTCTGGTGGTGCACATCTGTAGTCCCAGATACACAGTAAGCTTAGGCAAGAGGATCATTTGAGCTCATGAGTTTGAAGTTGTAGTTAGCTATGATGATGCCACTGCACTTTAGCCTGGCAAAATACCAATAACCTGTCTCAAAAATATATATATCAAAAAATAAAAATAAGTATACCAGCCAGGTGTGGTAGCTCACGCCTGTAATCCTAGCACTCTGGGAGGCCGAGGCGGGCGGATTGCTCGAGGTCAGGAGTTCAAAACCAGCCTGAGCAAGAGCGAGACCCCATCTCTACTATAAATACAAAGAAATTAACTGGCCAATATATATAGAAAAAATTAGCCGGGCATGGTGGCGCATGCCTGTAGTCCCAGCCACTCAGGAAGCTGAGGCAGGAGGATTGCTTGAGCCCAGGAGTTTGAGGTTGCTGTGAGCTAGGCTGATGCCATGGCATTCACTCTAGCCTGGGCAACAAAGTGGTGAGACTCTGCCTCAAAAAATGTTAAATGATAGATAATAATAGTTCCTACATAAATTATTCCTAAGACACCTGGATCTTCCATCTTAACTCATTTTATGTTATTAAAAATTAATCATCTAGGCCGGGCGCGGTGGCTCACGCCTGTAATCCTAGCACTCTGGGAGGCCGAGGCGGGCGGATTGCTCAAGGTCAGGAGTTCAAAACCAGCCTGAGCGAGACCCCGTCTCTACCATAAAAAAAATAGAAAGAAATTAATTGGCCAACTAATATATATAATATAAAAATCAGCCGGGCATGGTGGCTCGTGCCTGTAGTCCCAGCTACTCGGGAGGCTGAGGCAGCAGGATCGCTTGAGCCCAGGAGTTTGAGGTTGCTGTGAGCTAGGCTGACGCCACGGCACTCACTCTAGCCTGGGCAAGAAAGCGAGACTCTGTCTCAAAAAAAAAAAAAAAAAAAAAAAAAAATTAATCATCTGAGAACATGTAAATTGAGGCAAAAAGAAAAAAAAACATAAAATAAAAAAAAATAAAAATTAATCATAATTTTTATTCATACTTATTTCAAGAAAACAAAAGAAACAGTTTTTAAAGAGAAAATAAAAGTCATCAATACAATAGTAAACACACTACTCATATCATTCACTCTACCTTCACAGAGGCAAGGGCAAGGCCTGAAATAAAAAAGCAGGCCATCTGTCTTAGAAAGCAAGGAGGTAGAGAATGGGCCTTTCTTGTTCCCAGGATCGTGCCAAGGAAACTGGCATTAACTAATCATACCCAATGCAGCCAATGTATGGAACTCTTAGCCAGATTTGTCCCCATTTATATTTATACTGAAGTGAACAACTGCCACAAGATGGCAGCAAACTGCAGCCAGGACCAGATCAGATTTTGATCAAGCAACTGGATTCCTAAAGACTCCAGGCCAGGTAGAAATTAACAGACGTTCCTATTTTGCCTGATTGTATCTTTTGAACCCCACTTATCTCACCATGGTAGAGTTTTACTTACTACCAATCAGATAATCACCTTGAATATTCTAGAATATGACTTTCTGGATTTAGATCATATTTAATACTTTAATATATACTGTTAAATATTAAAATACCATTTATGTCAATGTACTACGCATGGATATAGAATACATTTTATTTGAATGCATATCACCCATTTAATGAAATAGGAAACAAGTCTATAAAGAAGAGATTGAAAGTTGAAAAGGAATAGGATGCTTAAGTTTCAAAATAATTCCCTAGAAAATACTCATAAATTACTAAAGAGTAACTTTATAATGCAGAACTCTGGCAAATGTCTCCTAAGTAACGAAGTGAATACCAGCAAATCTCATGGTCTGAGTGATGTTAAAAAAAAAAAAAAAAAAAAGTAATGAAATCATGTGCCACCTGAAAGGAATAAGAGGAACATAAGGAAATTTTACAAACCCAAATTGAGGGACATTCTACAAAATAAGTGACTTGTAACTGCCAAACCTATAAAAGTCATGAAAGTCTAGGACAAAACCAAGGAACAATTACAGGCAGGAAGAGAGAACTAAAAGCAATTGATTCTAAACTGGATTCTTCTGCTATTAAGAACACTAAGATAAATGGCAAAATTGAATGGGTGTGACAATTAGATGGTACTAACATTTCAACTTTAATTTCCTGATTGTTGATAATTATGATCGTGTAGAATACCCTTGTTTGCAGGAAATACACTCTAATATATTCAGACGAATGGCAAGACAGGTTGGCAACTCACCCTCAAACAGTTTAAGAAATGTTCTTTGAACTTGTCTCTAAGATTATGATTGTTTAAAAAAATGTTTATTTTTTAAAGAGTACCAAAGGATATAAACAAACATATTACAATGGCTGCCTAATTGGAATAAAAGTGGGAATGGGAATAAAAAGAAATGAATATATATACATACCTACACATACAAACACACACACACAGAAAGAGATAACCAAGAAAAGGCATGGAATGACCAAAATAATGACAAGGAACCATGAATTGATTAGCACGATTATTAACTCAACCCTAGAAATCATAACCAAAAACTGGTTTAAGTAAATACTGGCACATGTGACTGAGTTTGGGGACAGGACTCACCTTATGTGTGGCTTTATGCTGCAGGTAACCACAGAAAGTAACAAGACTCACTTTCTCTCCATTTCTAAAGGAGCTAAAAGAGGTTGCTATTGAACGGTGGGGACTAATAATGTTCCTTGTAAGTCTTATAGCACATTTAACTTTTTAAAACTTTCTTTTTTTTTTTGAGACAGAGTCTCATTCTGTTGCCCTGGATAGAGTGCCGTGGCAAACTCCTGGGCTCAAGCGATCTTCCTGCCTCAGCCTCCTGAGTAGCCCGGACTACAGGTGTGTGTCACAACGCCTAGCTAATTTTTCTATTTTTAGTAAAGACAGTATGTTGCTCTTACTCAGGCTGGGCTCAAACTCCTGAGCTCAAGTGATTCTCCTACCTAAGCCCCCCGAGTAGCAGGGGCTACAGGCACATACCACCGTTCCTGGCTAATTTTTTCTATTTTTAGTAGAGACAGGGTCTGGTTCTTGCTGATGCTGCTCTTTAACTCCTGAATTCAAATGATCCTCCTACCTCGGCTTCCCAGAGTGCTAGGATTACTGGTAGGAGAGCCACCACATCCGGCCAGTGTTTTCTATTTTTAAGTAGAGACAGGGTCTCGATCTTGCTCAGGTTGGTCTAGAAGGATCTCCCACCTTAGCCTCCCAGAGTGCTAGGATTACAGGCATGAGCCACCATGCCCGGCTAATGAACTAATTTTTATAAATAAAAAATTACATTTAATAAAAAGGAACGATTTTTTTTTTTGAGACAGAGTCTCACTTTGGTGCCTGGCTAGAGGGCCGTGGTGTCAGCCTAACTCACAGCAACCTCAAACTCCTGGGCTCAAGTGATCCTTCTGCCTCAGCCTCTCGAGTAGCTGAGATTATAGGTATGTGCCACCATGCCTGGCTAATTTTTTCTATATATATTTTTAGTTTTGCCAATCAATTTCTTTCTATTTTTAGTAGAGACAGGGTCTCGTTCTTGCTCAGGCTGGTTTCGAACTCCCGACCTTGAGCGATCCGCCCACTTCAGCCTCCCAGAGTGCTAGGATTACAGGTGTGAGCCAAGGCGCCAGGCCAGGAAAGTATTAAATTACTCATATAAAGGCAATGAGGAATCTTGAGTGGCAGGATTTGGGTGGGCGGGCAAATTTTAAGAAGTTAAGATTAAGCCAGGCCGGCCACGGGCGGCTCACACCTGTAATCCTAGCACTCTGGGAGGCCAAGGTGGGCAGACTGCTCAAGGTGAGGAGTTCGAAACCAGCTTGAGCAAAAGCGAGACCCTGTCTCTACTATAAATAGAAAGAAATTAATTGGCCAACTAATAAATATAGAAAAAATTAGCCGGGCATGGTGGCGCATGCCTGTAGTCCCAGCTACTCGGGAGGCTGAGGCAGCAGGATTGCTTGAGCCCAGGAGATTGAGGTTGCTGTGAGCTATGCTGACGCTACCGCACTCACTCTAGCCCAGGCAACACAGCAAGACTCTGTCTCAAAAAAAAAGATTAAGCCGGGCGCGGTGGCTCACGCCTGTAATCCTAGCTCTTAGGAGGCCGGGCGGATTGCTCAAGGTCAGGAGTTCAAAACCAGCCTGAGCAAGAGCAAGACCCCGTCTCTACTATAAATAGAAAGAAATTAATTGGCCAACTGATATATATATAAAAAAATTAGCCGGGCATGGTGGCTCATGCCTGTAATCCCAGCTACTCGGGAGGCTGAGGCAGAAGGATCGCTGAAGCCCAGGAGTTTGAGGTTGCTGTGAGCTAGGCTGACGCCACGGCACTCACTCTAGCCTGGACAACAAAGCGAGACTCTGTCTCAAAAAAAAAAAAAAAAAAAAAAAAAAAAAATTTAAAAAAAGATTAAGCCAGAAGTCAGGAAGCCAAATAGGCAGGTCAGTTATTAGTCATCAGGATATAGATGAAACTTGGTATTGCAAAGGATATTAAACCATAATTCAGTATCTCATGAGTTCAACTGATTTATCAGGGCACAGCTGGTCTAGTATTATGGGATGAAGAATGTTTACAGATGATTGAGAAATGAAGCAACTAAGATTATCATTCCTAGTCTCTGTAGCAATCCTCCTTACAGCTACTGCCACTTTAAACACACCCACAGATTCAGTGCACCCCTAATTCCCAGGAGAAATTCTGACTTGATTTTTACAGCTCTTGGTCCTCAGCCTCAATTCCATCCTGAATGGTCTAATTACTGGATTCCAACCTCTTTCCTCGAGCTGAATACCACCATGTGCCCTAACTACAATTCCAAAGTTCTTGTTCTAAAAGTGTAGTTTCTCCTTGTCATGGCCAGTGTCTCTTCCTAAAGGATGTACTCTGTCCCAAACTCTAACCCAACATCAAGGGTCTGTCTGGTCTTCTTACCAGACAACTACCTACTAAATCTACCTATATGAACATCAAAGTATCCACCATCTGCTTTGGGAAACAGGGCAAAATATAGCAAAGGCAAACTTAATAAACTGAAAAACCATGAATGCAAACTAATCTCTGTAACCTTGAACAAGTCTCTTTAACTCCCTGTGAGCCTTAGTTTCCCCACATATATAGAACTGGGTCAGTGATACTTATTTCATTGGGTTGCTGTACACATAACAGGAGTAGCAGCTCTCATTCACTGAGTGCTTACTATATGCTAAGCACTGTTCTAAATTCTTTATATGTGGTAACTCTAATTCTTAAAACAACCATGAGGCAGTTAGTATCATCAAACCTACATTACAAATAAGGAAAATGAATACAAAAAGTTTCAGAAACTTGGACAGGGGTCACACAGCTAAGTAACTAAAGGTGGCTGGATATTATTAATACCTACATAAAATAGGTTATCTCTTTCTCTCAATATATACATATAAAAATATATATAAAGGTATTTCCCCACACTTAGCACATGTTAATTGCTCAGTAACAGGAGCTATTCTTATCTTTGTAGTTCTCTGAAGTAAACAATTTTCTCATGTTAAGATTAGACTCCTGGCCAGGTGTGGTGGCTCACATCTGTAATCCCAGCACTTTGGGAGGTAGAGGTGGGAGGATCACTTGAGGCTAGGAGTTCCAGACCACCTAGGCAACATAGCAAGACTCTGTCTCTACAAAAAATTAAAACAAACAAAAAAAGGTTCATTAGGCTAAAGGAAAATATCTCAGCTAAAAGTACAACTGCAGGAAAGAATAACAAACAATGGGAAGGGAAATATGTGGTTAATTACAAAATAATACTTGTGACACACAAAAAATTATACAAAATTCACATTTTGGTGTCCAAAAATGAAGTTTTACTGGAACACAGCCATATTCATTCATTTAAAATTTATCTGTGGCTGCTTTAATGCTATAATGTCAGAGTTTAGTAGCTGTAACAGAGACCATATGTTCTGTTCTCATGGCTTCACAGTGCTGCGTAGTAAACTACAAATTGCAGTGATGTACTTACATTCTACCATGTTTTGAGTGCAACACATATTGTGGTACTGGGACGTTTCTAATTTATTTTTTATTGTGATTAAACAACACAACACATTATGTAAAAACAAGAGAAGTCTAAACAGAAAAATGGACTTCTGGCCGGGCGCAGTGGCTCATGCCTGTAATCCTAGCACTCTGGGAGGCCAAGGCGGGCGGACTGCTCGAGGTCAGGAGTTCGAAACCAGCCTGAGCAAGAGCAAGACCCCGTCTCTACTATAAATAGAAACAAATTAATTGGCCAACTAATATATATAGAAAAAAATTAGCCGGGCATGGTGGGGCATGCCTGTAGTCCCAGCTACTTGGGAGGCTGAGGCAGGAGGATCGCTTGAGCCCGGGAGTTTGAGGTTGCTATGAGCTAGGCTGATGCCACGGCACTCACTCTAGCCTGGGCAACAAAGCAAGACTCTGTCTCAAAAAAAGAAAAAGAAAAAAAAGAAAAATGGACTTCAAATGTGACACTTTTAGGCATAGGGTAGTATTTTTTGTCATCAAATTAGATGACAAAGCACTGTCTTTATTATGCAATGACACTATAATTATGCAAAAAGAATATACTGTATATAGACATTACCAGATTGCACTCATCACGACATTATCTAACTCACAGGAAAACAATAGTCAGAAAAATAAGGAAAAAAATATATATATATATTTTGACACAGGGTAATCTCTGTCTCTTAGAGCAGTGGCATCATCATAGTTCACTGCAACCTCAAATGCCTGGGCTTAAATGATCCTCCTGCCCTCAATCCTCCCAAGTAGCTGGGACTACAGGCATGCACCACCATGCCTGGCTAATTTTTTTATTTTTAGTAGAAATGGGGTCTCGCTCTTGCTCAGGCTGGTATTGAACTCCTGACCTCAAGTGTTCCTCCCACCTCAGCCTCCCAAAGTGCTAGGAGTACAGGTGTGAGCCACATTGCCCGGCCAAAAATTTTAAATATTGAGTATCTGATCCCAGCAAAATTTCTTCATAAAATGAAAATGAAACTGCAACCAAACTAGGTTAGTGGGTAGCTTGTTAGCCTAGCAAGGAGAGCTGTTTACTGAAAGTTAATTAAATCATGCTTGATTATATAGTGGTCAAAGAAATGCGTCCAGAGAAAAAAACTCGTTTAAGATTAGCTTTTTAGTGAGAACACTTGTTCAGCAAGTTGAGGGTACTGAAAGCAACATCAATAATAGTCAATTAAAAAACAAGGCAAACGATTGAGTAGTTTTCCTTGGCTCTAGATGAGTCAGCATATGTTACTGATAATGCTCAGTTGTTTATTTGAGCAGTCAATACAGAGTTTGGAATGAGTGAATAATTAGCCTGCCTAATGAATGTCTGTTTGGAACGACTACAGGCAAGAATATTTTCAAACTTAGGAAAACACTAATTCAGTACAACCTGAAGTGGAATCTGCTAAAGAAACATTATAATTGATGGTGGTAAAAAATATGTGTGGAACAGGAAAAGGCTTATTATTTGGACAAATTAACAAAATTTGTGAAAATGTAAAGTGTAATGAAGTGTTTCAAGCTATTCATTGTATTATTCATCAGCAGGTACTCTGCAGAAAATTTGAATCTATGTGTTATTGATTAGTGGTGCCAAAGGTGAATTTCATTCACTTCTATCTATGGATTTAGCCATCAGTAGTTCCCAAGTGGAAACAACATCCTGACATGGCCCACCACACAGCAGCTCAATGGCTTGATGGTGATAATGTTTTAAAATAGAGATTTTTTTTTTTTTAGCTCAGGGCCAAGGTAAATTTTTCTAAAAGAGAAGAACCACTCTCAACCTCTATGACAGAACATCAAATTGCTTTGGAAATTAGCTTTTGTTGCCAACTTGATAATGTTTTTTAACAAATTTAAAACAAAAATTTTAAGGCAAAATACCCCTACATGCAAAACTTATGCTATGGTAAAGCCTAAAATATCTGGATGACAACCAACATTGTTTAAATCATAAGTAATGTCAAACTGCTTCATACACTTCCCGTGTTAAACAAAAGTTAAATCCAGAAGTGAAGTGTCCATTTCTACCTAAATTTGCTACAGATACATTTTCTCAGCTCAAACTGCAATTTCAGCAGTGTTTTTCAGATCTTTAGCCAAGTACACAGCAAATTTACATATATCAAAATCCAGTTAACTGTGCAATTGAGGCGCTTCCATCTAACCTTCAACAGGGAGTGATTAATCTATATCATAATGACATGCTAAATGGCAAATAGCAAGAGAAAAATGTACCAGAATTCTATAGCTGCCTTCAAAGCAATAAATATCCCAAAGAAAACCATAGGCCCATGGACTAGTATCTGTATTTGGCAGTACCAATATGTGCAAAAAAACATTTCCAAAAAGGAAATCTCATCAGGTATAAACATTAGCAATCCATTTTAATGAAAATAAACAATAACGTTATTAAAGTGCAACATTATCCACAACCCCTCAAATTAATTACATTCTCATTAGTAGATCTGCATTACAAAGAACATATATTCAATTTTCTGTATTCTGAACTTTGTCCCTAATTATTTGTGGAAATTTGTTCTCACTTGTAATATTAAAACATATTTAGGAGGGGGGAAATGGGCATTGAGGGGGGAAATGGGCATTTATTGAAACCTTAAAATCTGTACCCCCATAATATACCAAAATAAAAAATAATTAAAAAAAAAAAAAAAAAAAAACATATTTAGGCCGGGCGCAGTGGCTCACACCTGTAATCCTAGCTCTCTGGGAGGCCGAGGTGGGCAGATTGCTTGAGGTCAGGAGTTCAAAACCAGCCTGAGCAAGAGCAAGACCCCGTCTCTACTATAAATAGAAAGAAATTAGGGGGAGGAGGGAATGGGCATTTATTGAAACCTCAAAATCTATACCCCCATAATATGCCGAAATAAAAAAAAAATAGAAAGAAATTAATTGGCCAACCAATATATATAGAAAAAATTAGCTGGGCATGGTGACGCATGCCTGTAGTCCCAGCTACTTGGGAGGCTGAGACAGCAGGATTGCTTGAGCCCAGGAGTTTGAGGTTGATGTGAGCTAGGCTGACGCCATGGCACTCACTCTAGCCTGGGCAACAAAGGGAGACTCTGTCTCAAAAAAACAAAAAAAACATATTTAACTTTGCCTCTTGGTCCACAAACTTAAAAGCATCTACTACCTAGCCTTTTGCAGAAAAAATATGCCAACCACTATATAACGGCTTACAGAACAACAAAAAAAAAGGTTAAAAGAGAAAATTGGTGGCCAGGCATGGTGGCTCACTCCTGTAATCCTAGCACTCTGGGAGGCTGAGGTGGGAGGACTGCTTTGGCTCAGGAGTTTGAGACCAGCCTGAGCAAGAGCAAGACCCTGTCTCTACCATAAATAGAAAGAAATTAGCCAAACAACTAAAAGTATAGAAAAAATTAGCCAGCATGGTGGCACGTGCCCTGTAGTCCCAGCTACTCAGGAGGCTGAGGCAGGAGGATTGCTTGAGCCTAGGAGTTTGAGGTTGCTGTGAGCTAGGCTGATGCCAACGCATGCTAGCCAGGGCAAGAGAGCGAGACTCTGTCTCAAAAATAAATAAATAAACAAAAATAAAAGAGAAAATGATATGTAATTATCATATAATCTAATAATACAGTACAGATATAAGGGAGGATGGGGACAGCATATGCAAGGAATTTATGCAACTGTTCTTTTTTTTTTTTTTTTGAGACGGAGTCTCGCTTTGCTGCCCAGGCTAGAGTGAGTGCCATGGCATCAGCCTAGCTAGCTCACAGCAACCTCAAACTCCTGGGCTCAAGCAATCCTCCTGCCTCAGCCTCCCTAGTAGCTGGTACTACAGGCATGTGCCACCATGCCCGGCTAATTTTTTCTATATATATTAGTCGGCCAATTAATTTCTTTCTATGTATAGTAGAGCCGGGGTCTCGCTCTTGCTCAGGCTGGTTTCGAACTCCTGACCTCAAGCAATCCGCCTGCCTCGGCCTTCCAGAGTGCTAGGATTACAGGCGTCAGCCACCGCGTCCGGCCCTAACTGTTCTTAGTAATCATACTCTTAGTGGTTAACATTAGCACCACTATTCTGAGACTGTTGTGCAATGTGGGTGAACTTAATGAGGATTTTTTTTTCCTTATTTTTAGTGACAGGGTCTCACTCTGTTGCCCTATGCTATGGCTGGAGTGCCATGGCACAATCATAGTTTGTTAGAATCTCAAACTCCTGTGCTCAAGTGATCCTCCTGCCTCAGCCTCCTGAGCAGCTGGGACTACAGGTGTGCACCCACATGCCTGGTTAATTTTTGGGTTTTTTTTTTGTGGGTCTTGCTATGTTGCCCAGACTGGCCTCAAGCGATGCTCCCACCTCAGCCTCTCAAAGTGCTGGGATTACAGGTGTGAGCCACTGTACCCAGCAAAAGTTCTATTTTTTTGTTTGTTTTTCTTGAGACAGAGTCTCACTTTGTTGCCCAGGCTAGAGTCAGTGCCATGGCATCAGCCTAGCTCACAGCAACCTCAAACTCCTGGGCTCAAGCAATCCTACTGCCTCAGCCTCCCGAGTAACTGGGACTACAGGCATGTGCCACCATGCTCGGCTGATTTTTTTTTTCCTATATATATTAGTTGGCCAATTAATTTCTTTCTATTTATAGTAGAGACGGGGTCTCGCTCTTGCTCAGGCTGGTTTTGAACTCCTGACCTTGAGCAAACCGCCCGCCTCAGCCTCCCAGAGTGCTAGGATTATAGAGCCACCTCGCCCGGCCCCAGAATCTTTTTTTAATTTAAAGCCAAGGGTTTAATAAATTTCATCTTTTCATGATATTCATAATGCTGATCCTGGCAGAGAGTAATTGTAGATGTAAACACAGAACGCATGACTGAATGCTGACCCTAGCAGTAGCCTACATAGTAGCTTCCTCAAATAGTCCCCAATATTAAACTTTTTGCTCAATCTCTGAAACCAGTGCGGCTACGTAAGCCCTCAGAAAATATAACAAAACCATTCTGCAATTTATTCTACTTTTAACAGTTACTTATAGCAGTATTCACTTTCTTGGTATACATTTTTGTAAGTCTTAGCATGTACACATTTTTTGTTTGTTTGTTTGTTTTTGAGACAGAGTCTCACTTCTGTTGCCTGGGCTAGAGTACCGTGGCATCAGCCTAGCTTACAGCAACCTCAAACTCCTGGGCTCAAGCAATCCTGCTGCCTCAGCCACCCAAGTGGCTGGGACTACAGGCATGTGCCACCATGCCCAGCTAATTTTTATATATATATATATATATATATATATATATATATATATATATATATATATATATGTGTGTGTGTGTGTGTGTATGTGTATATATATATATATATATATATATATTTAGTTGGCCAATTAATTTCTTCCTATTTACAGTAGAGATGGGGTCTCACTCTTGCTCAGGCTGGTTCTGAACTCTTGACCTTAAGCAATCCACCTGCCACAGCCTCCCAGAGTGCTAGGATTACAGATGTGAGCCACGGTGCACGGCCTACACAGATTTTTGTAGCCACCATAAATATGATACAAAACAATTCCAACAACACAAAAAATCCCCTGGCACTGCCCCTATGTAGGAAAACTCTCCCCACAACTCCTAAGCCCTAGCAATCACTGATGGTATTTGTCCCTATAGTTTTCTCTTTTTCAGAATGTCATGTAAATGGAATCATTCAGAATGTAACTTTATGAGACTGCCATAATGCCTCAGATACTTATACATGTTAGTGATGGATCAATACTTAGTTCCATTCTTTGTGAAATTGCTGTCAAAGAAAAAAAAATATTCAGTTCCGTTTTATTGCTGAATAGTATTCCACAACATGGATACATTAGTTTGCTTATCCATTTACCCACTGAAGAACATTTAGGTTACTTCCAGTTTTATTAGCAATTATGAATAGTGCCACTATAAGCATTTGATTAGACTTTTGTGTGAACATTAAGTTTAAGTTGCTCTAAAATAAATTCCTAGAAGTGGGATTGTTGGAATATATGGCAATTGTACATTTAGCTCTGTAATAAACTGCCAGACTTTTCCAGAGTACCTGGTACCATTCTGTATTCCCACCAGTAGTATGAGTTCCTGTTAATTCACAACCTCATTGACACGTGGCACTGTCAGTATAGTATTTTTTATTTCTGCCATTCCAATAAGTATGTAAATTGTCCTTCAATGATTGTCTAAAAAAATTTAAAGAGTCTCACTCTACTGCCAGCCATGGTGTCAGCCTAGTTCACAGCAACCTCAAACTCCTGGGTTCAAGCAATCCTTCTGCCTCAGCCTACTAAGTAGCTGGGACTACAGGCATGTGCCACCATGCCAGGCTAATTTTTTGTTTCTTTTCTTAGTTGAGTGTCTAATTTTTTTTCTATTTTTAATAGAGAGGGGTCTCCCTCTTGCTCAGGCTGGTCTCGAACTCGTGAGCTCAAGCAATCCTCCCACTTCAGCCTCCCAGAGTGCTAGGATTACAGGTGTGAGCCACCGTGCCCGGCTCACTGACTGTAGTTTTTTTTTGTTTTTTTTTTTGAGACAGAGTCTCGCTTTGTTGCCCAGGCTAGAGTGAGTGCCATGGCATCAGCCTAGCTCACAGCAACCTCAAACTCCTGGGCTCAAGCAATCCTCCTGCCTCAGCCTCCCGAGTAGCTGGGACTACAGGCATGCGCCACCATGCACGGCTAATTTTTTCTATATATATTATTTGGCCAATTAATTTTTCTATTTATAGTAGAGACGGGGTCTCGCTCTTGCTCAGGTTGGTTTCGAACTCCTGAACTCAAACGATCCGCCCGGCTCGGCCTCCCAGAGAGCTAGGATTACAGGCGTGAGCCACCGCACCCGGCCTGACTGTAGTTTTGATTTACATTCCCTTAATGACTAATGTTGAGCAACTCTTCATATACTTATTGGCCATCTAAATGCCTTCTTTAGTGAAGCAGCTGTTCAAATCTTTCACTCTTTTAAGAGATGAGGTCTTCTTATATTGCCCAGGCTACAGTACAGCAGCTATTTACAGGTGTGATCATGGCGCACTACAGCCTCAAACTCCTGGGCTCAGGCTATCCTCCTACCTCAGTCTCATGAGTAGCTGAGATTATAGTCGTGCACCACCCATCCGGCTAACGAAGCTCAATTTTCTACATACGGATGTCTAGTTCTTCCAACAGCAATTTTCCTTTTTCCACTGAATTACATTTGGACCTTTGTCAAAAAAAAATCCGTTGATTTTGGGTAACTATTTCTGAACTCTATTCTGTTCCTTTAGCCAAGACCACACTCTTTTTTTTTTTTTTTAGTGGGGAAAATGATGTCAGAGACACTCTTTTTTTTTTCTTGAGACAGACTCTCACTCTGTTGCCAGGGCTAGTGCTATGGCCATCAGCCTAGTTACAGCAACCTCAAACTCCTGGGCTCAAGCAATCCTTTTGCTTCAGCCTCCCAAGTAGCTGAGACTACAGGCATGTGCCACCATGCCCAGCTAATTTTTTCTACATAAATTTTTAGTTGTCCAGCTAATTTCTATTTTTCAGTAGAGATGGGGTCTCACTCTTGCTCAAGCTGGTCTCAAACTCCTGACCTCAAGCAACCACTCCCCCACCTACCCCGTCCTGGCCTCCCAGAGCACTAGGATTACAGGCTGAGCCATTGCACCCAGCCTCACACTGTCTTGATTACTGTAGCTTTAAAGTATTTCTTAAAATTGGATATTGAGTCTTCCAACTTTATTGTTCATTTTCAAAATTGTTTTGGCTATGCTAGTTCATTTAACTGTCCATAGTAGCCACCCCTTTGTGGTTTCCTTGCACTCTGGAAAATGAGCATTTTTAATGTCGCACTTCACTTTGTCAACAACAGTTCAAAATACCTTCTTTAAACATAATATGCAGATGTTCATAACTTTTGACCTAGTATGAGAAACTTATGTAAGAAACACATAACTACACATATAAAAATATGTTCACCATAGTATTTTTAGAAAGCAAAACAAAGACCAAGCCTGGTGGCTCACTCCTATAATTCTAGCACTCTGGAAGGCCGAGGTGGGAGGATCACTTAAACGGAGGCACTTGAGACCAGCCTGAGCAAGAGCAAGACCCCATCTCTACTAAAAATAGAAAAAATTAGACAGGTGTGAAGGCACATGCCTGTAGTCCCAGCTACTTGGGAGGCTGAGGTAGGAGGATCACTTGAGCTCAGGAAATTGAGGTTGCTGTGAGCTAAGCTGTTGCCATGGCACTCTAACCTCGGCGATAGAGCAAGACTGTCTCAAAAAAAAAAAAAAAAAAAAGAAAGTAAAATAATCAATCTCCAGGGTTGAACACAAGGGAAACGGTTAAAGTACAGATATTTGGAAAAATATTGAAAACGCTGTTAACTTTAAAAATGGATTACCATGTCAAATTTTTTTTAGATGAAATATAGCCTACTTCAGACTATTTAAAGTATTTCTGGATAGCATTTTTTTGTTTGTTTTTTTCTGAGACAGAGTCTCACTCTGTCACCTAGGCTAGAGTGTGGTGGTGTCAACATAACTCACTGCAACCTCTAACTCCTGGGCTCAAGCAATCCTCCTGCCTCAGCCTCCTGAGCAGCTGGATTGCAGGCATACACCACCATGTCCGGCTTATTTTTTCTATTTTTAGTAGAGACAGGGTCTCGCTCTTGCTGAGGTTGGTCTTGAAGTCCTGACCTCAAACAATCCTCCCACCTCGGCTTCCCAGAATGCTAAGATTACAGATGTGAGCCACTGCAGCCAGCCGGGATAGCATCATCATAAGTAACCTTTTTCCTTCATAGTTTCAGAAACTTTTAGAACTTTCTACAACAAATGTGTCAGCTGATAACTGAGAATCAACATTTTATTAAAAAAAGGTGTTACTTCATCTCCAAAATGGAAGGTAAAGAGAAAGAAAAAAAATAACAAAAAGAAAAAACTTTATTAAATATATAAAATTTAAAAAAAGTGTTACTACCCTTACACAGAACAATATATATACCTGTGTATCAGCCTGCATATTTTGTTCAAAGGATACAAATAACCCATGTCACAATGTTTTAGGAGGGCTTACTCTAAAGCCTACAAACTCTTCTGCTCTACTGTAATGACAATGAAAACACAATTTTTTCTATGTTTGTCTTTCTGTTTAACTTTGAACAGAATTCCAAGCACAAGTTAATATTTTAAATTACATCATTAATAAATGACACACAGGGAAAAGGTATTTGCAACGTGATAATATGGCAAATGACTAACTCCTTTACGCAAGGAGCCTTTAATCTGGTCTATTTTATTTTATTTTATTTTTGAGACAGAGTCTTAATCTGTTGCCGGGGCTAGCGTGCCTGGGCATCAGCCTAGCTCACAGCAACCTCAAACTCCTGGGCTCAAGCAATCCTCTTGCCCCAGCCTCCTGAGTAATGGACAACAGGCATGCACCACCATGCCTGGCTAATTTTTTTATATACATATTTTAGTTATCCAGCTAATTTCTTTCTATTTTTTTAGTATAGACAGGGTCTCGCTCTTGCTCAGGCTGGTCTCCAACTCCTGAGCTCAAACGATCCTCCTGCCTCAGCCTCCCAGGATGCTAGGATTAGCAACCATGCAAGGCCTAATCTGGTAAAAAATATAAAAGGCAACGAAAGAAAAATGGGAAAGGGATAAGTATAGAAAACTTGCATAAGTATTATAAATGGCCAACAACAGGAAAGGAAGCTAAATTTCATCCATAATTAAATTTCATTCACAATTAAGTCCAGGCATGGTGGCTCATGCCTGTAATACCAGCACATTGGTAGGCTGAGGCAAGAGGATCACTTCAGCGCAGGAGTTCAAGACCAGCCTGGGAAACATGGCAAGACTCTGTCTCTATAAAACTTTTAAAAACAAACAATCTAGGGGGAAGGGGGGGCATGGGCAATATACGTAACCTTAACATTTGTACCCCATAATATGCTGAAATAAAAAGAACAACCAGGCTGGGCATGGTGGCTAACACCTGTAATCCTAGCACTCTGGGAGGCCGAGGCAGGAGGATCACTCAAGGTCAGGAGTTCGAAACCAGTCTGAACAAGAGTGAGACCCCGTCTCTACTAAAAATAGAAAGAAATTAATTGGCCAACTAAAAATATATAGAAAAAATTAGCTGAGCATGGTGGCACGTCCCTGTAGACCCAGCTACTCAGGAGGCTGAGGCAGGAGGAACGCTTGAACCCAGGAGTTTGAAGTTGCTGTGAGCTAGGCTGACGCCATGGCACTCTAAACCCAGGCCAGGAGACAGTAAGACTGTCTCAAAAAACAAACAAACAAAAAAATAAATAATCAAATAAATACATATCATTTAGTATTAAAAACACCATCATAAAGGCTATTTATTGGCCAGGCACAGTGTCTCACACCTGTAATCCTAGCACTCTGGGAGGCTGAGGACGGTGGATTGCTCGAGGACAAGAGTTTGAAAACAGCCTGAGCAAGAGCAAGACCCCGGCTCTACTATAAATAGAAAGAAATTAATTGGCCAACTAATATAAATAGAAAAAATTAGCCGGGCATGGTGGCGTATGCCTGCAGTCCCAGCTAGTCGGGAGGCTGAGGCAGTAGGATTGCTTGAGCCCAAGAGTTTGAGATTGCTGTGAGCTAGGTTGACACCACGGCACTCACTCTAGCCTTGGCAACAAAGCCAGACTCTGTCTCAGAAAAAAAAAAAAAGGCTATTATCAAACTTACAAAACTATAGTTTGAGAACACCTACATATGTTACATTATGGAATATAAATTAACAATTTTTGAAAGGGAATTTGACTAATAAAATGTAAATACATATATGCTTTAATCCAGTAAATACACTATACTAAAGTATAAAAAGATATTTAAAGTATGTCCCTGTCAGGTTTGCTTGTAAGAGCAAAAAATTGTAAATAATTTTCCATTAATATGGGAATAATTATTATAAATATGTTAAAGTATATCCTTGACAACTGGAATACTGTGCAGAAGTCACAAATAATGAGGTAATCCATAAATATTGATAATGGAAAGATTAAGATAAAATTACTGAGAAAAAATGCAAGATGCAGAAAAATACCTATAGGGTTATCATGTTTATTTTTTTAAGTACATAGATATTTGTATATGAATATAATATTTTTGGAGGATTACACACTAAACTGTGATTATCAGGGGAAAGGGAGACTTTTTTTTTGTTTTTTTGAGACAGAGTCTCACTTTGTTGCCCAGGCTAGAGTGAGTGCCGTGGTTTCAGCCTAGCTCACAGCAACCTCAAACTCTTGGGCTCAAGCAATCCTACTGCCTCAGCCTCCCAAGTAGCTGGGACTACAGGCATGCGCCACCATGCCCGGCTAATCTTTTTATATATGTATATTAGTTGGCCAATTAATTTCTTTCTATTTATAGTAGAGACGGGGTCTCGCTCTTGCTCATGCTGGTTTCGAACTCCTGACCTCGAGCAATCCACCCACCTTGGCCTCCCAGAGAGATAGGATTACAGGCGCGAGCCACCGCGCCCGGCGGAAAGGGAGACTTTATACAGCTAGAATTTTTCCTAAACTAGTTTAAAGAAAAATAATATATAATGCATACCCTTAATAAACATCCTCAAATTGCCTTTTCTTTCTTTTTTTTTTTTTTTAAAGACATAAGGTCTTACTGTCACCAAGGCTGGAGTGTAGTTTAACCACCAAAACTCACTGCTGGCCGGGTGCGGTGGCTCAGGCCTGTAATTCTAGCACTCTGGGAGTGCCAAGGCTGGAGAATTTCTTGAGCTCAGGAATTAAAGACCAGCCTAAGCAAGAGTGAGATCCCGTCTCTACTAAAAATGGAAATAAATTATCTGGACAACTAAGATAGACAGATAGATAGATAGATAGATAGATAGATAGATAGATAGATAGATAGATAATTAGCCAGCACTCTGGGAGGCTGAGGTGGGTCGATTGTTCAAGGTCAGGAGTTCAAACCAGCCTGAGCAAGAGCAAGACCTCGTCTCTACTATAAATAGAAAAAAATTAATTGGCCAACTAAATATAAATATATATAGAAAGAATTAGCCGGGCATGGTGGCGCATGCCTGTAGTCCCAGCTACTTAGGAGGCTGAGGCAGAAGGATCGCTTGAGCCCAGGCGTTTGAGCTTGCTGTGAGCAAGGCTGACACCACGGCACTCTAGCCCAGGCAACAGAGAGAGACTGTCTCAAAAAAAATAAATAAATAAAGAATGTGGAAAAATAGGTAACCTTAAACTAGGTTTAGTGTGCTAGAATTATCCATAATTACTTTATAACAAATGTCTGGTAACCTCCAGTGTTAGAAACATAGTAACTTCATATTACATCAGAACTGTAATATCTTTTAGTTTGTAATGAAATATAATTATAACCAGTCCAACAGTGAATTCCTTAAAACTGGAAACAGCAGTTCAGCAGTTAAATACATTCAACTGCCAACACATTAATTAATTTAAAAAAAAAGAGGGTATGTTGGTGAGGAGATAGAGAAATTAGAACCCTCATATACTGCTGATGGAAATGTAAAATGATAGAGCTATTATAGAAAAGAGTCTAGACTGGGTGCGGTGGCTCACACATTCACAGCTATAATCTTAGTATTCTGGGAGGCCAAGGTGGAAGGATCTTGAGGCAAGGAATTCAAAACCAGCCTCAGCAAGAGCAAGACCCCCATCTCTACTAAAAATAGAAAGAAATTAGCCAGACAACTAAAAATAGAAAATATTAGCTGGGTGTGGTGGTACACGCCTGTAGTCACAGCTACTCAGGGAGGCTGAGGCAGGAGTTTGAGGTTGCTATGAGCTAGGCTGATGGCACAGCACTCTAACCAAAGTGACAGAGCAAGACTCTATCTCAAAAAAAAAAAAAAAAAGAAAAGTCTGGCAGTTCCTCAAATGGCTAAACAAACTTATCATTTGACCAAGCAATTCTATTTCTAGATAAATACTTAAGAGAAATGAAAACATATGTCCCCACTAATACCTATACACAAAAACATGGAAAACAACTCAAATGTCCAGATGATGAATGGATAAAATGTTCACACAATGGAAATTTAATAAAAATGAGGTACTGATACATGCCACAATATCAATGAACCTCCAAAACACTATGCTAAGCAAAAGCCAATCACAAAGAACATACTATATGATTCCAATTATAGGAAATGACCAGAACAGGCAAATCTACAGTCACAGAAAGCAGACTGGCAGAGTGAGGTGCAGTAGTGCATGCCTGTATTCTCAGCTTACTCAGGAGCCTGAGGCGGGAGTCTCAATTGAGCCCAGGAGTTTTGGGGTATAGTGTACCATGATCACACTGGCGAACAGCCACTGTATTGCAGCATGGGCAACATAGTAAAGCCTCATCTCTTTAAAAAAAAAAAGTATATTTATGAGACAACTGGTGAAGTCTAAGCACTGAATGGATATTAGATTATATTAAGTAATCCCTGTTTCTTTTAGTAAGTGTTAAGAATAATCCAATGGGCCAGACATGGTGGCTCACACCTGACTATAATCCTAGCACTCTGGAAGGCCAATGTGGGAGGATTACTTGAGGTCAGGAGTGCTTGAAGGGTGGAGACTGAGACCAGCCTGATCAAGATAAAGACCCATTTCTGATGCAATTATAGGGCAAAAAGAATAAAAGATATAGACCCATTTCTATGAAAAAATTTTTAAAAATTAGCTGGGCATAGTGTTGCATGCCTGCAGTTCCAGCTACTGGGAGGCCGAGGCATGAGGATCGAGCCCAAGAATTTGAGGCTACAGTAAGCTATGACAACGTCACTGCACTCTAGCCCTGCAACAGAGTAAGACCTTGTCTCCCAAAAACAAAAGTTTTTTAAGAGATGGATATCACTATCTCACCCAGGCCTGGACTCAAGGGATCCTCCTGCCTCTACCTCCTGAGTAGCTGGGACCACAGGCCTCATATGAGCCCCTGCACCTGGCTCCAGTCTGCTTTAAAAAAAAAAAATATATATATATATATATATCTTGGCCGGGCGTGGTGGCTCACGCCTGTAATCCTAGCACCCTGGGAAGCCGAGGCGGGCAGATTGCTCGAGGTCAGTAGTTCGAAACCAGCCTGAGCAAGAGCAAGACCCCGGCTCTACTATAAATAGAAAGAAATTAATTGGCCAACTAATATATATAGAAAAAATTAGCCAGGCATGGTGGTGCATGCCTGTAGTCCCAGCTACTCAGGAGGCTGAGGCAGGAGGATTGCTTGAGCCCAGGAGTTTGAGGTTGCTGTGAGCTAGGCTGATGCCACAGCACTCACTGTAGCCTGGGCAACAAAGCGAGACTGTCTCAAAAAAAAAAAAAAAAAAAATCTTAACTTCTTTCAGTAGCCTAAAGTTTATGGCTAAAACAGAACTGGGTTTGTTTTGTTCATTACATTTTCCAAATGAGGTTAAGCAATCTTTATCTTCATGGGACTACAAGAAGTCAAGGTTGCTACTGCTGGCAGGTTCTGCTAATGTCTCTCATTATCGCTGCTCTAGAATTTCAACCTTCCCCTAAATAAGTTTAATTACAGGAGGAACCCTACATAAAGATCTTAATTTTCTATGTTAACTATATAACCAAGATTTTAGTCATAATTAATTTTTAGCTAAACCTTCAGTCACCAGGAACATTAGTTCTAATTGAGGCAACCTGGCAACTAAATAAAATGTCACTAATAGAAAACCTCCAAATAAAATCCAATTTCTTCAGAAAAAGAGTACAACTGGAGGAACTGAGCAGTCTTAAATATTTAGTCACTAGTCTACTGCTATATTCTAGACTGGGGGAAAAAATCATCTGAGGTCTGTGGAGAAAATTCAGACATCAGTAATTCCTTGAAATTGCATGCAGAATGTGGGAAAAGGAGAGCTTAGTCTGAAAGTATGTGACCAAAGAAAGATTAAGTATCAACTATTTTAGGTCCTATGCCAAATGCTAAAGTAATTCAAAGATAAGACCCATCAGTATTTTAAAAAGCTCCTTTCTAAAAGTTTATATAAACTCACATTTTGTTTCTTCCCCGTGAACTGTAAAACAAAACAAAAAACACACACTACTAGGTTCAGTCACAACAGAAAAAAATATAAATAATCAATTTCCTTAATACAGTACTTACATATCCTTATGTAACTTCTTTTCCAGTTTACCACTAACTTGTACTGTTTTTATTTAGGGAATCTCTCCATACATAACTTATGCCACAATTTACCAATAAAAGAGCAACTTCAGAAAAAAATGTTTGCATAAAAAAGATTGAGACATCAGCTTAAAACTCAGGAAGTGCTCTTCTTATTTTAAGGCCCTGTTGACATATGATTACTTAATTAATGTAAGTGCTACAGAATTTTCATATTTTCAAAACTTTACTTTGTCTAGAAAATTTTCTATCATTTGTATTTAAAATAAACGTTAAAACAATTAATGAATTTCGGTAAGTTCAGCTTAGGAACCCTGAGGGCATTGTTACTTTTTTCCTTTTTAAAAAAATTTTTAAAGACTGGGAGTGGTGGCTCACCCCTGTAATCCTAGCTCTCTGGGAGGCAAAGGTGGGAGGATCCTTTGAGGTCAAGAGTTTGAGAGTAGCCTGAGCAAGAGCCAGACCCTATCTCTATGAAAAATAGAAAAATTAGCTGGGCATGGTGGCACACACCTGTAGTCCCAACTACCAGGGTAGCTGAAGCAGGAAGATCACTTAAGCCCAGAAGTGAGAGACTGCAGTGAGCTATGATGACACCACTGCACTCCAGCCATGCTGACAGAGTGAGACTCCATCTCAAAAAAATAACATAATTTTTATTTTTTTATTTTTTAGAGACAGAGCCTCAATTTGTTGCCTAGGCTAGAGTGAGTGCCATGGCATCAGCCTAGCTCACAGCAACCTCAATCTCCTGGGCTCAAGCAATCCTACTGCCTCAGCCTCCCGAGTAGCTGGGACTACAGGCATGTGCCACCATGCGCGGCTAATTTTTTTTTTTATGTATATTTTTAGTTGGTCAATTAATTTCTATTTTTAGTCAAGACGGGGTCTCGCTCAGGCTGGTTTTGAACTCCTGACCTCGAGCAATCCGCCCACCCTCGGCCTCCCAGAGTGCTAGGATTATAGGAGTGAGCCACCATGCCGGCCCAATAAAATTTTTTGGTCTTTTTGGTTACATTCAATAAATTTTTTTGTTGTTACATTTAATAAAATTTTTTGAGAGACAGGATCTCACTCTATCACCCAGGCTGGAGGGCTAGAGTACAGTGGCACAATCATAGCTCACTGCACACTGCAGCCCTGAACTCGGCTCAGCAGATCTTCCTACCTTAGCCTCCTGAGTAGCTAGGACTACAGGCATGTACCATCACACCTGGCTAATTGTTTTTAACTTTTTGTAGAGACTGGGGTCTCACCATGTTGCCCAAGCTGGCCTCAAACACCTGGGCTGAAGCAATCTTTCTACTTCAGCCACCCAGGTAGCTGGGACTACAGGTGCGTGCCACGTCTACCTAAATTTTCTATTTTTTGTAGATATGGGGTATCACTCTTGCTCAAGCTATTCTCAAACTCGAGCTGGGACTACAGGTGCTCACCAGTGTGCCCAGAATTATTTTTTTAATGTCAACACTGAAATTTTTCCTCAGTGGTTAGTCCTCAATGGCTTAAACATATCATTATTCTTATCCCTGTTCAGCCAATAGGGAAAAGAGCAGTTAAGTGGCAAGATCAAGATGAGCCTTCTTAAGGAATAAGTGTTTTGTTTTTTAATTTTTCTTTTAAAGATGAGGTCTGGGGCCGGGTGTGGTGGCTCATGCCTATAATCCTAGCACTTCAGGAGGCTGAGGTGGGAGGATCCTTTGAATTCAGGAGTTTGAGGTTGCTGTGAGCTAGGCTGATGCCATGGCACTCTAGCCCAGGCAAAAGAGTGAGACTCTGTCTCAAAAAAAAAACAAACAAAAAAAAAAACAAAAAAAGGACACATGCACGTAAAGTATTAGATAAAGTTTACCTATGCCTCTGGCAACTTAAAAGTTTTCGAAAGAACTTCTAAACTATATGGAGGAAAATATTCTTTTGAATAACCAAACTTTTTTGTTTTGCCTTATTGCATATTAGATATGGTTATAAGCAAACTTAAAAATCTGTTTTCTGGGCCGGGCGCTGTGGCTCACGCCTGTAATCCTAGCTCTTGGGAGGCCGAGGCGGGCGGATTGCTCAAGGTCAGGAGTTCAAAACCAGCCTGAGCAAGAGTGAGACCCCGTCTCTACTATAAATAGAAAGAAATTAATTGGTCAACTGATATATATATAAAAAATTAGCCGGGCATGGTGGCGCATGCCTGTAGTCCCAGCTAACCGGGAGGCTGAGGCAGAAGGATCACTCGAGCCCAGGAGTTTGAGGTTGCCGTGAGCTAGGCTGACGCCACGGCACTCACTCTAGCCTGGGCAACAAAGCGAGACTCTGTCTCAAAAAAAAAAAAAAAAAAAATCTGTTTTCTGGCCAGGTGAGGTGGCTCACACCTGTAATCCTAGCACTTTGGGAAGCTGAGACAGGAGGATCACCTGAGGCCAGGAGTTCAAGACCAGCTTGAGAACATAGGGAGACGCCCACCTTTTAAAACAAACAAACATAGATTTCAGTTTCTTGGGCAAAACAAAATAAAAAAAAAAAATCAACCAGGTATGGACATGTGTCTATAATACCAGATACTCAGGAGGCTGAGGCAACAGGATCACTTGAGCCCAGGAGTTAGAGGTTGCAGTGAGCTATGATGATGCCGCTTAACTCTAGACCAGGCAACAGAGTGAGACCTTGGGGCAGAGGGGAGGGGAGTGGAATCCGTTTTCCTAAGCCATTCTATTTCTATAAAGGACTACTACATATTTTCCAAGTTTTTATAACTATGCCAATTCCAAATATTATCTTGTAAATGGAGCCATGGTTATTTTCAACCGGGTAGTAATCATTCAATGTTTAAAGTCCAACTAAGCATGTCATTAAAGAAGCCACACAATCTGAGTTATTTTTGGGGATTTATCCTTCAAATTAAACATTAGCTGCCCATGCAGCAAATAAGCGAAACAGATAACTAAAGAATTACGAAATCTGGAAATCAAAATACAAACTAGGCCGGGCGTGGTGGCTCACGCCTATAATCCTAGCACTTTGGGAGGCCGAGGCGGGCGGATTGCTCAAGGTCAGGAGTTCGAAACCAGCCTGAGCGAGACCCCGTCTCTACCAAAAATAGAAATAAATTAATTGACCAACTAAAAATATATATACAAAAAATTAGCCGGGCATGGTGGCGCATGCCTGTAGTCCCAGCTACTCCGGAGGCTGAGGCAGTAGGATCGCTGAGCCCCGGAGATTGAGGTTGCTGTGAGCCAGGCTGACGCCACGGCACTCACTCTAGCCTGGGCAACAAAGTGAGACTCTGTCTCAAAAAAAAAAAAAAAAAATACAAACTAGATTAAAACCATGGCACTGATCTAAAGATGCTGTAATAGAGGTAGAAAATACCACTCACAACCCAGCACGGTGGCTCACGCCTGTAATCCTAGCACTCTAGGAGGCCGAGGTGGGCTGATTGCTCGAGGTCAGGAGTTCGAAACCAGCCTGAGCAAGAGTGAGACCCTGTCTCTACTATAAATAGAAAGAAATTAATTGGCCAACTAATATATACAGAAAAAATTAGCCGGGCATGGTGGCGCACGCCTGTAGTCCCAGCTACTCGGGAGGCTGAGGCAGTAGGATCGCTTGAGCCCAGGAGTTTGAGGTGGTTGTGAGCTAGGCTGACGCCATGGCACCCACTCTACCCTGGGCAACAAAGTGAGACCCTGTCTCAAAAAAAAAAAAAAAGAAAAGAAAAGAAAAGAAAATGCCACTCACTAGATTCAACTGAAAGAGTAACAAGAAACATTTTCCTGTGCTCAAGTTTCCCGTATGGTGCTTAAATATATTTAGAAAAGTAGGCCGGGGGTGGTGGCTCATGCCTGTAATCCTAGCTCTCTGGGAGGCCGAGACGGGCAGATTGCTCGAGGTCAGGAGTTCGAAACCAGCCTGAGCAAGAGCGAGACCTCGTCTCTACTATAAATAGAAAGAAATTAATTGGCCAACTAATATATATAGAAAAAATTAGCCGGGCATGGTGGCGCATGCCTGTAGTCCCAGCTACTCGGGAGGCTGAGGCAGGAGGATCGCTTGAGCCCAGGAGTTTGAGGTTGCTGTGGGGTAGGCTGACGCCACGGCACTCACTCTAGCCTGGGCAACAAAGCAAGACTCTGTCTCAAAAATAAATAAATAAATAAATAATTTAAAAAATAAAATCAGAGTAAAAGTAATCACCTCACAGGAGGATTAACTAAGATAGTCTCAGTAAAGAATGTGGCACATACTAAGCACTTAATAAATGTTAGCTATTGATACCTACATCACTATCTTAATGGTAGTACCATATATCCACTATAGATACGGCATTTAAAGTTTTAGCATTTTTTAAGTGCTCATTCTATTTACCTTGCTTGTAAGTTCACAACAGAAATTTAACTTATTATTTGTATTATAACTGTTATGGACTCCATGTTTGTGCCTCATCCCCCAACAGGATGGTAGGAGGTAAGGCCTTTGGGAGGTAATTTGGTCATGATGGTTAAGCTTCCTCATGGGATTAGTGTATGTGTAGGAGGAGGAAGAGAGCCAGCTACCCCTCTTTCTCCAAGGAAAAGTTATCTGCAACCTAGAAGAGGGCCCCAACCATGCTGGCACCCTGATCTCTGACTTCTAGCCTCCAGAACTTTGACAAAATAAATTTCTATTGTTTACAAGTCACCCAGTCTATGGTAATTTTTTTTTTTTTTTTTTTGAGACAGAGTCTCACTTTGTTGTCCAGGCTAGAGTGAGTGCCGTGGCGTCAGCCTAGCTCACAGCAACCTCAAATTCCTGGGCTCGAGTGATCCTCCTGCCTCAGCCTCCCAAGTAGCTGGGACTACAGGCATGCGCCACCATGCCCGGCTAATTTTTTTTAATATATATCAGTTGGCCAATTAATTTCTTTCTATTTATAGTAGAGACGGGGTCTCGCTCTTGCTCAGGCTGGTTTTGAACTCCTGACCTTGAGCAATCCGCCCGCCTCGGCCTCCCAAGAGCTAGGATTACAGGCATGAGCCACAGCGCCCGGCCTATGATAATTTTTTTATAAGAGCCTAAACTAAGACAATAACCAAAATATTTTATACGTATTTGCTACTAAAACAAATCAAGTAAAGATATTTAAAGTAGACTATTCACTTTCCATCTTAAATAGATATTCCAACATCTGAATTTTCCAATTCTCATATGGAAGATCTTTTTTTTTTTATTTTGAGACAGGGTCTCACTCTGTTCCCCAGGCTACAGTGCAGTGGTATCAGCCTAACTCACTGCAACCTCAAACTCCTGGGCTCAAGTGATCCTCCTGCTCAGCCTTCCAAGTAGCTGGGACTATAGGCACATGCCACTACGCTCAGCTAATTTTTTCCATTTTTAGTTGTCTGGTTAATTTCTTTCTATTTTTAGTACAGATGTGGTCTTGCTCTTGCTGAGGCTGGTCTTGAACTCCTGAGCTCAAGTGATCTTCCCTCCTTGGCTTCCCAGAGTGCTAGGATTAAAGGTGTGAGCCACCACACCTGACTGGAAGATCTTTTAAATAATACCAAACCTAGGCAATCTGGATTAAATTTACCTCTTCAATTTAGTATCCACCATTTCATTCACTATCAACTCAGAGATATATAGCATAATCCCTGAATAATAATTTCTCACTGAATAAAGTTGAAATAAATTAGTCCTGTGTTGACAGAACACAACCAAAGAGGTTCAAGCATACTCAGACATCTGGGTAGCTGTATGTAAAACAGTCCAAAAGAAGTCCATGAACATAAAGAATTAAACCTTTTGAAAATTATCTTCCCCCACTGCTAAATTTGACTGGCTTTAAAAAAGAAAAAAAGAAAATTATCTTTAAGCAAGTTAGAGTTCTGTAGTCCTAAACCCTGAATTTATAAGTCTTCCTCATTGTTTTTTTTTTTTTGAGACAGAGTCTCACTTTGTTGCCCAGGTTAGAGTGAGCGCCGTGGCGTTAGCCTAGCTCACAGCAACCTCAAACTCCTGGGATCAAGCAAACCTTCTGCCTCAGCCTCCCAAGTAGCTGTGACTACAGGCATGCGCCACCATGCCTGGCTAATTTTTTCTATATATATTTTTAGTTGGTCAATTAATTTCTTTCTATTGTGTTTTTTTTGTTTGTTTGTTTGTTTGTTTGTTTTTTTAGTAGAGATGGGGATCTCGCTCAGGCTGGTTTCGAACTCCTGACCTCGAGCAATCCGCCTGCCTTGGCCTCCCAGAGTGCTGGATTATAGGCATGTGCCATCACGCCCGGCCCCCTATAACTAAATTAACAAAGGTGGACCGATTTGCTGGATGGCCTCTTTTATCTCACCTGTCTTCAACAGACAGGTTCTTCTGGAACCTTAGACTAGGATCACTAATAGTAAGTTGGAAAGATGGAACAGAACATTTTATCATGATGAATAGTGGTTATGCTGACAAATGCTCTAACCAGCCTTAAAGCTTTAAAAGCTTTGCTTTTAATTACCATTTACAATTGCATCAATAACACCTACACCTCACATTTCTATATTTTAAAGTCTTCACAGAGATTTTTATAAATATCATTCATCAAAGCTCTAAGGTTATCAACGTCCTAATATGTTACTTTACTATCTGTAAGGGAGTGATTTTCCTACAAATGCTTTGCTGTTAATAAGTGCTCAATAAATACTGTTTCCTAACAACAAATCTGAAGAAAGGGGAATCAACATGCTGCAAAGTATTAACTAGGACCCAAATCCTTCAATCCAGTAAGAAATAATCCTTATTCCAGCAAGAAATAATCCTTATTTTATCAAATCTAATACAATGATGCTGGTGTTATAAAAAAAAAAAAATTACTGGCTGGTGTGGTGGCTCATGCCTATAATCCTAGTGCTCTGGGAGGCTGAGGCAGGAGGATCACATGAGCTCAGGAGTTGAGACCAGCCTCAGCAAGAGATTCCATCTCTACTAAAAAAAGAAGGAAATTAGCCAGGCGACTAAAAATAGGGGGAAAAAATTAGCCAGGCATGGTGGCACAGGCCCATAGACCCAGCTACTTGAGAGGCTAAGGCAGGAGGATCACTTGAGCCAGGAGTTTGAGGTTGCTGTGAGCTAGGCTGACACTAAAGCACTCTAGCCCAGGCAACAGAGCAAGACTCTGTGCCCCCATCCCTCCCAAAAAAAAAAAAATCATGAAAAGATTTCAATGGAAGTTTCTGTCACAACTAGGTCACAAGTACCACTTGGCTGATGGCAATTATAAGACTGCATAGATTCTAAGACACATACTGATTTAAAGAAGTTAAAAAGAGAAAAATACGCATCTTGGAATCAACTAAATAGGATAAAAACATATTCTGTGAAATACTAATGTGTCATGTTTGTTCTGAAAAATTTTTTCAGTAACAAGAAAAAGTGAAACTTCATTTAGTTTCCAAAACCCTTGGACATTAACCATATTTCCATTTATAATGTTGCCTTAGTTCACCCAGCACTCAAGATACCTTCCTTCACCTTCCAGAAAAGGCGATGGCTAAATCCCCTATGAAGTATTCTCAAAGTTAACAGAAAAAATTTAAAAATAAAATTTTTTTGGCTGGGCGAGGTGCCTCATGCCTGTAATCCTAGCACTCTGGGAGGCTGAGGCAGGAGATTGCTGAAGGTCAGGAGTTCAAGACCAACCCGAACAAGAGTGAGACCCCTGTCTCTACTAAAAATAGAAAGAAATTACTTGGAAAGCTGAAAATATGTAGAAAAAATTAGCTGGGCATGGTGGCACATGCCTCTAGTCCCAGCTACTCAGGAGGCTGAGGCAGGAGGATGCTTGAGCCCAGGAGTCTGAGGTTGCTGTGAGCAAGGCTGATGCCACCACATCCTAGCCCAGGCAACAGAGTGAGACTGTCTCAAAAAATAAAAAAAAGAAAAAAAAAAAAGAATTAAAGAGCCATAAAAGAGAGTATACTAAAATCTAAATGAAATTGGCAGGTAGGTTAAGTCTGGTGTGCGTCTTTTTGAGGGGGACAGAAGACAGATTCATTTTTTTTCCTGAACAAATGAAGCTTAAGAAATCATGCATATTCCCTTATTTTAAAAAAATTATTTAACTCTTTAATATAAGTCAGTGTTAAGTCTAATAAAGAAGTGTTCTAGCAAGGAATACTTTTGAGCATATAACAAGCGATTTCTAAATTATGAGTTTGGGGTTCACTAAGAAATGGAACACACCTATATTTCATTACCTTAATCAGAATAAAACCAAAACTACAAAAAGTTTACTGAAATAGCTTAAGCTTTATATCATTTAAATTTTTATGTTACGCATATCATGAAAAGAGGCACTCTAGGTTTCTGACACTGTATATATACTCACTGCTATGATGCTTTTAGATAAATAGTGCAGGAGTTCCAAGGACCAAAACACCCATACTAAGTTATGATCATTATCAGGAGTTATTTGAAAAGATAGTTCCTATTAATGGAAAGGAAGTAAATTTGTTAAAAAGTCTTCATTAACTGTTGACTTGATAAACAATTTTTACTGTAACATAAATTTGACTTGCTACACAGTAGCAAAATAAGTTCAGAGGTATTCTCAGTGTTCTAAGTCATCTCCTATCTTGTCTTTTATGAGCAATTGACCCCTAGAGGAAAAATTCAAAGAAGCAAGGAAATTCAGATAATACATCAATCAGATCAATAAACTGGACAAAAAAGATTCTATAATATATGTAACAGGAAAAAACTACCTTTGCCCCTCCTAAATCCATACTCCCTCAAAGCTAATAATCCCACAGATTACAGGAATTAAATAAGCAAAAGCAGGATGAAGAAAAAAAAATTGTGAAATACAGGTCTCCCACGAAGATCCTGAGGTTAAAACATTCAGGAGCCAATTAATTCAGGGAGAAAAAGATGTTAGAAACCTATCAGTATGTAGCACTCTGGGAGGTGGGCAGATTGCTCGAGGTCAGGAGTTCAAAACCAGCCTGAGTGAGACCCTGTCTCTACTAAAAATAGAAAGAAATTAATTGACCAACTAAAAATATTAAAAAAAATTAGCCGGGCATGGTGGTGCATGCCTGTAGTCCCAGTTACTCGGGAGGCTGAAGCAGTAGGATCGCTTGAGCCCAGGAGATTGAGGTTGCTGTGAGCTAGGCTGATACCACGGCACTCACTCTAGCCTGGGCAACAAAGTGAGACTCTATCTCAAAAAAAAAAAAAAAAAAAGAAAGAAAGAAAGAAACCTATCAGTATGTAAAAAGTTCAAGGTATTATATTACAAAAAATTTAAAGAATGACTGGCAGTCCCACTGCCTTCAGAAATGATTATGCCAAATACAGAAAAGAGTTTAACTTTAAAATAAAATCATACTAAATGTTCAAGGACTAACATTTGAAAAGGGAGAAGAGTGGTAGAGAAAGCTCTGTGCCAACTTTTAACTGCAGCTGTAGTGGAACACACTAAAAGCCTTGTTTTAAGACAAAGGCAGTGAAATAAAAAACAATGGTTTTAGATTTATCCCCACTGCTAACTGCTCATGACCATAAATTTGCCTTTTTCCAATCAAGGATTAATGGGACAAAAGGCCATACAATAAGGGAAAAAGTAGAAGAAAATGCAATTGAACAAAATTCTCACACAAGACTGAAACATAAAACGTGTTTACAACTTTCATATGGAATTTAAGGTAAAAACACTCAAAAATTAAGAAATCTACACATACAATGAAATAGGAAATTAAAATCATTCTTTTAAACAGCACTGAAGTTAAAAAGTATTTACTTTAAATCAGTGTATACTACAGGGAATCCTTTAATACTACCTATTCCAAACACAGGGTTCTCCACACTCCTCTCCCAGTTACTCAGGCAAAACTATTATAATTTGCAACCATTATTTTCTTTCACATACAGTTCGTATTTTTTTTTTTTAACAAACCTTGGAGTGAGATTATTCTAACTAATATCCATTTACCTTAATTATCAGTTGTACCAAACAGTGATACTTTTTGGAAATTAAACTTCATTCCACTAAAGTTAGCCAGTCGATTTTGGTAAATAATGCTTTGCTAGAAAAGTTATCACATATATTCCAGTTTGTACAACTAATTTTCCCAGTTATCTATAAATTAAAATTTATATTTGACATATGAATTTGCCTCAACATGGACACACAATACCTTTCAGTTTGTCACTAACAACTTGTCTGTTTACTTAGTAATTTTAAATATCTACATCGGAAAAGTACAGTGTTTGCTAACTATTAATATAAAAGACAAAGCTTAACAGTTGGTAGGGGTATTGCTCTTACATAAGATTCTAAAAATTTTCTTTTCCTAGGTAGTCAGTGACTATCACAGGCATGAATATTAAACATTCCTGTATCAATCCCATTTTCTACAAAGCTGACCCAATTTCAAGCCTGAAACTGAGGTTACTACCTTTAGAAGGGTAGAAAACAGAGTTAAGTAATTGGGTAATCCTAAAAATACACATCACAACTACATGACTAAGATACTCATTTAAAACTTGTGCCAAGATAACCCCTCCCTTCAAAACAAACGAAAATTGACTCACTGGCCTATTTTACTTAATTTTGAAAACAAAAAAAAATAAAATTAAATAGATTCCTAGGCATTCACTTCTTTTCTCTCTGCCCCCACCATTTAAAAACATTGGAGTCTTCAATCTGTGTGATTCCTCCCTACAAAAACACCAAAGCAAAAACAAAACAAAAAAAACTCATCTCCAAGTTATCTACCTTGGAGTTAAAACAAAAGAACAAAAACAAAACACTGGATTCTGTAATGATGATAACCACTGTTCTAAAATCATGGAAAACAATAGAAACAATGTCTGTGGTCGCTAAGGAGCCATCCCACCCAGAGAAGCTATCTCACCTGAGAAGATACTTTTCACCTGTAAGACCACCCCATTTGCTAGAGTTAACCACCCGAGCCAAAGGTTTCAATTTTGCCTCCCTAAAGTGGAAAACTATCAATCTCCCCACATGACACGTTCCACCCTGTTTGGATATTTCTACACGTAGGAAAAAACGGCTAGTAAAGTTGATAGCTGGGTGAGGACAAAGGGCATTTTGAAAGAACCACTGACAGAAGTAAATGGAGAATGAGGACAGAAAGAGTGCTAAAATATAGTTCCCTCCAGTAGATAAGGGCAAGGAGACCCTGGCACCCTTTTTTTCTTTTTTTAACCACCCCAAGGGTCCTATTCTTCACTACAGCCCATTGGAATGCAAGTTGGCACTACCAACAACCAGCCCAACAAATCCTCAAAATGTCAGGGCACTAGGCAGCTTCTGGAATGACACTAATGCCTGTCCCCCATCCTCAGCCCCCCAAAAACAAAAGTCCAATCCTGTAAGTGCAGGTCACCCTGCCCTCTGGGGCAGTTCCAGCCTGCGCAGGGAGGGTTCTGAAGGGAGGACGAGAAAGGAAAGACAGACCACCTCTTTCCATACTCCCACAGCTGGGGAAACAAAGACAGCCCTCATCCAGTAGCCACTACCCTAACCTAAGAGGCTTTCCTATTTCTCGGTGCAGTCTGCCCTCCCGCTCCCGCCCCCGCCCCCATGACAAAGAAAAGGCACTTGGTGAGCGAGGCCTTCCTGCCTCCACGTATGGGGGAGGGGGCTGCCGAGGTGAGAAGCCCCCTCCATTCACCGGTGCTCACACTCCTGGCCCCAAAAGCAGCCGAAAGCGAAGGGAAGCAGAGGCCTCGGCAGGGAAAGCCAGGTCCGGGATGGGGGTGGGGGTACCTTGAAATAGCCGCCTTCGTAGAGGGTGTTAGGGGGTCCGAAGATGGCCACCTCCCAGTTGTAGAGGTCGGACTCATCCACCAGGGTGATCCGGAAGCCCTCCACCGGTTCCTCCTGCAGGGATTTCAGCTCGAGCATCAGGGCCTTTTGAGAGCTGGTCATCTGCTGCTGGGCCATCGCGGCGGTGACGGCGCCGGGCCGGGGCCCCAGTCCTCACGCACCGGCCGGGCCGGACCAGGCCCCTCCCCTCCGCTCGCCCTCGGGCCGGGCCGCCCCCGGCCCCTGTCTTTATACAGCCGGCGGGCCGGACCAGGCCCAGACGGCCCGTGGGCCCGCCCGGGGTCCTCCTCACACACGACGCGGGCCGGGCCGGGCCCTTCGCCTCACGCTCCGGCCGGGTGGGGGAAGCGGCTGAGGGAGTTGGGGGAATTCGCTCCTGGTCCCGGGCCTCCCCCCCCCGGAGGGGGCCTCAACTTGGGGGGGGGGAGAGGAGGTGGAAGCGGAGGAAGGCGGCGGAGGGCCGGCGATGGTGAAGGGACGGGGCCGGGCCGGCCCGGGAGCGCCGCGCTCGCTCGCCCTCTTGTTCTCCTCGGGGGCCGCGGGGGCCGGAGGGCGCGCGGGGCCAGAGAGGGAGGGGGAGCGCGGCGCGCTGGGGTCTCGCGGTGGCGGCGGCGGCGGCGGCTGCGCTGGGGGAGGGGCGACGGCGGCGGAGGAGGAGGAGAAGAGCTAGAGCGCCTCGCACCGCGGGAGCAACGGAGCCGAGGAGGAGGGCGGGAGGGAGAGAGGGAGGAGGGGCGCACGCCGGGAGGGGGGCGGCTCTCGGCGGCTGGCTGCCCGACGCGCGTGCGCGCGCCCCTCCCTCCCCCGCCCGCCGCGCCCTCCGCCTCCTCCTCCTCCCACTTCCCCGCCTCCTCTCCTCCCGCCCCAGCGGTGGCGGCGCTTTGTGACGCCGGCGCGTGTCCCCCGCCCTTAAAGGGCCAAGCGGCAGTGGGGCCCTGAGCGGGCCGCCGGGATCACCTGGGCCCCAAAGTGACGGTTGTGCGGCTGGACGCTGCAGTTCCAAAGGCGTGCACCGGAAGGGACCTCAGGCCCTACACCTCTCGGCGCCTTCCCCCTGTGCATATCCAAGGGCCTCTGCAGGCGTCCCCGGAGGAGCCCGGGTCTTCTGCAGGCCCCTCCCTGTGACACCCAGTCTGAGGGCCCTGCACCTAATAGGTGCTTGATAGGATGTGCTGAGAATGTGGGTCTTATCGGTGCACTAGTCTTCCCGACATCTCTCCAGCTAGTCCTGCCCCTCAGGCCAGTGTGCCCTTGGGCAAGTCGCCCGCGGGAGGGGGCGGGAGGGGCGCAGTTTCCCATACGAGAAATTGGGGAAGGTAGATAGGCCAGCTCCCTACTTCCCTTCCTAACTACAAAGAGGAAGTTATGGGGAAAGACAGAGAAATAAAATAACAAACTGAACCTGGGTCAGTGCCTTCTCTGTGATTTGAGCCAAGTGCTCTGGCTAACCATCAGTTTACGCATTTTTAAAATAAAGTTCTGTGGCTGGACTTTGATCCATCCCCTAGAGGTCCTTTCAGCTTGAATGCCCAACCTGGAACTAAGGGACTTTTCAGATAATCATGACTGAAGTAAAACGTGGAGATAGCCTTCAATCCCCATAATTTAGAATACAGTAGCCATGGGCAGAGGAGGAGGAAGAATGGGAGTTGGGCAAAAAGAAAAATAGAGTACAGTACTTTCTTTTTGGACGGCATGTCTTATGATAACTGCCTAAACTTTTTCCTAGAAAAGCCAGGATTCCATAAGAGTTCTACACACATAATTTTGGAATCAGAAGGATCTTGGTTCAACCCTGGCTCCGCCATTTATATTACATCTCCCTGTTTCATAAGCTTCTGTAAAAGGAGATTAATTATTATTAACACAAGCAATGGTAATGATTAAATTAGATCATCTTTATACAGCATTTAGCATAGTGACTGGCACATGGTAAATGATCCATGAATGGGAACTTTAAAAAAGAAAAAGATTTAAGGCATAGCTGTATTCTGGATAACACCCTTCATTTTTTTTAAGACTTTATTTTTACAATAGTTTTCTTGCTCTGTCGGCTGAAGTACAGATCATAACTCACTACAACCTCCAACGCCTAGCTCAAGGATCCTCCTGCCTCAGCCTCCTGAGTAGCTGGGACTACAGGCTCATCCTACCCTACACGGCTAATTTTTAAATTTTTTATAGAGACAAGGCCTTGCTATGGTGCCCAAGCTGGTCTGAAACTCCTGGCCTCAAGCGGTCCTCCTGCCTTGGCCTCTCAAAGTGCTAGGATTCCAGGCTTTAGCCATTGTGCCTGGCAACAAGCCAATATTGATATATTATACTGTTCACTAAAGTTCATACTTTATTCACCTTTCCTTAGTTTTTTTTTTTTTGTTGTTGTTGTTGTTGTTTGGAGACAGAGTCTCACTTTATTACCCAGGCTAGAGTGAGTGCCCTGGTGGTTTCAGCCTAGCTCACAGCAACCTCAAACTCCTGGGCTCAAGCAATTCTACTGCCTCAGCCTCCCAAGTAGCTGGGACTACAGGCATGCGCCACCATGCCCGGCTAATTTTTTCTATGTATATTAGTTAGCCAATTAATTTGTTTCTATTTATAGTAGAGACGGGGGTCTCGCTCTTGCTCAGTCTGGTTTCGAACTCCTGACCTCAAGCAATCCTCCTGCCTCGGCCTCCCAGAGTGCTAGGATTACAGGCTGAGCCACTGCGCCCGGCCCTTAGTTTTCAGCAAATGTCCTTTTTCTTTTCCAGGATCCCAGGCAGGATACCAGATCTACTTTTTATTTTCATGTTTCCTTAGGCTCCTCTTGATTATGGTAATTTTTTAGACTTTTCTTGTTTTTGATGACCTTCATACTTATGAAAAGTACTATTCAAGCAGTTTATAGAATGTCCCTCAAATGGGATTTTTGATGTTTTTCTCATGATTAGACTGGAGTTATGGGTTTTTGAGGAGAAGATCACAGAGATAAAATGCCATTTTCATCACATCATATCACATCACATCATATCAAGAGCACAACAACATGACTTGGCAATGTTGATGTTGACCTTGATCACCTGGGTGAGGTAGTATACCATGTTTCTCCACCTTAAAGTTACTCTTTCCCCCTCCTCCTTTACTGTACTCTTTGGAAACCACTATGCACAATCCACACTTAAGGAGCCCCTTCATTTTGTCCTCTTTTTCTCAAAGATAAAGGTCTTGAGACCAAAATCCAGAGGAATTAGAGCTTCCCTCAGAAGAGAGGGAGTATCCTAATCAATGCAGCACCTCCTCCCAATATGATGGCTTATACCTGAATCTGTCTTTCCCTCCTCCACCACTCGATTTTGTGACAAGAAGATTGTTGACCTGGAAACATGGGAGATGATGTTAACACCTTTAATAGCAAGCCTATGAGTAGACAAATAGGCAGAAAGTTCATCATCAAAGCATTTCACCCAGGTAAAGTCATCACAGCTCCACCCTGACCTAGAGAATAATAGATATCTAGCCATACCCGCTGGAAAATACACCTGGCATCCCGGTCAGAAGCTGCTCCCTGGGCTCAAATCAGCTCACAAATTCATTTTTAAGTATCCACTCTGGGCATGGCTATAAGCTAGGAGGATGAGTTTTGTACTCAAGGCTCTTCATTCTCAGGTCAGAGGAACTGGAATTCCACAGAACTAGCTTATGTCTTTTTATTCCAGCCAGTAAGACATTGCTTATTAGTAGGCTGCAACTGTGTTTTATCCATCCCTGAATCCTCAGTATCCAGCGCACCATCTGACACAAAGTAAACACTAAGTAATTGTTCTCTGAGCCTCAAAGCCAAGGGCAGGAAGACAAGCAGTAATCACAAAGTAACAACTTGAACCCTAGCGTCCACCCTCATGTCTCATAGGCTGTCTCAGGCACAAGTAGGCGGTCAAGACCATAAATTCCAAAACCATATACCAGCTACTCTGATGTTTGGCACATATTAGGTTCTCAAAACACACTGGTCAAAAGAATGAATGGCAGAAACTGGCTTCCTTAGAGCTTTTTCGTATTGTTTCATAATGGCAGGTAGAGATTGGCTTGACTGATTAGTGCCCTCTGGTGGTAAATAAAACGGAATAGCTACCCTCTGTCTCTAAGGCATCACCTCGTACTCTCCATCCAACCAGGGCATTTCTGAAGAATAGAAAAGATATCAAAATCTTGGTAAGATAAACAGAGTGAGAGGTATTTGCTTTAGGAAGGTTAATTCTGACCTTAAATAATGACTCTTTTAAAGGCACTGATATTTTTTTCATTCAGCATGTTAACATACATGTAAGACACTGCTCTTAAGGAGCCACAAGCTTCCTCTAAAATTCATAGCTGGCCAGGCCAGTAGGCTCACGCCTGCAATCCTAGCACTCTGGGAGGCTGAGGCGGGCGGATTGCTCGAGGTCAGGAATTCGAAACCAGCCTGAGCAAGAGCGAGACCCCCGTCTCTACTATAAATAGACAGAAATTAATTGGCCAACTAATATACATAGAAAAAATTAGCCGGGCATGGTGGCGCATGCCTGTAGTCCCAGCTACTCGGGAAGCTGAGGCAGTAGGATCACTTGAGCCCAGGAGTTTGAGGTTGCTGTGAGCTAGGCTGACGCCATGGCACTCACTCTAGCCTGGGCAACAAAGTGAAACTCTGTCTCAAAAAAAAAAAAATATATATATATATATATATATATATAAAATTCATAGCTAACATTTGCTGAGCATCACTATTTGACAGGCTCTTTTTTTTTGGGGGGGGGCCAAACCACGTGGCTCTATTATACACTCGTGGACAAGGTTCTGAGGCCCCAAGAGCGAGGGGCCCCAGAAGTCGCCCTTGACAGGCTCTTTACAGGCAGCATCTCATTTAATCCTCACAAAAATCGATGACATAGTCATTACTAGAATATCCATTTTACTGAGTAAACTAAGGCTTAGAGAGGTTTAAAAAGTTACCCAAAGGCTGGGCACAGTGGTTCACGCCTGTAATCCTAGCACTCTGGGAGGCCAAGGCAGGAGGATTACTTGAGCTCAGGAGTTTGAGACCAGCCCGAGCAAGAGCAAGACCCCCCCTCTCTACTAAAAATAGAAAAAATTATGCAATAACATGGATGAACCTGAAGAAAAAAAAAATTAGGCAGGCATGGTGGTTCGTGCCTGTAGTCCCTAGCCCGGGCAACAGAGTGAGAGTCTGTCTCAAAAAAAAAAAAAAAAAGTTACCCAAAGTCAGTTTGCAAATGGCAGAACCTAGAGTTGACCTCAACCATTCCACTCAGTGTGACTGCTCTTAACCACCAACCTGTTTTCGACCTAAAGGGAAAAAAACTGAGGCCAAATTAATATAAGTAGAGAGTTTATTTGGGCTAAGTTTGAAGACTGCAACCCAGGAGTATAGATTCAAGTTTCCCTAAAGATATGCTATGACTAGCAACAGTAACAAGTGGATTTTTAGGCGGGTGGTTGGGGGGAAGAGGCAGTTTCCACATTGCTGTCAAGAATTTATATTAAAATAACATAAGCCAGCTGGGTGTGGTGGCTCACGCCTGTAATCCTAGCACTCTGGGAGGCCAAGGCGGGCGGATTGCTCAAGGTCAGGAGTTCAAAACCAGCCTGACGGCCGGGCGCGGTGGCTCACGCCTGTAATCCTAGCACTCTGGGAGGCCGAGGCGGGCGGATTGCTTGAGGTTGGGAGTTCGAAACCATCCTGAGCGAGACCCCGTCTCTACTAAAAAATAGAAAGAAATTAATTGACCAACTAAAAATATATATACAAAAAAATTAGCCGGGCATGGTGGCGCATGCCTGTAGTCCCAGCTACTTGGGAGGCTGAGGCAGGAGGATCACTTGAGCCTAGGAGTTTGAGGTTGCTGTGAGCTAGGCTGACGCCACGGCACTCACTCTAGCCAGGGCAACAAAAAGTGAGACTCTGTCTCAAAAAAAAAAAAAAAAACAGCCTGAGCAAGAGCAAAATCCCGTCTCTACTATAAATAGAAAGAAATTAATTGGCCAACTAATATACATAGAAAAAATTAGCTGGACATGGTGGCGCATGCCTGTAGTCCCAGCTACTTGGGAGGCTGAGGCAGCAGGATTGCTTGAGCCCAGAAGTTTGAGGTTGCTGTGAGCTAGGCTGACGCCCCGGCACTCACTCTAGCCCGGGCAACAAAGTGAGACTCTGTCTCAAAAATAAAACATAATAATAATAATAATAACATAGCCGGGTGCGGTGGCTCACGCCTGTAATCCTAGCACTCTGGGAGGCCGAGGCGGGTGGATTGTTCGAGGTCAGGAGTTCAAAACCAGCCTGAGCAAGAGCGAGACCCCATCTCTACTATAAATAGAAAGAAATTAATTGGCCAACTAATATATATAGAAAAAATCAGCCGGACATAGTGGTGCATGCCTGTAGTCCCAGCTACTCAGGAGGCTGAGGCAGAAGAATTGCTTGAGCCCAGGAGACTGAGGTTTCTGTGAGCTAGGCTGATGCCATGGCACTCACTCTAGCCTGGGCAACAGAGTGAGACTCTGTCTCAAAAAAAAAAAAATAATAATAATAATAACATAAGCTATGCATTGGCTATACATTGTTCTTTGCAACACAAATTTCTGGAATTGAAGATATTGGGTAAGGCAGGTAGTCAGGAACAAAATGCCTTTAAACAATTGCCTTTGGATATGGGTGCAACCTGATAAATTTTGCATATCTCATGTAGCTCAGACTGCCGGGAAATATTTTTCTTTTTTCTTTTCTCGCTGTAGAGTTCTTAGTCTAATGTGCCCACAGCTATCTGTGCTTATCATAGCACCCACACACACAGTACTGCAATTATTTGTTTACTTCCACTTAGCCTCTGAAGAACTCTTGAGAAAGAGCCATTCATTCATTCATTCATTCATTCAACCAATATATATTGAGTTCCTCCTATGTGCCCTGTGCTAAATGACAGGGATGCAGTAATGAATGAGACAGAAGTAATTGGTCCCTGCCCGCTATCCTCATGGAGCTTACATTCTCATGGCTGAGACAGAAAAAGACAAAAACAAGGTAGATAAGTAATATTCTTACACCTGACAAGGAGGGATGACTCTCACCTGTAGTCTCAGTTACTTAGGAGGCTGAGGCAGGAGGATTGCTTGAGTCCAAAAGTTCTGGGCTGTAGTGCACCATGTTCAACAGGTGTCTGCACTAAGTTTGTCATCATTGAGCTTGAGGTGGGGGTGGGGGTTATCTAAGTTGCCTAAGCAGGGGTGAACCAACCCAGGTCAGAAATGGAACA